>NC_061109.1:13136458-13151895 GCF_015104395.2 Macrobrachium nipponense | reverse complement strand
GTGTTAATGTTTAAAATAGAAGTGTCATATGTGTAAGTCATATTTCATGTAAAACTAAACTGTTGAGGCAAAATGAATTTTAAAAATTTTAAGGAAAAAAAAAGAAGTAAAGATTAATGTGTTTGGTCTTTTACAGGTACCAGTTCACACCCACACCTGAAGAAATTGAATCGACCATAGCCATGATGGAAAGTGATTTGAAAAAATTGCTGAGAGTTTTGCACCAACTGCGAAAATCATATAGTGAGACTAATGGTAGACCCAAGATGGACTATGTTCGCATGCCACCACCTGTGATGAACCCTCAGACAGTTAATATTTGCAGCAAACTTGGAATAGATGACCCGGTGGCATTATTACTCGGCACCAAGAAAAATTCTATGTCATCCCCGAGAGTAACTCCTCCTAGAAGTGGCTTAAACAGTTCTGAATTAAATATCACATTAGAATCATCAAAGCTTTCTGTAACCAATGTGGACGAGGTAAGTTCAGCTTTGAATGTTTTTGAGTAAATATATGATGATAAATGAATTCATGAACTAGTGAAGGAAATGATTAATAAATAAAATGAGGCAATGTGACCAATAAATAATGCAGTTATGGAATTTGGAATGCCATCCTTCATTACTAGTTAATATCATAAAATAGCGTATTAAATATTTTACCATAAATTGAAACTGAATTCAGTCTTGCAAGGTAGTCTTGAGTGCTCAGCCACTGAAGGGCAAGACAGCCCATTCAGTGCTGGTCGTAAGTCAGTTAAATTGTGATAGTTAAGAGTTGGGCAGGGCATCTATCCTTAGAATATCTATAATCCTTTATATACTGCATTTTGTCACAAAAATCTATTACAACAGTTTCAGCATCTTGCAAACTAATAATGCATTTTTAAGGTACATGCCATGGATAAGTACATGCAGTGCGTTATCCAGCATGCTAATCAGACATCACAGCATGTTTATTTTTTTTTAATAGCAACAACAATAGAAAATCTTGATTACTTCAAATTTCAGATAATACTTTAAAAGAAAAGCTGGATTCGAGGAAAAGTTAAAAGAACTTATTACATTTAAATAATGTTATTACATTTAAATAGTGTTTTAACTGTTATGAAAAATTAATTGTTCATACACGAGTAGAAACCCGCTATCTTTACACATGGGATTAGCTGGAAAACAGGCCGTTGAACTTTTTGCAAGATGGTTATGATAATGGTTGACAAAGGTAGGGGCAGAATTTCCACCCATAGTCTGAGTTTGCTCAAGTCTACACAGTTTACACAGTCTAGATGAGACATGCATTCCTTCTCTTTCCTGAAGCAGCTAGACCACCAGAGAGGCTCCAAAGCTGTGAGTAAATGCTGCAGCCGTTGACTCACCCTGGTCAAGTTACATCACAAACACAAGTGGTAACGCTGAAAAGCCAAAGGGAGAGTATATTCCTAGAACTTCTGAGCCTTCGAACCAGAGGGTCCAAAGTTGTGAGAGGTATGCCCTGCAATCGTTGAACCTGAAATAGTACAATGACATATCTCCTGATCCCTCTTCAGACTTCCAAAGTTGGTCACAATACGGGTGAGTTATGGAAGAATGGGAAGGGTAAAGACTTCCATTAAAGAAGCAAATATAGGAAGAATACATAGGAGGAACCAGAAGGAGACTAAGAAGTGGCCATTGAAAGAGGAGAAATCGTTTCTGGCACCTCCCTCATCTGATGTTTCCTCACAGCCAAAAGCCTCTGCTGCTCAGGAGACCAAGAATGACACACAGAGAAGAGAAGGGAGTGAGTCATACACACACACCCCACAAAGAAACAGGGCAAGAAACAAGACATGAACTCCCATTGGTCCTGGACAGCAAGTCAGGACTTACGCACTTTCAAAGATCTTGAGACATGAACTTCCGTGTTGGGGGAGATAGGTAAAAACTCACTATTAAAGCAAGAAGAATCTTGTATGAATTGCAAGATGAAGTTAAGAGATAAAGACTTGATCTTGGCACCTGGATTTCTAGAATTTGTTCAGCCTCTGAAGAGGCTTAATCATAGTCCTTTACTTGACTAACTAAAGTTGGCTCTGTTCTGATCTGATTACTCATTCTGAATGTTTCAAAGGTGATCACTGATCAGTGAGATGAATCATTCTCCTGGCACCAGTGACAGTATGACACCTATGTTGCATCTGTAAACTAGTCTTTCAACCCAGTGCCAACGACTCTTTCGTTAACTTGAGTTGACTGAGAAATGGTGTTCTGTCTGTCATATATACTAGGATGGAATGTAATTGTTTACATTCATCTCCTTTTACCTTGGGATATTGCCCATAATTCTTGAGGGACAGGTTGCATCTTGCCTGAGGTGTTCAGCTGCAAGATTGTGTGGGACTGGTCTTCTCCCTATCTCCCATGTTCCTTCCTCTTCCATTGGACAGAAGAACAGGGAACGAGCTGTGCTTGCAGGTGATCTAGATATGACTGAGTATCCTATAATCCAGTTTTATTTGGATTAGTAGATGCAAATTCCTCCTTCTCTTCAGCAAGGAGAGAGAGGGACTGATTATGAGCAAGCCAGTTGATTATTCCTAGCTCTATAGTCACTGACACTACGGGTTCATCCAGACCTTTCCAAATCAGGGATATTGCTTTCCCTTGATTCGAAATGCCCAGAAGTTTGACACCTGAACATCTCTTGTTCAATAGAGCAGAGGTGTGGTCTCCTTCCTCTACTCTTTCATGATCAAGAAGAGAATACCCAGGTGAGCTGAACTACCAGTCAGTCTCCCATATGTAAAGACTGAGGCTTTGTACTTGTGTAAGGACAAATGACAAATTTTTTGATAATTTGTATTTTTCCTAACACAAACCTGAGGTCTTTACTTAAAGGGCCCAGTCTTTACTTAAAGGGCCCATCTCTCATGACCCCTCATTCATTTACCTGGGCCAAAAGGTAAACTGTAGACTTGAACAAACTCCAACTAGTTGGGCAGTATTTCCGACCTTACCTTCGGTAACTGTTACCAAAACCACCTTGCAAAAAGTTTAATGGCTGGACTTCCAGCTTGCTGAAAGTTAATCCCAAATGTCAAGAACTCAGGTTTGTATGCTAGGAAAAATACAAATTACCTGAAAATTTAGCATACTCAAGTTATTTAAGGGCGCTGGCCGGCCAATGGCATTTTTAAAGGACAGGACTTTGACCTTCATACCACTTAATAAGGTGATTTGGGACATCTCCAAATTGCCTATGATTTTTGCCTCTGACCTTTGGTTTTGTGACGCCAGTGCAATTTATCCCAAAAATAATCATTTTTCAAATTTGTCTTCTCCCTTGATACTACCATATATAGACCTGATGTAGCCCTCAATAAAAAAAAAAACTAAAAAAAAAAAAAAAAAATTTTTCCCCCAAGTCATTTTATTTTGCGATATAAATTTTTTCATTATGGTAAAAAAATAAACCCTATGTCAGGGAAATAAAATGTAAGAAAAAAATGAAAAAAAGAAAAAAAAAAGGAAAAAAGGGCTACATTTGGTTGTTCTATAATGTCTTTCTAAGATGCATACCAAATTTCAATGCTATAGCTTTAAAACTAAGGGAGAAGATGGAATTTGAAGGTCAATAAGTATAGATTTGAGATAGGGGCGTTCAAAGTTTTTCTTTGTGTTTTTGGGCGTTCAAAGTTTTTCTTTGTATTTTTACAAAGACAATGTTAATAAATCATGATTATTATGAATTTTATATTCCTTTTTGGGTATTAATAAACCAAAACTATGCTGTTTATCATAATTATACAGTTCTCTTTGCTCAAAGATCGTAGCCTGGGGCACTGCGTCATGTGAAACAAAGAAAAGCAGATGTAAAAGCAAGTGAATGTCAGAGGTGAAACTCGAACGTGTACTCTCATGTTTCTGCTCGCACTGAAGGGTGTAAAGCTCAGTCTTATCGTCTTGTGACTCATGGAATCTCTACATATGCCATTGGTCATAATTTGTTAGATAATAATTATCAAAATTTATGATAAGAAATACTAAATTTTCTTGTACGGATCAATGTTTTTGGCTTTTTGAGTTACTTTCACTAATTACCCTGTAACTAGAAAAGTAAGAGGAACTTTGGCAAAATGTTTCTTATATGCATTCTCCACTGCCATAGGAAGCTCCATGAATTTTTTCATGATTTTGCATTTTTTGCCCTATATCAGCCAGGCGACGCTCTTAAAATTTTTAAAGAACTTTTATCCTCTTACTTTTTTACATTGAAAACTTCCTGTAGCAAGTTTCTAAATAAAATTATTTAGTAGTTTTTCATTACAAGTTTTGTTTTATTCCCACATAGATTGAAGGCAGTGATGATGACACAGGAGATATCATTATGGAAATGAGATTGTCACCTGACCCAGAAGATAAGCCAACTAACACCATAGAAGAAGTTGTTAGTCCGATTAGGGGTGATAATATTCTGCAGGATGAAGCCACTAAGGGACAACCAGCTTCAAGCTCTCCTAAGTAAGTAATGTTTGCCACTTGAATTGGCCTACAGTTTTTTAATTTTTAAAATTTACATTATTTTTATGACACCAGTTATCTTCCCTGTATGCCAGCCATGGATAAATTGTATTAATGTCTATCCACGTGGACTGGGAGAGCAATCACAGTAGTCTATTCAATATTACACTGAGCTGGAGTCTGGTTATTAATACCGCAATGGGTGGCAGCAGGAAATAGCCAATGGGCGGAATATGCAAACCCATGAATTACCTAACCAATCCAGACCTCAGAGAAGATGCCTGGTTATTGGTTTGGTAATAACCCATGCTCACATTATTTAGCCTCCTTGGATACAGACCCACACATCCTTGAAGGCAGATGCTGATCTAATAATTTTAATGTAAGTACGTAATCCTTGTTCCAGAGCTATGGAAGAATTTTGGTAACAGGAGATATATGAGGAAATCTGTTGCTAAGTCTTGGGAAGGTTTTGTGCCTCCATTCCTTGTTCATTTTTACCTCTTCCATGCCAAAAATTCATCTCATTGCAGCTTCTCGGGAAGATTTTACCCCTTGGTTCTTCTATTGCTTCGTCTTTACATGATTCGAAGAGGGGTTCGGGAGATCTTATAATTAATGTAAGTATTTTGGGTAGGCTTCCATCCTTGGGCCTTCTATGTCTGCTGCTTCCGACTTTCTTGTTCAAGCTCTATTGGATAGAGTCGAAGCTGCTCTTTTGAAGAAATACGGTCATGCCGAGTTCTTGAAATCAAAGAAGAGATGTCATAGATCTCTGTCTTTGTCTTCCTCATCGTCTGTTCGTTCCCTCCCTATCAGACGTTGAAAGAAGAAAACTACATAGCACCTCCACACAAGAAGATTCATACTCCACATCTCCTGCAGCTGATCATTGTTCTGCTAGAAGCGTCCATTTTGAACCTGTTCTCTTTCATCTAGATTGTTTGATTATGAAATTTAGGTCTTGAGGACCAAGCACCGGTGCGGTGCCTGTTGCTCCAAACTTACTTGCTGTGCACAGATGTGACCCTATCAAGTCACACAATTTTGTGTCCTGAGCTTTAGCTGATGAACATCACCCTGTTAACGACTCCCATGTGGCAGCGCATATGTCAGAGAAGTTGCCTCTAAGAACCACAAATCTGTGGATCAGACTTCTCAGCAAGAAGTTGTAGTTATCTCGTCTTCTACTCATCGTCCTGCTCTAGGAACAAATGTTATGCCATGGCTATGAAGTAGGATGACAAGGCTCCCATTATGAAGTCAATGTCAAGGGAATGTTCTCAGGACCAGGACTGTTCTCCGCTTACATTTCATAGGCCACATTTTTGCTCACAAGGCCGTGACTGTTCTCCACATAATGAGAGCCCTACACAGTTGCGCAACCATCCATGGCTGTCATCTTGTCATTGTAATATGTGCTCCTGTTCTCACAAACATGACTGCAATCCACAAACTGACTCACACCGCTACAACCATTTTCCACGTAAGGGGAACTCAACACAGCCGTGTAACCAACAAAAGCCTTCATCTTCTCAGCGTAGTATGTACTCCTGTTCTTGCAGATCGTGATCATGACAAAGCACTTTCTCGTTCTGCAGAATTGTATGCTCCCAAGAAGGTTGTAGGCCCTGAGCCAGCTTATGCCCCAGTAATTAACAAGGATGAATTTGTTGCCTCCAATTCGATTGACAGAATAGATTGAGAACCCTATGCACCGGAAATAGAAAATCCTCTTCCCCTAGATGTAGAAAGTTAAGAATTTATGAAAACCTATGCAGAAGACATTGATGGGTACAACTACTTTGATGAAGAGACTATGGCTACCATTTCAAATTTTTCTTTGGATCTAGAAGCCTGGTTGGGCCCAAGAAAGAAACGAAGGCATCTTTGGGGTTGCCATGCTTTAATCATGCTCACTACATTCTCAACCAGGCGACTTCTTTCATCTCTGTACAGGACAATTCACTTCGATCTAGTAGGTCTTTAAATTGTTGCCTACACCACTTTCATGGCATAAGATGTTTCTATGTAACCCCCAAGGCTGCATTACATGCAAGACAGTGGATCCAGACCTGGTTTGCTTAAGCCCAGGCCTATCATTTGACCCATTTAAGGCAGAGGGCACCTCCTTCACACACCAAGAGTTGGCTACAACAGTGGGCAAGATCTTTTCTGCCTCCATGGTTAGCGGCAGTGAAGAGAGTGCCACCTTCCTTTGACTTTTGTAGCCTGGTGGCAGGGCTATTTCATATTTGTCTCAGGTAACTTCAAATATGTTGCCCAATTGGTTACTGGAGAAGAGAGATTCTGCCTTCTCTGAGATTTTGTTGGCATGGATTCCATCTTAATTTAGATACTTAAAGCTCCTCAAATAGCTAATAATGACTGTCTTGTGTATCAATCAGTCTCTCAAGCCTTGAGTTATCATGCTTTTCAGCATGGCAAAATAATTTCTATTTAAGAATATCATCTGAACATCTGCCTTGCAACCAGAAAACCATTTACAATATTCCACAGAGGGCAATTTCCATGGAGGGAATCTTGAAAATTTTACTGGAATTGCTTTTCAGTACTATACACTAATCCTTTAGACTGATTCATTGTTTTGTGAAGAGTGCAATTTTGCTGTGCTTCCTCCTACAGCATTAATAAACAGTTATTTCTACTTTCATCTGGTCATGAAACTTCTATAAGCAAGCTTCCTTCACCTTGAGAGGCTATCTTTGGTTCTCTGCCAATACATTTCACAATATCTCTCTATGGACATCAAATATATTCAGGTCTTTTATGTTTTTGTCAAGGTCAAGAAAAAGATATTTATTACAAGTGTCAGGTTCTTGAGATCCAAGTAAAATTCCAATATCAGGATTAACATTTCCTATTATTAAATTGCTATTCTTTCCTCTGATCTGTTCTGAATTAACATAAGGGCCTTGTAGCAACAATTAAAGAATCTTTGTTTGTTTTTGCATCGAGGAGGTTGTTGTTTGCATTCGGAGGAGGTTGCCAAAGAGTTAGGGGTCCAGGGGACACTCTGTTAGAGACTAGTCAAGGGATTAAAAAGGGAGAAAAAAAAAGGAAAACACACACACACACTGCTTGGGAAGATTAAGAAAGTATAGTGGATCAGCCAATTAAGAAAGTTTAGTGGATCAGTCAGGTATTGGCATTCTCTACCAATGGCACAAGTGAGAGTTTAACTCCCCAATAGCCCACCCCCATACCCTACCCTTTTGGATGACTTGATATGCTTGCAGCGGCCCAGGTATATAAGAATCCACCTGCCTGGAGTTCTGCCCCCACCAATGGGGGACTGACTCCCCACTTCAAAAGTACTGGTGGGCTTCAGGACAAAAGCCTGGAGTCCCATCCCCAAACAACATTTTCCCCTCCCCTCCTCCTCCTCCTCCTCCTTCCTCCTCCTCCCCTCCCCTCCTACCTTCCTTCCCTCCTCCTCCTCCTCCCCTCCTCCTCCTCCTCCTCCTCCTCCTTCCTCCCTCCCCCCCCCCCCCCCCCCCCAACCCCCCCCCCCCCCCCCCCCAAAAAAAAAAAAAAAAAAAAAAAAAAAAAAAAAAAAAATCTAATGGGCTGATGGTTCCTCCCTCAAGAGAGCAATGGAAAAGTACCATCACTGGCTCTTAGGTCCAAACTATATCCGGTGGCAACTCAACTACCACAACTCCTACAATTGAATGCGAACCCTTTTTCCAAAGCACGATCCCTTCTCAGACTCATCTAAGCCGAAAAATTTTACAAAAAGTGGAAAATTCCAAAACGTAAGTCCAAAACAGATATAGTAAAATAATATATGAGACCCTTGAACTCAAACCCATGAACAAATTCCAGAGTTTGAAGAGCCCTTCACCACGTCAAGGTGGTGTCACTTTAAGGGGGGTCCTGAATAATAATGCTCAGAGGAATTTTTGTGATTAATTGCACATTCTTTGGGTTAAAGGACAGTGGAATGTCTGTCTATGTACATACAGGGCCACAGTGCTTTATCATGACCTAAATGTTTTTAGTAGATGACTTCTTGTAAAGTCGGGAGCCACATCCATGTATGGCAGAAAACGGGTTGTCAAGTGTGGTACAGACCAATGTGTAAAATTTCTAAGTTCAGTAGGTTTGTCAGCAGATTTAATTTAAAATTAAAAGCAAATTAGATTAAAAACTCTTGGAATACACAGTGAGAAGAGAGCCAAAGTAACAGCTAACATGTATAGGACTGACTCATTACAAATGACCTCTTTTGCAGTCTACATCGTAGTACTTTCAGAGAGACAGTGTAAATCTTCCCTTAAAGGTAGAGTGGGAAGTGTATAAGAACTGAACCTTACACTAACTTTATATTTAAAGAAGTTAAAGGCTTGTCAACTTCATTTTTCAGAATGCCTGTTTCTGTTTCTCCTCGTTTATTTTAAAAAGTTAAAGGCTTGTAAACTTCATCTTTCAGAATGCCTGTTCCTCGTCGGGGTTTGAGGCTGTCTGAACCTAAGATGGAGATGGATGGTAGTTCACCTCTTCACTTTAGCATTGATTCTTCATCAGCATCCTCCTTGAGTGAAGGAGAATTTAGTCCATCTCAGAGTCCAGGAACAAAACGAACAAATGATGAGAGTGAGAAGGAGGTTTCTCAAGCATCTGTTTCATCTTCATCAGCAAGTAGTGAAGGAAATAAAACAAAAAACAAAAAAAGAGAGACGAAATGAAGCCATATATTCATCCACAGAGGAAGACGGTTAATATAAATGGTAGATTTGTAAATGTACAAAGTTGAAGATTAGGTTGTTTGCAATGATTGTATGAGAAATTATTGACAGGGTGAATGTTGGAATAAGTTTGACTTTTCAAATTTCTAATTTTTATACTTGAAACTGTGCTTGGAATTTTAATTAATGAATGCAATATATGTACTATATTTGTAAAATATACTGTGATGTGAATGAAATGTATTATATGTACATAATGTTTGCATGCTTCGAGTAACAATTATGCAATAGTACAAAGAATGGGTGACTTTTTTAAGGAGTATTTCAAGATTTTGTTAATTACATATATTTATTCTTTGTTCTTCAGTATGTCAACCTTAATTTCCAATTGGAAATATGCCAGTCATATTGGAAAATTTGTATTTGCAGTTTTATACATCCCTACAGTGTTTTCCATAAAGTCAAAAAATAGACAAGATTAGTTTCCTGTCATGAAATTTCTTCTTTTTAAATTTTTTGGGCATTACTGAAAACATCTCAAAGTTAAATTTGTATTTACTTGTACGTATATTGTTTTACTGTTATTATTTATGTGTCTTTCATATATTTACTTGTTTCATGTAGAACATAAATTATGTTCATAGTTTATGGACATAAATTTCATGTTTAATTATGAATTAGTCTATAAACAAGGATTCTTTGATAATGTATTTTTATACCTAACCTAAATGAGAAACCAGTTTAATGGGAATGTATGTAATCTTCAAGTGCAAGAAATCTTCGATTTAGAGAATCGTGAAACATTAAGAAACATGTATATATAAAAAAAATTTTACTTTGCAAATCAGCCAGTTTGTTACTTTTCAGATGTTTGAGTAAATATTTTTGTCAAAAAGCAAGCTGACTAGTCTTAGAATGCACCTGAATATGTATCAACAAATATAACAATTAATAATCAAAATGTTCACACCTGTTGCTTAACAATAGATTACATTAAAGTTTTGTTTACCCTGAAAATATTACCTGAATGGTTTGATAGTTGATACATATAGAAATAGCATGGGTTGATACCACGAAGGCCTACCAATAATGGAAAAAATGCCTTCAGTGGAAATGTTACAATACAAAAAGTGCAGGTGTATAAGTAAACCATTAACTTCTGAGTTGTAATTCAAGTTTAGTCTTTATTATTAAGGTTATCTGGTATCCTGACAACGAAGATCATTGATGCCGAAATCAGTTTTAAATATCAAGCATTAGTATGAAACAAATTAAAATAAATACCAATGATTAGTATAAAATTAATTAAAACAAGTGAAAAATTTTTTCTTTCAATTTGTATTTTTCACAGCTAACAAACCTGAGGTCTTAACCATTGCTAATTCTATTCTAGCGCCAGCTGGAAACCAGTTAAATTAAAACGATCAAAGATTGTAAAGCAAGGAATCTGTGGCATCTGGCAACTTCCTGTATACGATGTGGATGTTGGACATTGACCAGGCTTGGAACCTAGTGACGCACCAGTCCTTTCTTTTCCAACCCAGGATATGAGAGGGGCGGCTAGAGGTGGGCAGTTAACATTAAGACCTCAGGTTTATTAGCTATGAAAAAGACAAAATGATTAAAAAATTTGTCCCTTGTTCATACGCAGAACAAACCTTTGGTCTTAAAAACAGGATAGACTTATACTTTGGGGGAGTTACAAGTACCCTGGAATGGAATGTAATATGAAATTTAGGCTTGAAGCTAAGCACTGGAATCTAGATGGATTATTCAGTGCTATAATGAATTTGGTTTAAGGTGAATATTTATGGTGATAAATTTATAAATTACAATAATAAAATAAGGGTGATTTTAAAATTATGGTAAAAACTGATATCCCCAATAAAAATTATAACTGCATTTCTAGCATGGAGGAAACAAGAATAAAAAAAATTATACATACCATATACATACGTATACAGTGGTCCCCCCGTATTCGCGGGGGATGCGTACCAGACACCCCCCGTGAATAGTTAGAATCCGCGAATGTTTGGAACCCCTATGAAAATGCTAAAACAAAAACAGCCTATTTTGTTAGTTTAAAACTCAAGAAAAACCCACTAAAAAATTTTCATAATTGGTTTTTTAATAGTTTTATCACAAAAAGTGCATTTTATGATGAAATTCATCAAAAACAACCAGGAATTTGTGGGATATTTTATCATAGAAAATACCGCGAATGCGCGAATTTTCCGCGAATAATGCAGGGAAACGTTCCACAGAGAAATCCGCGAATGTGTGAGTCCGCGAATCTGGAGAACGCGAATACAGGGGGTCCACTGTATATGAGTATAAACATGCATATAAAAACAACTTCAAGTGTAAAATACTACACTTGGCAATGTACCAAAAGATCAAATATTAAATTTCATTAAAAAGATTAATGTCTTTGAAGAATCCAACAATGCTATTAACAGCTACATCCGGACCAAGCAGTTCTGCTATATCCCTTCCCACAAATCCATGTCTCTGCCATGCTGCGGCAAACTGCCACAGTTTTGGAAGTGGAGATTTGAAAGCCATTGTCATCTGCCCAATTGCTGATTGCATTAACTGACTTTTGCAAGAAATTACAAGCTGCAGTAGCATCATAACTAGTGACATAAATAGTAAGGTCATCCACAAACAGACACACCTTTACTGGAGGTGAGACACATTCGACAATGGTGTTTATAGCCACAGCAAATATGGTGATACTCGATACACTGCCTTGTGGAGGGGCGCCTTCCTAGAGCTCAAAAGCATTAGACAAGGTATTCTAATTCTAACTATAATACATCTTATCACTTAAAATGACCTGATGAAATTTAATATATTACATCTTATTCCCATATCACGAAGTCCGCTTAACTAATACCAAAACGCCAAGTAGTGTCCTAGGCTTTTCGAGATCGAGGAAGACTTGAAATAGTCCACAGCGTTTTGAGGAAACCTTGGCGGAATTTTTGGTTTGATAATCTTAGTAGTGGGTCCAGAGTGGAACGATTTCTCCTAAATCCTAAATTGGAACAGATGATAACAAAAAACATTTTTCTCTAGATGCCACATTAGTCCTAGAATTCACCATCTTCTCAAACAGTGGTGCACACAACTTCTTAGAGAAGTTTGGCCAATAGCTTTGTAGGAAGGTGTGTGGATCTTTCAAGTGGTTTCTTAACAGGAACAATAATTGCCATCTTCCAAGAAGGTGGTAGAATACTAGTTTCCCATTTGTTAAAGATTTTAAGATGAGATTTTGCCAAGTCTGGAAGATTTTTCAGCATGCTATAAAGAATATTATCATTACGGGGGATGATGATTCAGATAATGATAGAGTATCCTTAATTCCTTTAAAGGTAACTTAGAATTATAATATTCACAATTTCAAAAATTTAAATTTAGGGAAATGGTCGAATTCCTAATATTCTGGAAACGAGTTGAATAGTTTCCTAGAAACTTGATACCTCAGAGAAATGCTCACCCAGTTGTTCAGGAACCTCATATGGCTTGATGACAAGGTCTCCATTGATTTTCAGAGAAGGCATTGGTGATGGAACATATTTGCCACTTAGTTTTCCAATCTTTTTCCAGATCAAACTGGCTGGGGTCTTAGAATTTCTGCCATATATATAAAAAAAGCCAGGATTATCTTTTTACTTTTTAAAAATATTTCCTGTTTTGCCATCGCTCGTTGGCAAATAGATTTTGGTGTTGGAGACTGACTGGATTTATAAATGCCTGTAACATCTGATAATTTTCCTCAAACTACCACAGGTTTTATCCCACCACTGAAGCAGGTCTGTGTGGTTTCCCTTTGGTCTTTGGTATAGAGTTTTCAGCACTGTTCAATATTTCAGAGGCAAAGTACTCAGCCTTTACATGAGACTTGAAGGACTCAAATTCCTGGGAGAGGTTAATACAGTCTTGAAATCTGACCCAATCTGCTTCCTTTTCCTTCCATTTAAAAGGAAAATTCGATGGCACATTTGTCACAAGCTTCAGATGAATGGGAAATTGATCAGTCATGTAGAAATTCACCTACAGACCAGTTAAAATCCAAATAGTGAGGAAGAGCAAATACACAAATCTATAGCAGAAGAATCATCTGTGTGAACATTATGATATCACAGTACCATCCTTAAAAAGTGTAAGATCATTATTATTAACAATGTCATCAATGATCTCACCATCTGTGTCTAAAAAATTACCACCCCAAAGTGGATTGTGAGAATTTAAATCAACAAGTAGTAAAAAAGGAGGAAGTTGAGCAATTAAACATTGAATGTCCCCAAGAGTGAACCTACATCTCGGGGGAAGGTAAAGAGAGCAGTTTTGTGATTTCACAGTCAAAAGTAGCCCGGATAGCAATTGCTTGAAGCTGCGTGTTAAAGGGAACAATAGAGTGTTGTAATGATTTAGCGATAACTATTGCAATACCTCCATGAGCCCGGTTCCCAGCTGTGGGGGCTCATCCTATAGATCTCATAGTTTACACCTGGACTGTATACTGCATCTCCTAACTTAGTTTCTTGGAGACATACAACCCCTGGATTATTCTCATGCAGTAATCTTTTAAAATTCCTGAGTCCTTTCGTCCCTTACAGTTCCATTGTCAAAATGTCCAGATTGAACTTTTATTGCTAGGATCTCCCAAGGGCAATTCAACTGTAATTTATACTATTTCTTTGGTTTATTTTCCATATGGCCTTTATAGGAGTTTCTCTAGATTGTCTCGATATACGAGGCTTATGATTAGATCTGTTGTTTTTTATTGGCTTTCTGATACAGAGCAGAGTGGACCTCTACTACTATAATCTTAGTATCCAAGGAACTTGATTCATTGGCTGTTTCTGAGGCAGATGTACCTTCATTGTTGGCCTCATTTTTGTTACACTTTTATGAGGTTTTGATGTCCATACTTTGAACAGTGAAGGAGAGGATGAAGGAGTTCTTACTCTTTTTGGACTTTTGGTTTGTTCTTGTTCCATTTCTTCAAGGGTTTCTTGTTGCAAAGATGGGAGAGACAAAGGGGAGGTCTCATCAATTGTAGATGATTCTACTGTATAAGTAGGCACATCTTCCTTAAAGAGGGTCTTCAACCCTAGCAGGCTGAGCTCCTAGACCAGATAACTGGTCTTAGTCTCAGGAGTTCTTACTTTTAAACCAAGCACAGGTGCTTCATTGTAGCATGAGTTTATATAAGGGATAGAGAATTCAAAGCCATAGCATATGTCCTGTTTGACAAATTAATTTTCTAGCATAACTAATGCTTTTATGTTCAACATTAGCTTTGCATACAGCTGCCTTTTCATATTTATATTGGCTGCAATTTTTATTGGATGGGGTATGATCTAGTTCGAAATTTATGGATTTTGGTTGTCTCGAACAAGGGGCTGAGCAATTACTACAAATTTTATTGTTTTTACAGAATCTTGATGGATGGCAAACTGAAAACAGTTATAGCACTGCAGAAGTTTTGATAAAAATGGTTTAACTCTGACCCTTTAATTTCCAAAATTCACATAAGAAGGTACATCAGAGTCCTCCAAAGTTAGAATAAACATATTTGCCTTTGGAACTTTTCTTTCCTTCCATACAGAAGTTGGACTAATTTCTAATATTTCATTGTCTGACAATTCACAAAGGTCTCTATCAAATACTACTCCTTTTCCATAATTGAAATTAATGTGTGGTCTAATTTCCTTTATTAGGTCGTCTTTGTCAAACTTCTTTAGTGTGAGCATAAATATTAGGTTTTTGATTTGGTGTGAATAAGGACACTGCCTTTACCAAATCTTAATATGTTACCCATATCAATACCCCCAACCTTCTTTTGGATTGATTGACTGATCATGGAATTTAGGGCATAGCCCAGGATGTACTTGCTAAATTTGTAATAGTTATAATTATAATTTTCCTCCCTTGCAGATACTACCAACAACATTGGAGGTTTCAAATTTCTCTCAAAAGTATCATTATCCTCCAAATTTGGTTGGGTGCTTGTACCTACTGAGATGGTCTATAAATGTCCAAGTTTTTAGGGGTCTTGTCCGACAGTGCTCCTTTGACAGCTGATTTACAGGTTTTGATATTATTAATATTGCTGCTAGCCCTGAGTGCAGCTTCATACTCCTCAAAAGTCACCCATGCTTCCCACTTTCCATCATTTTCATCAAAAGTTCATTCTTATCTCCATTATTTT
>NC_061109.1:13083958-13131458 GCF_015104395.2 Macrobrachium nipponense | reverse complement strand
TTGCCTCTCAGGTTACATTCATAAAGGACCCTCAAAATGCCATATCTCCATGTTGTATCATAAGCCTTCTCTAGGTCAAGAAAACAGTGATGTGATGTTGCTTGTTGGCAAAAGCTTCACATATTGAAGATTCCATTCGTACCAATACATCAGTTGTGGAGTGCATACTCCGAAAACCACACTGAGCAGGCGACAGATATTTACCTCTTTCCAAGTACCACATCAATCGTGTGTTCACCATTTTTTCCATGATCTTACACAAACAAGAAGTTAATGCGATAGGACGTAATTTTCTGTCTTGAATGGATCTTTTCCAGGTTTCACAAATGGCAGTAATTTCAACTTCTCCCAAAGCTTTGGGGAAGATATGTTCTCTGTAAATTCTGTTAATTAGGCTTAATATGAAAAGTCTGGTATTTTCAGGGGTATGCTTAATCATTGAATATGTTATATCGTCCAGTCCAGGAGCTGATTCATTACATTTATTCAAGGCTGATTCAAATTCTCTAATAGTAAAAGGAGCATTGTATTGCTCATGTCTTAAGGTATTAAAATCAATTTCGACCTGTTCTATTATCCGTCTTTGAGCTGAATAGGGTCTATCATCATTTTTCTTCGCAACATTAGCAAAATGATTAGCAAACTCATTTGCCACTAACTGGGGGTCTGCTACCTCACAACCATTCACCTTGATAACGGGAGGTTGACAAGGAGTAAACTTGCCTGCTATTTTTCTAACTCTCTTCCAAACTAGAGTCAGAGGAGTTTTCGAATTTAGTGAAGATATGAATATCGTCCCAAGATTCTTTTTCGTGCTTTTTTGATTTCCCATGCGAAAATAAGCTCTTGCTTTTCGAAATTCTACACGATAATACTCACATTTTCGTCTGCGGTATCTGGTGAAGGCAGATCTCATATTTCTATGAGTTTCCTGGCATTACGTGTCCACCAGGGAACTGGTCGCGGACAAAATTTGCCCGAAGTCCTAGGTATAGATTGAAGACCAGCTGAGAACATCATTGTATTCAAAAAGTCAAGAGCGTCATCTACACAGGGAAAGTCATCAGCAGAGTCATCTATTGAGCTGTGCTCCTGGAATGTTGACCAATCAGCTTTACCAATGTTCCATTGGGTAGCCTTGAAGATGGAGGACTTGATGCTACACTCACCACTATCGGAAAATGGTCACTGGTAAATCTATCATTTATAGTTCTCCAATTAAAGTCAATAATACAGTCATCACTACATATAGATAAAATCAATTGCTGATAACGTGCCTGTTTGAACATGAAAAATGCGTAGACTCCCCAGAGTTGAGGATCCCAACATTTTCATCTTCTATGATGGAACCTAAACACCTTCCTCTTTGATTGGTGATGATGTCACCCCAAAGAGGATTTCTGCTATTCATATCTCCCAAAATAACAAAAGGGCGTGTAACTGTTGAATAAGAGATTTAAATTCATTGATGGGAAGGCTTCATTAGGTGGTAGATAAAGAGAGCATATTGTATATTTTTCTTTGCAAATGGATCTGCACACCTATCACTTGCAATGCTGATTGGATACTGATAGGATTTTGTGGGGTGTCATTTCGAACATACAAAGCGACACCACCATGGCTTCCAATATTCAAATTATAGGTGGAGTGATAGGATGTATACTCTCGTGGGCTGGGGCACATATTATTACCAATCATTGTCTCCTGCAGAGCTATACAAACAGGAGACACTTCTGATATGAGCAGCCTTAATTCTTCCCATTTAGCTCTTAATCCCTGACAGTTCCACTGTAGAAAATGAATGAATTTACTTCCCTTTAGAGGCTGTTAAATTAGAGCCTCTCTTAAGAGCTTTCAGCTTACTGACTTGCTCCTTATTTTCTGGAAGGAGACCGATTATTTATGGCTGCCTTCCTTTTCAGAGGGTTATCGGTCTCAGGAACACCAGACAAAGCTGATGCTGCCTGAGGAGGGGTGTGAAGGTTGGACATTGGTGCATTCTCCAAAGGATCAGAAGCACCATTTAAAGCTGGTACAGCCTCCAGTGAGGTGGAAGTGCCAGGTACACCTGGCACAGCCTCCAGAGAGGCAGGAGTCCCAGAAATCATTGGTTCTGCTTCCATAGAAGCAGAAGTGCCAGAAACCACTGGCACTGCCTCCAAAGAGGTGGGAGTGCCAGAATCAACTGGCACTGCCTCCGAAGAGGCAGGGGCGCCAGGAATTACTGGCACTGCCAAATCAGAAGATGCAGGGGCGCCAGGAATTACTGGCGCGGCCTCCAAAGAGGCAGGAGCGCCAGGAGTCACTGGCGCAGCCTCCGAAGAGGCATGAGCGCCAGCAATCACTGGCGCTGCCTCCAAAGAGGCACGAGTACAGGTCGTAACTGGTGTTTTATTAACATTAGTTTTGGTGACATTGATATTTCTTCTTCGGTTGGCAGCAACACTGGAAAAAAGATATTCCTGGTCTAATGTACTGACTCAACACTCTCTCTTTTGCCTCTCAAATGTGATACGTTTTCGGTCACACCTTAATGTCTGAATTTCTTTTTCCATGATGTATACATCGCAATTAAGTGAAGATGATGGATGATTTTCTCCACAATGCACACATCTGGCCTCCTTATTACATATGCCATGCTCTGGCTCACTGCATTTAACACAAGTAGCAGGCTTGCCTTGTAATTTCTGTCTGCATGACCCCAACATGTGTCCCAAATTCTTTGACAATAAAAACACTCTCCTCGGTCTTGGGATAATACTGTTTAACCTTTAACGTAACCAGGCTGCTTTCACTATACTAGGCAATCGGGTGGAATTGAAAGTAACAATTAAATTGGGAAGTGGGACTAGGACTCCATTTATCTTCTTCTTCATTCTTTCAATTCTTATTACCCCTTGATCCCTTAATTCCTCTACGAGCCTTTCCTCAGAGTAAGTCACAAGCTGGGGTGCATATATCATGCCCTTGGAGTAATTCCAAAAAGCATGTACTGCACACTCTACTTTAACTCCTCCAAGGTGAGATAACGTTTTTAGCTGTTCACTCTCTTTTGCCGAGGCAGATTCCACTGTCAGCTTTCCTCGCCCCTCAGAAGAAATCTTAGGCTCTCGGCCACAGCACCTGACAATATCTTTATATACATTAAAAATGTCACAATCAGAGTCTTCCAAATTAAAAGTCAAATATTTATCATAAGAGTTTTCAACATCCGGGTCTATTTCTGTAACTATATTTTTACTAAATTTCCCCTTACTCCGTACTGGAGCATAGGGTTTCAGTGTGATTACACTGGAAGGTTTTTTTTGAGTTTTCCAGAGGAAGGTTGCCAGTGGAGGTTCCTGCAGTCATCAACTGTGCCGATTCATTACCATCAAAGGGTCCAGGGGTACTTGATTCTTTATTTGTATTATTCATAAAGATCAAAGTATTGTTAAAAAAAAAGAAGAAAAAAAAATAAAATAAAATAAATAAATAAATAAACCTGAAAACCTTAAAAAGACATCATCAGCCTTTCATGAAATTTATTCTTCCACTAATGGCACAAGTGAGAACCGACTCCCAAATGTCCGCGTCCCTACCCTAACCCCACAGGGGATGGCACAACATGATTAGAGTGGCACCAAGTGTAAGCCAAACCCGCTTGATAGGACTGAGAGTATTACCAGAATACAATCATCCCCACCCTAATCACATTATGGGCAAACCGGACAGAATGCCGAGAGTCCTATCCGCAAAACTAGACCCCCCTGGAATCCGTGGTCCAGCCCTGCAAAATAGTTCCGCCTGATATCACTCAGGTCCGAACATTATCGGGCAGTTGATGGTCCTGCCAGAGTTCCCACTATTTAGCTTCAGATATAAAACCCAGTCCCAGCTATGATATCTTTTCTGTTTACCAGGTCCAGTCAGTAAATCAAATCAAGGTGGAAATTTCCACAATTAATCCAAAGGGGAAATGGGAAAAAAAAAAAAAAAAAAAAAAAAAAAAAATTACATGAAGGAGAAGGATGTAGTAAGAATGAAAATATTGCAGAAAGAAGGAAAAGTTCTGACTAATTTAGTTGGATCAGCAGCTGAGCCCCAAGGACAAGTGAAAAAGGAACCCACCAGGCATCACGGCACAGCTGCTGGTCCCTAAGCCCCCTACCCACGCCAAGGGGTCAGCATCTAGGGGGTTATTGTACAGGAACAAACCAAATAACGTAACCAGTATGGCTGCCACACTCACCTGTATCAGACCAGTTCCAGCTTATGACGTGTCATATTCTTCAACCCACCTGCAGAAAAAGTAAGGAGACCACCCATCTCCCCTCATTCTCTTTCCCACACAGAGGAGGAGACCAGCCATCTCCCTCATTCTCTCTCCCACACAATCATCTTAGGTAAGATTCAAACTGTCCTGCTAGGGGCACTGGATGAGCTGCATAACTTGATGGGCAGCCACCACCGGACCCAAGGAAAAAAAAGTGTCCAAGGACCTTTGGGCAACGTCTTTCACAATAGGAATTGATTGATTGATTATGTCTGTTAAAAACTGGTGTCACAACATCTCGGTTATTGACATCGAAATAAATTTAGATAGAAAGTAGAATTACATCTAAAATTAATTTCATATAAAAAATCTAAAAATATATATATATATGATTTGTTCAAATATATAAATTCTTACATAGATATTCTATTATATAATCTAAATTTTGTTGAGGCCAGCCTCCCCCATAAAGATATATAACTGCTCTATGTTACCATCCTTTCCAAGAATTGTAGATAGGATAAAATTACCTCTTCTATCACATCCCCAAGACAGGAAACCTATGTCTCAAATTCCCAAGTCTGGGACATGCAACCAGCAAATGTCTCACAATCAGGGGCACAGTACAATAATCGCAAAATGGAGGATTTTCACGAGACATCAACAACCCATGTGTAAGTCTTGTATGTCCAATCCTCAATCTGCACAACATCGTTTCCTGTCTCCTTGGCATATACGGATCAAGGTCTAAAGAATACCAGGTCAGACCGTCTCAGCGTTACTGCGCATATTTGTGACGTTACTGTATGTGGCCATAAAAGAAAACCAAGAAAACATAAAATGAAGGGTCACTATGGGAATTGTTTTGCCCACACCCATTCTCTCTCTCTCTCTGTCACGACTTGGGTGAGAGAGGTCCCCGTTAATCTTCAGGTACTGCTGAATTAAAGGATTGAATCCGGTCTAAGAGAGCTTCTTTGTTCTTCACTCTGGTAAAGTCAAATACTGACTGATGACATTTTTTTACCTGAACCTCGGCCAGATGCAGCCTCGTGACGTCATGCGCGAGATTGTCCTTATTTTGGTCGGAAGCGGTCTGACCTGGTATTCTCTAGACCTTGATACGGATATGACCAAGGAGACACTGATGACGTGATATTGTGCATTTTCTGGTTAGTTAAAATATCCTCCCATTGGGACTGCCAACATTTTTTTATTCTCTGACCTACTAGAGGATATAAATCCCGATATGGTAGTAGGCATCTTGTGGGTTCTCGGGAGCTGATTGCAAACTTTGCAAGTTGGTCAGCTTTCTCATTCCCAACCACCCCAACATGGGAAGGGTCCCAACAGAACTATACTTTTTTCCCTCTTCTTTTCAGTAGAAGCAGCCATTCCAATAAATATATAATCAGAGGGTTTAAATAATTAAAAGATTCCCAGTGACTGAAGAACACGTTTATTGAGTCACAATATATAATCAAAATTATTTTCATTCCGAATTAAAACTTCCTTTAAAGCCTTTAAAAATTGCCTTATAATTTCTGCTGGTGAAAATCGATGCAACAGATGATAACCTGCATCAGGGAAGGCTACACCAAAGCCGACGCCAGCATCTGACTGAGCCATCCGTGAAACTGCATTGGAGTTATCATGTTGGAAAAAGTGTTCTAAAAATATTGACTGCACGGCCTCACTGGACAATTCTCGCCTTGGTAAAATAAATATCTACAGAACTTTACCTCTGGAAAGTTCCCGGACTAACAGAATATTTTGCTGGTAAAATCTTGATTCTTGGCATATTTAATTCAGATAATAAATTTACTCTAAAAGCGAATGGATGAGGTTGCTTGGGGTGACTTTCATAAAACTGCCAATGCCTTTCATTTCTCATACAAATGTTGGTTAAAGACTTAGGTAGCCTCTGGAATCTATACCAGCTCCGAACCAGCAGACGCTTGTTTTAATGAAGATCCAGTAGGCACCTCATCAGCCATTTACAAGCATGCTCTCCGTGGGAGATGATTTAAATGCTCCTGTACACAACCGTATTCCTCCCTGATGAATTGAACTGAGCATTTTAAGGCTATTTGGCTTCGCAGAAGTGTACACTCACACCCATACGTTAATTTTGAAATGACCAAGGTTTTATACAATCTCAACATCTGAGTTCGGTCTGTACCCACAAAGTGCGAGGACAGGACTTTCAGCAATTCATTGCTTTCAAGCATTTTGCCTTGATATATTTCAGATGTGGATGGATGGATGCATGATATTTAGGGCTAATGCCCAGGCACTGGGGCCAAGAAGGCCATTCAGCGCCGTAATGAAGGTTAAATAAGTTGAATTATGGTAAATGAATGAATGAATTAGTGAAAGAAATGATTCATAAAAATAGACTTGACTAATAAATAAATTAAAGATATGAATTTTAATGAAATGGAGTAATATATGTTAAAAATAGTTTAATGTCTTTAAAAATCTGTATATGATTTATAAAAGTTTATCTAAATATTATTAAAAATTTATATACA
Source organism: Macrobrachium nipponense (assembly GCF_015104395.2). Taxonomy (NCBI): domain Eukaryota; kingdom Metazoa; phylum Arthropoda; class Malacostraca; order Decapoda; family Palaemonidae; genus Macrobrachium; species Macrobrachium nipponense. The sequence continues at coordinate 13,124,669 of NC_061109.1, read as the reverse complement.
CTTTAAAAAGGAGATGAGAGCAGAAATGTCTGCTTCATCTCCCAAGATATTTGAGAGGGATTTACCCTGGAAATATCTTTCCCTTTGGTTAAAATGTCTGGGGGCAAACCATCAGAATGTGCTCCACTGTTTGTATCTCGTCACAGTAAGCGCACACTGGTGGGCTGCTTCCTTCTAAAATAAACTGATGGGTTAAATAAGTGTGCCCAATCCTTAACCTCGTTAAAATAACCTCTGCTCGTCTGTCAAGCTGGAATGACGAAGGCCACGGCTGTATATTTTTCCTAATACTTCTGTACTTACTGTTATTGGCAAGAAGAGGAGAAGTCCACCTTTCTTGCCACTTACTTAATACAAAAGACCTATAGGACCTTTTAGGTCTGTATGAGGCACTTTCCTGAAGGTTGTTTCTGGCAGAGCGCTAGCAGCTTTTGCTTCCCTGTCTGCAGTCTCGTTTCCGTGAATCCCCACGTGAGAAGGAACCCAACAGAAAGAGACCCGACTTACGCAGACAATATATACGAAAAAGTGGACTCCTGAAGTTTTTTGGATTAACGGATGAAAGCTATTAAATCTTTTGATAGCTTCTAAAGTGCTTTTAGAATCAGAGTATATGACAAAATTAGTGTCACTACTTTGAAGAACTAAATCTAGGGCAGAGACTACAGCTGTTAAATTCGGCAGTGAACTAGTTGATGAACAAAGTCAGGTAATTTAGCTGTATGATGTGTATCACCAAGGATAACAGCACACCCAACACCACTATCTGACTTTGATCCATCTGTATAAATCTTCACATGATTGGCATGGGTAACGTCGTGCTCTAAGAATTTTTCCCCTAATCTCTTCTTCAGTACAATCCTTCTTCTTAGATGATTTCTTGCACACTAATGCTTCAGGAATAAGCCATGGAGGATTACAGGATGTTTTACTTCCCAGGACTTTCTGCGATTTGAGATGGTTATCCCTAACATCCATCATTCAGTCGAATTTAGATGGTTTAGAAGCTCTTGTACCAGAGAAATTCCGCGAGTCTGTTTCCTTAAGTACTTGAAAGGATGATTTTTGGGAGCACTTTTCATTCTAGCCACGTATCGCAACCCTAGCTCTTGCCTTCTTAGATCTAGGGGAAGATGATCTGTGTCGACATATATGCTTTCAAGAGGAGAAGTTCTAAAAGCCCCTGAGCATATTTCTTCCCAACCCCCATGTTCTCTACAACATCCAATTCCTTTAGCTTGGTTTTACAAGCTGAGAAATAGATCTGACAGCCATAGTCTAGCTTGGAGCGACACAGCGAGTCATATAGCCTCAAAAGGGATTTTTTATCAGGCCCCCAACTAAAACCAGAAACAACCTTTAAAATTCAAAGATTTATTCACATAATCTTTAGGGGCATTTATGTGGCTAGCCCATGTTAATTTGTGGTCAATAATCATCCCCAGAAATTTTACTTCACTTTCATAAGGAATGATAGATCCTCTTAAACTAAGTGTGGGAACTTCTTCCACAACGCCGGCATCTGATAAATCTTACTGGAACTGTTTTGGAAGAGGAGAACTTGAAACCATTCTCATCAGCCCACTTAGTAATTGCGTTAATAGACCTTTGCAGATGTTTACATACTGACAATGAACTCATATCCTGTGCAGTATATTTGCCAAGGTCATCACAACCCCAAAAAAGTGAGCATTTAATAGGAGGCAAGATTTTTCAACCACACTATTTATTGCCACTGAAAAGTGTTAAACTTAAAACGCTTCCTTGGGAAACTCCTTCCTCCTGCACAATAGGTTGGTTGGGAGAAAGAGTTTCCCACTTTTACCTTAAAAATCTGTCCGATAAAAAGGATATATAAATCTTGATCATTCTTCCACATATGCCCATCTTGTGCAATTTTTTCATGATGCCAATTCTCCAGGCAGTGTCATCTGCTTTTTCGAGGTAAAAAAAATACTCCAATGGTCTGACATTGTTTGGCGAATCCTTGCTAGATTTGGTTGGTCAGCCTCAGCAACGGATCAAGGGTGGAGCGATTTTTCCTGAAACCAAATTGAAATGATGATATTAATCCTTTAGTTTCTGACTGCCAAACTAGTCTAGTATTTATCATTTTCTCCATCAGCTTACACACACAGCTGGTTAGAGCTATTGGTCTATAGCTGGTGGCTAGGGAAGCATCTTTATTAGGCTTTTTAACCCTCTTACGCCGACTGGACGTATTTTACGTCGACATTTTTGTCTCTCGGGTGCCGACTGGGACGTATTTTACGTCGACATACAAAAGTTTTTTTTAAAATTTGCGGAAAAATACTTATAGGCCTACCAGCCTAAAACTTTTAGAACTCACGAATAACGCCTTGGAGGATGCTGGGAGTTTCACGGATCAAGGCCTTGTTTTGTTTTGAAGCATGACCCAAGTGCGCATGCGCGATATCCCTTCTTTTCGCTCCAGCCAGCATCAGTAGCGCATCATCCGAGAGCGATCTTTTGTCAAAAGCGTGTTTTTCTGGACTTGTGCGAGACTTTGAGCATTTGTGTTGCTACAGGACATTCATAGATATGTCTCAACGACGTGTGAACCGCGAAAGGTGCGTTTTACCCGTCGGAAGGGATCGTGTAAGGCGAGTTTTGGACCTGGATGCTGGCGAGGGGCCAAGCATGACCCCGCGCCACAAGGCCGTTCTGTGCGGCCACGTGTGGCTGAAAGTGTTTCAGGAACACAGCGTATGCCTTTGGTTACCCCTAGGAAGCATGTGGGCGTCCTTAGGGGCATTCATAGGCATTTGGGAGGCCTCCAACCAAGGGACATAGATGAATATCTATCGGAGCTTGATATCAGGAACATGTCGCAAGTCCTTATTTTGTAGGCGGATGGTCATTGAGTGATGAGGACATCAGTCCCGATGAAAGTGAGGATGAATATATGCCCCCCAATGTCCGTTTGAGGCTCACATCCCGAAAGTGAGCTCTAATTCAGTGGGTTCAGTGCTTACAAGGGGGAATCTGAGGAGGGGGAGGATGGGATACGGGGTCAAGTTTTATCGCAGAGAACGATACAGAAAGTGAAGGCCTAAGTGAGGTGATGGGCCAACGGGGAGTGGGTAGAGTGCATTATCGTGCCCGCACCCGTGCGCGCGCACGGGCACGTAGAAGGTCGGCTCGTCGTGCCAGCCAAGGTGAAGGTCGGTCGTCGGAGAGTGACGAGGGGTGGACGGAGGACCCCACCCCTCCTAACATGCACCCCTTCACGGCAACCCCTGGGCTCACCGTACCAGTACCCCTGACTGTTTTGGGGTTCATCCAGATTTTCCTGACGCGGGAATTGCTGGAATACCTGGTACACGAGACGGTGGACTACGCTCGGTACTGCCGGTATGAGCTGAGGACGACCTGTCGTATTACTGGCGGGGTTGCAACCTCATTGACATGGCGCATTTTTTGGGGCTGCACATTTATTTTGGTATGACACCTGCTTCCGACGTCAGGCAATATTGAGGAGGAATTATTTCTTATGTATGCCTAATGTGCCTGGCGTTATGTCCCGTGATAATTTCCTGGCGTTGGACAGGTACTTCAACGCCTTCAACCAAAGTCCATACCCCGGAATAACAGCGATCGCCTCATTTTAGTGCGCCCAGTGTTGGATTATATCCGTGATCGGTGTAGTAATCTCGTGATTCCTGGAAAGAACCTGTCTTTGGATGAGGGATGATGCCTTACAAAGGACGTCTTAGTATAAAAGTGTATGCAACCCCAAGAAGCCGAAGAAATATGGTGTGAAATTCTTTTTTATTACCGAGGCCAACACTGGATATGTTGTATTCCGGGTCTTCTCCACGCTGCGTGACACTGTATTCAATCTTGTGGGACGTTTCCGTAACCAGGGATATCATCTGTTTATGGATAATTATTATAACTCGGTATCCCTGGCCCAGGAACTGTATGAAGCTGGTGTGCACGTCAGTAGTACCGTTCGGTTGGTGCGTGTGGGGCCCCGAATGTCCTCAAGAGGTTCGCTAGTCATCCACAACACCTGGCAAGAGGAGAGACAGAGTGGCGGCGGAAGGGCGCTGTCTTCGTCATCTGTTGGAAGGGTGTCCAACTCGTCCCCATGATTACGACGAGTCATGAACCCATCCAAGAAGAGATCGTACAGCGGAAGAAGACACGTCGACAGGGCCGAGTTGTGTTTGAGGAGTTTCGTATCGAGCGGCCTACCGTCATTGGGCACTACAACAGGCACATGGGAGGAGTTGATCTCTTTGATCAGCTCATCCAGTATTATCCCTTCGCCAGGAGAACCAGAAGGTGGACACAGAAGCTCCTCAAATACACCTTCAGTTGGCCCTCCAAAATGCCTACATACTGTACTAAGGGTACCGCGGTGACAATCTTCCGAGGTTGACCCACTTACAGTTCCTAGAGGAAGCCGGGAATGCCCTCATCAACTCGATCCCGATGAGTGGCCTTCCATAACTGACCCCCTGCCCCGAGCTGCAGATCTGCCCCTAGTGGAAAGGCAGATAGGAGGGCCAACTTCGCGCGTCGACCTGCCGCCGCCCTCCCCTGCTGCCGCCGCCCCTGCTGCCGCCGCCTGCTGCCGCCGCCCCTGCTGCCGCCGCCCCTGCTGCCGCCGCCCCTGCTGCCGCCGCCCCTGCTGCCGCCGCCCCTGCTGACGACGCCCCTCTTGCTGCCGGCCCCGCCATCACCACTTCTCGTCGGGTAGTGGACCCTGTGTGTCGGCTGCAGCCAGGGGATCACATACTGGAGGCCTTTTACAAGGGCGAGGCAGAAACGGTGCCGGGTGTGCCATATGAATGGCAGAGGGAGAGACACCCGGTTCTTCTGTCTTCTCTGCAAAGTTGCTCTTTGCAGGATAGGGGAGTGTGACCGAAAATACCACACTAAGGTCATGTATTGGAGCACGCCCCCTAAACCGACAGCGGAGGGCGCACGGGGCCGCCGGGTCCATCAGCAGTAAGGGCGCGCGTCTCCCTCCTCCACATGTAACTCGTCATGTCGAGTGGAAAAAAATGCAAGACTCTTCAATGGAGGAGGGAGAAAACAAGAATAGAATGAAGAGTCAGGATTACGAGTGAGTATTCTGCATTTATTTTATATATTTATTTTCATATTTATTACAATTTTTTATATATCCGTATCCATGCATGATAGAATAATAATAAGACATTTCATTGTATGCGAAAAGAGAAGTGTCACCTGCATTCCTTTTATTGATGTATTGGTACCAGAATCGAAGAATGTAATATATATACAGTATAAAAAAAAAAAAAAAAAAAAAAAAAAATATATATATATATATATATATATATATATATATATATATATATATATATATATATATATATATATATATATATATATATATAAAAATTTCACAAGACGGTGGTAAGAACAGCAATGCTGTATGGTACGGAAACAGCAAGCATGAGAAAAGCAGAGCAGAAGAAGATGGATGTGGCAGAAATGAGAATGCTTAGGTGGATGTCTGGGGTAACAAGAGTGGATAGGATCAGAAATGACTACATAAGGGGGTCAACTAAGGTGGTGGAAGTATCAAAGAAAGTGCAGGAGGGGAGGCTGAGATGGTATGGACACCTGTTGAGGAGAGATGAGGACCACGCTGGGAGACATACTATGGGAGTGGAGGTGCAAGGAAGAAGAAAGAGAGGGAGACCAAGAAAGAGATGGAAGGACTGTGTGAGAGGAGATTTACATGAGAAGGGAATTGATGAGGCAGAAGCGCAAGATAGAAATAGATGGAAACGGCTCATCCGAAACGGCGACCCATATAAAAATGGGAAAAAGCTGGGAAGAAGAAGTATATATATATATATATATATATATATATATATATATATATATATATATATATATATATATATATTGGTTTTTTTGGGTAAGCAAACAAATTACTTACAGTCTAGTAATATTCAATCATTTATCTTAACTTTAAAACAAATTGCAAGTATCTAGAACAATATCTCGATTTATGGTGAATTTTTGAAAAAAATATTTTTTTTCCCTCCGCGCGCCGATTCTCGGCCGAAAATCTCCGAAACGCGTAGGTCACATTCTCCTAATATTTGTACCTTTTCATATTACGCTTTTTTTAGAGTTTTATATATGGAAATGTGGGCGCAAAAACATGCACAATATAAAAAAAAAATATTGAAAGGTTGTAGCATTTCTCATTTTTGAAATATTTGCATATAAAGTACGATAAGTACGAAAAAACTACGATCGGTCAACTTTGACTCAACCGAAATGGTCAAAAAACGCATTTGTAACATAAAAATCTTACAGTATAGTAATATTCAATCATTTATCTTCACTTTAAAACAAATTGCAAGTCTCTAGAACAATATCTCGATTTATGGTGAATTTTTGAAAAAATATTTTTTTTCCCTCCGCGCGCCGATTCTCGGCCGAAAATCTCCGAAACGCGTAGGTCACATTTTCCTAATATTTGTGCCTTTTCATATTACGCTTTTTTTAGAGTTTTATATATGGAAATGTGCGAAAACATGCACAATATAACAAAAATATTGGAAGGTTGTAGCATTTCTCATTTTTGAATATTTGCATAAAAAGTACGATAAGTACGAAAAAAACTACGATCGGTCAACTTTGATCACCGAAATGTCCAAAAACAAAAAACGCATTTGGTAACATAAAATCTACAGGGGGTCTAGTAATATTCATCATTTATCTTCACTTTAAAACAAATTGCAAGTCTCTAGAACAATATCCGATTTATGGTGAATTTTTGAAAAAAAAAAAAATTTTTTTCCCTCCGCGCGCCGATTCTCGGCCGAAAATCTCCGAAACGCGTAGGTCACATTCTCCTAATATTTGTGCCTTTTCATATTACGCTTTTTTTAGAGTTTTATATATGGAAATGTGCGCAAAAACATGCACAATATAACAAAAAATATTGGAAGGTTGTAGCATTTCTCATTTTTGAAATATTTGCATATAAAGTACGATAAGTACGAAAAAAACTACGATCGGTCAACTTTGACTCAACCGAAATGGTCCCTCAAAAAACGCATTTTTGTAACATAAAAATCTTACAGTCTAGTAATATTCAATCATTTATCTTCACTTTAAAACAAATTGCAAGTCTCTAGAACAATATCTCGATTTATGGTGAATTTTTGAAAAAAAAAAAATTTTTCCCTCCGCGCGCCGATTCTCGGCCGAAAATCTCCGAAACGCGTAGGTCACATTCTCCTAATATTTGTGCCTTTTCATATTACGCTTTTTTTAGTTTATATATGGAACATGTGCGAAAAAAACATGCACAATATAAAAAAAAATATTGGAAGGTTGTAGCATTTCTCATTTTTGAAATATTTGCAATATAAAGTACGATAAGTACGAAAAAAAAAACTACGATCGGTCAACTTTGACTCAACCGAAAGGGTCAAAAAACGCATTTGTAACATAAAAATCTTACAGCCTAGTAATATTCAATCATTTATCTTCACTTTAAAACAAATTGCAAGTCTCTAGAACAATATCTCGATTTATGGTGAATTTTTGAAAAAAAAAAATTTTTCCCTCCGCGCGCCGATTCTCGGCCGAAAATCTCCGAAACGCGTAGGTCACATTCTCCTAATATTTGTGCCTTTTCATATTACGCTTTTTTCAGAGTTTTATATATGGAAATGTGCGCAAAAACATGCACAATATAACAAAAAATATTGGAAGGTTGTAGCATTTCTCATTTTTGAAATATTTGCATATAAATTACGATAAGTACGAAAAAAACTACGATCGGTCAACTTTGACTCAACCGAAATGGTCAAAAAACGCATTTGTAACATAAAAATCTTACAGTCTAGTAATATTCAATCATTTATCTTCACTTTAAAACAAATTGCAAGTCTCTAGAACAATATCTCGATTTATGGTGAATTTTTGAAAAAAATATTTTTTTTCCCTCCGCGCGCCGATTCTCGGCCGAAAATCTCCGAAACGCGTAGGTCACATTCTCCTAATATTTGTGCCTTTTCATATTACGCTTTTTTAGAGTTTTATATATGGAAATGTGCGCAAAAACATGCACAATATAACAAAAAATATTGGAAGGTTGTAGCATTTCTCATTTTTGAAATATTTGCATATAAAGTACGATAAATAGGAAAAAAACTACGATCGGTCAACTTTGACTCAACCGAAATGGTCGAAAAACGCATTTGTAACATAAAAATCTTACAGTCTAGTAATATTCAATCATTTATCTGCACTTTAAAACAAATTGCAAGTCTCTAGAACAATATCTCGATTTATGGTGAATATTTGAAAAAAAATATTTTTATTCCGTCCGCGCGCCGATTCTCGGCCGAAAATCTCCGAATCGCGTAGGTCACATTCTCCTAATATTTGTGCCTTTTCATATTACGCTTTTTTTAGTTTTATATATGAAAATGTGCGCAAAAACATGCACAATATAACAAAAAATATTGGAAGGTTGTAGCATTTCTCATTATTTTTATATTTGCATATAAAAAAAATTTTTTAAACAAAAATTCGACATTTGGTCAACTTTAACTCGTCCGAAATGGTCGAAAACTGCATTTGTAAGCTAAAACTCTTACAGTATCGTAATATTCCATCATTTACACCTTCAGTTTTGAAACAAATTGCAAGTCTCTATAACAATATTTCGATTTATGGTGAATTTTTTAAAAAATTATTTTTTTACGTCCGCTCGCTACGAATTCATGCATCGTTTTGTGATAATATTTTCTCTGTGTTGCTTTTATCGTTTTACAATGTGTTATATACCAAAATGATTGCAATTTAGTGCACATTACAACGAAAAAAAGTAACTTGTTACCTCTAACCGTTTTGCGCACAGCGCGATTTGAATACAATTATATATGAAATTTCGTTTTTGCGCTATCATATATCGCATTATTTATATATGATAATGATAATTTTTTTCATTTCTGATGGTTGCATACTAAACTTCAAGCAATGAAAAAAAAGGAGTCAAAAATGAACTCTTAATCTTGAAAACTAAGCGCACTGTGATTTTTTGAAAAAAATATTTTTTCCGCTTCCGCGCTCACTCTCAAACCCCTCCGGCATACGGGAGTAATTTTTTTATTTACCGCTCCGGCGTAAGAGGCTTAATTGGAACTATGGATATTTTCCAGTCGTTGGGTAAAATTCCAGTTTCCCATATTTTGTTTATAATCTTCAGTAAATATTTTTTGGCATCGTCTGGGAGGTGTTTAAGCATTTCATATACGATTGTATCTCACCTGGAATTGTGGATTCACTAGAGGAGAGCGCCTCCGTAATTCTCTCAAGGAAAACCTGTAGTTGTATGGTTCAGATTTTCCTGAATCGAATTCCAGAATCATTTCAGAATTCCTAATTTTTTGAAATTCTCGAGAATAATTCTTGGCGCTGGAAACTTCAGAAAAGTGTTTTCCTAGCTCATTGGCAACTTCAGTGGGCTCTGTGATCAGATTGTCATTTATTTTTAATGAGGGTAATAATGACGCAACAAATTTCCCACTCAGTTTCCTTATTTTGTGCCACACCACCTTCTGTGGAGTCTTTGAGTTTATTCCATTAATATAGTAGAGCCAACTTTCTCTTTTGGCTCTTATAAAAGCGCCGTTGCTTGGCTAAAGCACGTTTGTAGATTAATTTAGACTGAGGAGAACCACTAGTTTTGTAACATCTGTAGCACTTCCTAGTAACTTTCCTCAGAATACCACAAGTCTTATTCCACCAGGGAACTGCAGGTCTACGAGGTTTGCCTTTTGTTTTGGGAATCGAGCCTTCAGCACTCTTCAGAGTAGATTCAATAAAGTAATCATAAGCATCTAGATGAGATTGAAATGACTCAAACTCCCTATCTAGTATGACGCCCTTACTGAATTTATCCCAATCTGCCTCCTCTACCTTCCACTTCGGTAAAACTTCAGATGGACCATTCACAGCATATTTCAAATGGATCGGGTAATGATCGCTCCCATTTAAATTTTAGTTAACAGACCAACTAAAATCAAGGTGGATGCTTGTTGAAGAGATACTAAGGTCCAGTGCAGAGAAATGATGATCATGAATGCTGTGGAAAGTCATTGACCCATTATTATATAGGATAACATCATTCCTATCAATAACATCTTCAATTAATCTCCCTTTACTGTCTAGAAATCGACTTCTCCAAAGGGGGTTGTGGGCATTAAAATCACCTAGGAGAAGTAAAGGAGCTGGAAGTTGGTTAATTAAGGACTGAATATCTTCACGTTAAAAACATGATCTGGTGGGAGGTATAAGGAGCAGACTGTTATCCTCTTTTCCAAGATGACTGAAATAGCAACAGCCTGTAGAGTTGTATTTAATTGTATTATGGAGTGCTGCAGAGCTTTATTAACAATAATTGCAGCACCTCCATGGGCTCGACCACCACTTGGGGGAGAGGAGTTAGATATTGAATAATTTAGTCCAGGATTATAAGGAGAGTTACCTAACATTGTCTCCTGCAGGCATATAATCCCTGGATTGAATTCATGAATTAAGACTTTAAGGTCTTCTGCACGGGCTCTGAGACCTTTACAGTTCCACTGAAGGATATCGAACATGAATGTTAAGGTGGTAAAAAGTCCTACTTCCCACTCCTTAGAGGGGAAGTACTGTTCCTAGTGTGGATAAGTGACTGTTTCTTTTTTAATCCCTTTTCATTTGAATTGGAATTTAGAGTTTTTGGCTGATCATATTTTTGGTAATTATTCTGATCAGAATTTCTACTGTGATTCTGCCAATCACAAGGTTCATTTGTCTTAGGGCGGCAAGACTGATCAGAACTTGTATGTTTTTGGGCTGAAACTGCTTTAAGAAAATAAAACAGTAGGAGAAAAAATCCAGGAGTGTACGACTAACCCGAAAGTAAGTCTAACCACTCAAAGCTAGCCGGGGCCGATACTAAGAGCTGTGGCTAGGGTGTCTGGATGGAAGATGCCTACGCAAGGTGAAAAAGACATGCATGCATGACATAAACCTCGTAGGCTGTACCCTTAATATAAAATAGATAACTAATAACAGAGCGTAACAAAATAAGGGAAGGTTCTGGGTATGGAAGACCAAGAACGAACCCGCCACGAGGCAGAACCATGCTGCCATGCTTCCGCCCTAGAGCTCGTATTTATACCTAAAAAACGGCAAATACTGACTCAAGGCCGGAAAAAACCAAATAGCAATAATCACTGATTACTTAACTTAGCTGCTGCGATGGCTGTACGCTCCATGATGAATAAATCCAGAAAAAAGGGCACAAAAACACAGAGCAAAAAAGGGCACGTGTATACGCTGTGCGCTAACTGAAAAGGATGGCCACCAGAGGCGCAGCAGTCGGCAGCATGGGATGGAGTAGTAGTAGTTGCTGCCCACTCTGTGGGTCGGCTCCCCTCTAGTGGGGATTTTGTAGTAGGAGATTTCTATTGGCAAGCGGTTCGTGGTAGTGGTCTCACTCGCCATAGTGTTCATACCGACACCCTCTTGGAGGGTGAGCGAGTCAGTTGTACTGACCTTTTCTTTATTTTATTTATTCTCTGGTATGTGTTAGTACATTTACCTTAGAAATAATGGATTAAAGGATATTTCGCGCAGCGACACGAACCAATCGCCCAGAAATAGATTTTTCCTTACGTCAAAATCCCTTTTCTAGGTGGAGAGATCTCTTCCAAAACACTGAACCCATTTGAGGTTTTTATTTTAAAGCCATCATTATTTGGGGATGTATTCCTTGTGCGCTTCTTGGTAGTTGTAATTATAGTTTTGTTTTCATTTTTATTTGTGGCTGTGACAGTTGATGGCTCTGAAGTAGCTCTATCTAATTGGGATTGGTACCTTGGCTTATTCTTGTTGGAAGTGTTTTTGGAACAGCTTCCTGAATTATTAATTGATTTTGGCTCCCTTTTTTGGGAGGTGAGCCTGCAACTATCATATTAGTCACCTTTGTATTGACTTTGGTAGGTGAGTTTTCTGTACTTCTTGAAGTACAACTTTTGGTGTTGGACTCCAAGGCACTAGCAGATGAAAATTTCTTGACAGATTGGGGATTTTAATTATTTACAGTTTGTGAAGTAGCAGGTATGTGATGCCTATTATCAAATGCAGTTATTAGTTGCCTTACATTGCTGGAACTTTTCATAAGTTTTATTACTGAGGCATAGGTAGAGTTGGCACTTTTGTTTGCCCCCATTACCACACTCTTTGCTTCGCTAATGCTGAAATGTTCGTTGTCAGCCACTGCCAATATATCTTCTTCAAATCTGTATCTGAGGCAAGTCCTAGAATTTGGAGAGTGATCACCCTTACATTGAAAACAGTATTGGGCTGCTACACACTCGTCAAAATTATCATGCTCCGCAGAGCACACAGAACATCTTTTGTTGTTTTCACACGAGTTTTGAATGTGGCCATATTCAAAACATTTGCGACACTGTTTAGGATTTCTCTTATATCTTTTAACCTGCATCCTCTCATGGCCAACAATGATAGTATCAGGTAGGTAACTGGAGGAGAAGGTTAAAAGGATAGCTGCATCCCCTCCAAGTTTTTTTACATGAGATACACAAGGAGGACATCGATGGAGAATCTCCTCCTCTTCAAAAACATGCAGGTCTTTTGAGTATACTACCCCTTTCAGTGTGTGCAATAGATTCGATATTTCCACTTTCAGGAGGTTTAAAATTCGATAGCAAAATTGCTTGGGTTTCATTACCAGCTTTTATTAGCAAATTCTTTCCATAACGCTTCAAGTTTTCAATGGGAATGGAACCTACCTTGCTCTCGATACATTCAGCAGCCTTTATAAAATTTTTTCCTCCCTCCTTGTAGCTAGCAACATGCCATATAGGGGTAGGAAGCGCTCTGGTACATGGGGCTGGTCCATGTTCTTCATTCTTAGGGATAAAATCAAACGGCTCATCATTTAAATTTTTCACTGAAAACACTTTCGTGCTAAGAACCGAATCATTAAGAATGTGGCCATGGAGTCTTTGCTGTGCCTCACTAGCTCCCAAGGGTGAGGAAAATTTTACATAAGCAGAAAATGACTGCTTGTCTTTTTCTAAAAGTAATTTCATTCTTTCCACTTTACCAAATTGCTTCATTACACTGTACAAACACTCATAATCTAATGACAAGTTTATATTAGTGCAATGAAGGACTCTATTATTAGGATCAAATCCACCAGATTTACTAACACCCTGGTGTCTCAGTGTTTGGTTCTGTCCGATAGCCGAGCTCATATCCTTCTTCAAGCCGGAAGTCGTTGCCAGTGCCAGTAAGTCGTCGGATCCAGGGGAGGGAAAACTTTTGTCCAAATCCATAGAATAATGCCGGTTCATATTCAGAAGTCCAAAAAGTGCGCACCCAAAATCCAAGAGCCCAGCTGAGACCCCAACAGCACATCAGAAAGGGAAATCAAGGCAGCCTCCAATGCCCAAACTCCCCACCCCAACTAACCTCACAAGCCCACAAAGCGATCCCAGGATACTAAGCACGCACACACCAGACCACCTCGCACAAACCGGCTCACCTACACACCCAAAACTGCTTGGTTTTATCAAAAAAGTATTGTGGATCAGTCAGGTATTCACGTTCCACCAATGGCACAAGTGAGAGTTGATTTCCAATAGTCCACCCCATACCCTGCCCTTACGGGATAGCACCAATACGCTTGCAGCGGCCCAGGTATAAGCCTATCCGCCTGCTGGGAGTTCTCCCCCCACTAATAGGGACCGACTCCCCACTCCAAACGTATTGGTGGGCTTCTGGACAAAAGCCAGGAGTCCCATCCCAAACACCAGCCCCCCCTGGATTCCGATGGGCTGATGTTTAGAGATGGTTCCACCCTCAAGGTAGCAATGGGAGGGTCCCATAACTACCTCATGGGTCCAAACCATATCAGGTGGCGACTCAACCACCACAACTCCCACAATTAGCTTCGAATGCAAACCCCTTCCAAAACACGATCCCTTCTCAGACTCACCTAAGCAGCAAAATTTAACAAAAGTAGAAAATTCCACATACAATTAATCCAGATGCTAATAAAAAATATTACATGAAGGAGAGGGATGTAGTAAGAATGAAAAAATTGCAGAAAGAAGGAAAAGTTCTGAGTAATTTAGTTGGATCAGCAGCTGGGCCCCAAGGACCACTGAGAAAGCAACCCCACCAGGCATCGAGACCAGCTGCTGGTCCCTAAGCCCCCTACCCACGTCAAGGGGTCAGCATCTAGGGGGTATTTCAGATTTGGAATCCAGGTCAGCTTGCTATCAAAAATCAAACCAAGAAACCTTGTTTCACCAGCACATGGAATTCTCTGCCTATGAATGAATAGATCTGGATCAGGGTGGATTCCCCTTATATGAAAAAAGTGCATAGTTACTGTTTTACTGGCAGAAAATCTAAAACCATTAACCTCAGCCCACTTTACTATATTATCAATGCAGAGCTGAAGGCGGCGTTCAGCCACTGCCATCCTTGATGCTACAAAGGAAATCGACGCTGCAAAGGAAATAGACAGGTCGTCAACAAAAAGGGTACATGTTATATCTGGGGGAATTATTTTAGAAACTCCATTGATTACCAAGGCGAACAAGGTTACACTTAAAACAATTCCTTGTGGTACTGCTTCTTCTTGATTGAATACATCTGACATTGTTGCTCCAACCTGAACCTGAAATAACCTGTTTTTTAAAAAAAGCCTTAATAAAGAGGGGCAAATTGCCTCTCAGGTTACATTCATAAAGAACCCTCAAAATGCCATATCTCCATGTTGTATCATAAGCCTTCTCTAGGTCACAGAAAACAGTGATGTGATGCTGCTTGTCGGCAAAAGCTTCACATATTGAAGATTCCATCTGAACCAATACATCAGTTGTGGAGTGCATACTTCGAAAACCACACTGAGCAGGTGACAGATATTTACCCCGTTCCAAGTACCACATCAAGCATGTGTTCACCATTTTTTCCATGATCTTACACAAACATGATGTCAATGCAATAGGACAATAATTTTCTGTATTGAATGGATCTTTTCCAGGTTTCACAAATGGCATTAATTTTAACATCTCCCAAAGCTTGGGGAATATATGTTTTTGGTAAATTCTGTTAATAAGGCTTAATATGAAAAGTCTGGTATTTTCAGGGGTATGCTTAATCATTGAATATGTTATATCATCCAGTCCAGGAGCCGATTCATTGCATTTATTCAAGACCGATACAAATTCTCTCATAGTAAAAGGAGCATAGTATTGCTCATGTCTTATCGTATTAAAATAAATTTCGACCTGTTCCATTAGCCGCCTTTGAGCTGAATAGGGTCTATCATAATTTTTCTTTGCAACATTAGCAAAATGATTAGCAAACTCATTTGCCAATAACTGGGAGTCTGCTACCTCATAACCATTGACCTTGATAACTGGAGGTTGACAAGGAGTGAACTTGCCTGCAATTTTTCTAACTCTCTTCCAAACCAGAGTGAGAGGAGTTTTCGAATTTAGTGAAGATATGAATATCGTCCAAGATTCTTTTCGTGCTTTTTTTTATTTCCATGCGAAAAAGAGCTCTTGCTTTTCGAAATTCAACACAATAATACTCACATTTTCGTCTGCGGTATCTGGTGAAAGCAGATCTCATAGTTCTATGAGTTTTCTGGCATTTACGAGTCCACTAGGGAACTGGTCGGCGCACGAATTTGCCCAAAGTCCTAGGTATAGATTGGAGACCAGTCGAGAACATTATTGTATTAAAAAAGTCAAGAGCGTCATCTACACAGGGAAAGTCATCAGCAGAGTCATCTATTGAGCTGTGCTCCTGGAATGTTGACCAATCAGCTTTACCAATGTTCCATTTGGGTAGCCTTGAAGATGGAGGACTTGATGCTACACTCACCACTATTGGAAAATGGTCACTGGTAAATCTATCATTTATAGCTTTCCAATTAAAGTCAATAAGACAGTCATCACTACAAATAGATAAATCAATTGCTGACAACGTGCCTGTTTGAACATGAAAATGTGTAGACTCCCCAGAGTTGAGGATCCCCACATTTTCATCTTCTATGATGGAACCTAAGCACCTTCCTCTTTGATTGGTGACGATGTCATCCCAAAGAAGACTTCTGCTATTCATATCTCCCAAAATAACAAAAGGACGTGGTACTGTTGAATAAGAGATTTAAATTCATTGATGGGGAAGACTTCATTAGGTGGTAGATAAAGAGAGCATACTGTATATTTTCTTTGCAAATGGATCTACACACCTATCACTTGCAATGCTGATTGGATACTAATAGGATTTTGAGGGGTGTCATTTCGAACATACAAAGCGACACCGCCATGTTTACCAATGTTCAAATTATAGGTGGAGTGATAGGATGTATACTCTCGTGGGCTGGGGCACATATTATTACCAATCATGGTCTCCTGCAGAGCAGCCTTAACTCTTCCCATTTAGCTCTTAATCCCTGACAGTTCTACTGGAGGAAATTAATGAATTTTACTTTCCTTTATTATTATTATTATTATAAAAATAGTTTAACCAGACCACTGAGCTGATTTTCAGCTCTCATAGGGCTGGCCCGAAGGATTTGATAAAATGCCAGGTCTTGGCCAAAGGCCAGGAACTGGGACCAATTAGGTCATATAGTATAATACTTAATAAATTAAAATTAGGTTAAAAAAATGCACAGAGGCATAGGCTTTCATACCTAGAATCAGCAAACATGGTAAATAAATTACATTTACTTCCATATTTCCATACATACTAAAAATGTTATCAAAATTAACAAATAGTCAAGAAACTTAAAAATTTGATCTAAAATTCATTATTTGCTCTGAGGTTTTTGTATATATACTTATTTTTATATTTTATTAAGTAAATCAGAGTTTCTTAGAAAAGTCATAATCGGAACGACTGAAAATGTGAAAGATTCTGACAAAATATCTTTTATTGCTTTACTTCCAAAAGTTGAGTCTCTGCTGGTCATACTTTGGACAATGACACAATATATGTCTGACAGTTATCAATACCTTGCACTCTGAGCACTCTGGCGCAGGGTCACGTGGGCTGCTCATTAAGTGCCCATGTGTCAGACGAGTGTGGCCTATACATAAACGTGTCAGGATTACTTGCATGTGTTTTTCTCTCTGATATATGGAGCTCCATTTCGTAATGTCAGGTTTTATTTGTTTTAATTTATTACTTTCAGGTTCTCGTTCCATATATTTTGCCATTTATTTACAATTCTTGTTTTTAAATAAGCTACAGTGTCACTAACAGGGATTTTTACATTTGTTCTCATCATGTGAACTGCCTCCTTGGCTGCTTTATCAGCCTCTTCGTTTCCTTTTATTCCGACATGGGCAGGGATCCAACATATTTCAATATTTTTCCCCTTTTTATATAAATTATAGAGTAAAAACTTTATCTGTTGCACAATATTATTTTTGGGATTATAACTATTAATGGCTTCTATAGCACTTCTAGAGTCGCTATAAATCACGAAATTGTTAAGGGAGTGTTCTTTGATTATTTTTATGGCCAATGTTATTGCACATAACTCTGCTGTAAATACTGAGGCATTATTGGGAAGCGAGAACTGGCATGTTTTATCCTGGGACACTGCAGCATATCCTACTCCGTATTCTGACTTGGATCCATCTGTATATATTGCATAATGTGGATCTTTTCTGATGTTCTGGGGTATAGGAATACTTTTTTGATAGAAATTTTAATTTTGTGCAAATGTTTATTTTATTCATAATCCAAGGAGGAGGTAGTTTTACTATTGGAGGTAGTTGGATATTTATATTCAGTGACTCAAACAATCTTCTTGATCTAATTGGAAAAGGTGGTGAATGATTGTTAATAAATAAATCCCTTAGTTTAAATAATTTTTTGGTTGGTGAATCACTTGACTGAATTCTCAGGGCACTTTTCATCGTTACTAACTCTCTATGGAGAGAGAGAGGTAGTTCACCCATTTTACTACCTGTAAAAAGAGGTTGGTGATGGTGTTTTTAAAAGCTCCCTGTACATACTTTTAGTCCTTCACATGAACTGGGTCCAACATTTTCAGTACTGCGTTTGAAGCTGAGCCGTATATTTCACTTCCGTAGTCAATGATAGACAACACTGTTGCTTTATATAGTAATGTAAGGGTTTGTCTATCAGCTCCCCAATTAGTGTCTGATAATTTTCTAATTAGATTCAATGCTTTTTTACATTTTGACTTCACACATGTTATGTGGGCTTCCAGTTCAAGTGAGTATCAATACTAAACCTAAAAATTTTGCAGTCTGGCCAATTTGTATACTTTGATTTCTGATTTTCAAATCTATTTCTTCATCTTTCTTCCATCATTTATCTTTATAAAATATTACTGCTTGAGTCTTACTTATGGACAATCTAAATCCTACAGATGAGGTCCATTCATCTATTTTTATTATAGATTTGTTAATGATGCGCTCTGCATGTTTAATGCGAGATGCTGAATAGAAGATGGCAAAATCATCCATATAAAGGTTGCTTTTAATTCCGGTGGGCAGATTTTTATTAATTTCATTAATTGCTAAGGTAAATAGTGTGCCACTAAGGACACTTCCTTGTGGAACACCATTTTCCAGTGGGAATGTTCTGGACAAAGCATCATCAATTTTCACCTGAAAACTTCGATTTGTTAGAAAACTGGATAAACATGGGTAAATGTCCACGAACGTTGTTGTTTTGTAATGCTTTTAAAATAGGATACCTCCATGTAGTGTCATAAGTCTTTTCTATGTCAAAAAAGACTGCCACAGTTATCTGTTTTTCGTTCAAAATCCTCTGCGTATATGGTCTTCTAGGATAGAGAGAGAATGCAATGTGGACCTGTTACACTGTGACCCAAACTGAGTGGAGTTAAAATTTTGTTTTCTCGAATGTGCCATGTTAGTCGAGCATTTACCATCTTTTCAATTAATTTGCATAAGCAACTTGTAAGAGATATTGGTCTGTAATTATTAACATTGCTAGGATCCTTTCCAGGTTTGGGGATAGGAATTATTATAGCTTTACGCCATTCATCAGGAAATAAATTTCTAAGCCATAAATGATTATAAAATTGTAATAAGTATGACTTTGTCGGAGGAGCTTAAGTGGTCGATCATCTCAAAACAAATATTGTCACCTCCAGGAGCAGATTTATTGCTGTTCGAGAGAGCATATTCCAACTCTTCCATATAAAATTTTCTATTACAATATGTATCTTCTTGTGTTTCAAAATTTATTGTTATTAGTTCTTCATTATTTTTCTTTGTGCGGAAGTGCTCATCTAAATTTTTATCGCTACTTACATTAGCTAAGTTTTCTCCTATTATATTACTTATTTCTTTTGGATCAAGTATTCTTTTTCCATCTTTCAATATGGCATGTCTAGGTGGTTTAACTTGGGTACCATTTATTTTTCTGAATTTTTCCCAAATTTTTTGTATGGGAGTATTATTAGAGATCTGATACATATTTCCTCCATGAAATTATTCTTCCTTGAATTACTTCCTTTTTAAATTTTGCAGATATTTTGTTGTATATAGGCTTTAATGTATCGATTTCTAGTAATAATATAGTCATTTTTTGTAAAGTTCCTCTAATATTGGCAATGTTTTATTTATTTTATTGAACGTTCTATTTAAATTACCTAGTCATCTCCCTATTGAGTGTTTTATATTAATTAATTCTGTTAGTTTATCAGACCACCAAGGGACTTTGTGCTTTGTTGGATGGGGTTTTGAGTTTGGTATTGCTTGATCAGCAGCCCTTTTAATGAAATCAACAAGAATTTTGTTAGTTTCATTATGGTCTTTTAAATATTCAAATGGTTGGATATTTCTCGTATGCATTTCATATTTCTCCCATTCTGCTTTATTAATGTTATAGTGAGGAACATGTTTTGCAGGATTATTATGTAATAAGGATATTAATATTGGGAAATGATCACTGGTGTGCAAGTCATCAGCTATATTCCAATCTATTCTATCAACTTATATTTGTTGTACAAAGAGTTAGGTCTACTGAAGAAAATGTTCCATGTGTTTTTGAAAAATTTGTACTAATTTCGTCATCATTTATACAGCACATGTCGTTTGACTCCATGAACTCTTCAATTTTACTCCCTGCTCTATTTGAGATTGTACAGTTACAGTCCCATATCGGGTTTGTGAACCATTAAAATCCCCTACTATCAATGTAGGTTCTCTGGCATTGCCAAACAAATCCTTAAGTTTTTCTATGTCGTAATTTTTGTTAGGTTGGTTGTATATGTTATAAATTACATAATTATAGTTTTTTATTCGTATTTTGATGCTCGATATTTGACAAGTCAGCAAGTTACAGGTACCTTGTCATAACATACTTTGTTATGTACATAGATAGCAGTACCTAAATTTCCTTCTTCTTCTCTGGATGTAGATATTAAGGTATATTTACCGATTGTTGATATTGTTTTATTGACATGTTGTAAACATAATATCATTGGTTCGTATTCTTTCAGCAATCGTTGTAATTCTCCCAAATGTAATCTGTCTGGGAGACCATTTATGTTCCATTGTATTATATAATTATTGAAAATATTATTTAAGAGTGTTCAAGCATTACTTTCTTGTTGTGGTTTATCTATTTTATTTACGACATTTATTTGTTTTTCCTTAAAGGACATTAGATGTCCAATGCACATACAGCCTTTTTTGTGAGTCTCTAGACTAGTGGTTTCTTTACTTCTATATTTTATAAAATTTCGTATAGTGTTTGTTAAACTGTCTTTTGTTATGTTTCTGTCTTTGTTGCATAATTCGATGAAACATTCATTACATCCATATGTGTTTTTATGTGTCCTCCTTTTTTCATTTACTCTTAGTGCACCAATTACTGGTGATGGAGTAATCTCTTCTCCCTTCACATAATCATTTTTGTCTATGGTGTTCTCTATAATTTCTTTATTGTTCTGGGTATTTCCATCCATTTCCTTTATTATTACTTTAGGGGACAAAGGTATGTTCTTATCATTTTCTGGTCTGTGCACTTTTTTTGGATCCTTGGTCTTTGCTTTAACAGATACCTCTCTAATAATTGTTGGCTTTTTGGTTTTGGGTGGAGTTCTCTCTAAAGGCCTTTTTTATCTTTAGCTACCAGCTCATAACTATCTCGTGATGTTTCAGTAATACATGTATCATTTTCTTGTTTCCATTTCCCTTAATATCTCAAATGAATTTGAACATATATCTGCACAAGTTTCTTGGTTTGTTTCTTGCTATATTAGTTTCTTGTAAAGTTATTTTTTCTTCTGATTTATCTACTGGGGGTTTTGTTACTTGCTTTTTGTTTCCATTATTGTTCATTCCTTGAGCTCAATGCAGTAGAGAACATTTGCTTCCTTGCGGGATCATGCATCCCTCTAACTCTCAACTCTAGTTTGGCTTCTCTAATTGGCATTCCTGATCTCTCCTGAAGTAATTTTAATTCTGTGTTGTATATATAATACATACACTCCTTAGACCTAGCATGGTGATTTTGGCCACAGTTCACACATTTTGGTTCACCACACTTCCACTGTGTGGTGTGTTCGTCGGATCCACAATACTCACATATAGATTTATTTCTGCAATTTTTCCCTGTATGTCCATATTTACTACAGTTTTGACACTGTAGTGGTTTTGGAACATACGGCCTCAGTTCTCTGTTTTGGCCCATGATTTTAATTTTGAAAGGTAGTTCTTGGCCTTCAAATTTTATTTTTGCTATTCTCAATGTATTTTCCTTATTTTGTCTACTGGTTAAACTATATATTTCGCAATCTTGCACGTTGTTGTACCTTTTTTTAAGGGAATCAAGCAATATACTTTTTTCAATTGGTTCCTCACTTTTAGGAAGTACTACAGTACCCTGTACGCTGTTCATACTGTCATGTTTTCTTATCTTTACCTTTATATTATCAATGTTCTTTATAGTTAAATAGTTTTCAGATTGGTTTTTTGTAGTGGTTTCTATTAACCACACCTGGTCTTTTATTTGTCTAAATGACATTTCTGAGGTTGGGTGCCTACTTAACAAATAATTTTCCAATCGTAATGCAGATATTTTTCTATCAGTTTCCAAGGTCAAGAACCTTGACCAACTTCCACTCCCAAAAAGGGAGTCGAAGTGAGTCAAGGTTGGGTCAATTCTAAATTTGCTTTTTCTTTGCGGCTTGTATGGTATTAGAGTTTTAATACCAGCCTGTTCTTCATTACCTGGGTTTTCCTTAGAATAGTCCATTGCCATGCCAGAAGTCGTAGGGGTTTTTGTTTTTGTTTCCATATATAAAGATTAAATAATTCATCCAGGATGAGATCCCTCTCACCAAGGAGGCCCAATTGTGGGAGGAGCAATAATGTTACATTGTGGTAACTGCCCTGGGACACTCACCTGGATATACGCCATACCCACAGTGCCTTTAGGGTCGTCAGTCCCATGAGATCGGACCCAGCACTGTGGGCATAGCTTGACATAAAAATTTCCCCTCGCTCGACCACGTCAGGTACTCTAGTTTTACGGGTGGAGTGGCATGCCGTCCAACTGCACCCTCCATCAGGTAAAAGAACAGTCAATTCATAGTCCAAAACCATGCCAGGGTCGTCAACAAAAGAAGAAGAAGGGAAAGGGGAAAATTTATAAGGAGGAGGAGTAAAGGAGTTAAAGGTCCCAATGTTCAGTTGGATCCACAGCAGAGTGTATAGGCGTAAAGGGGCATACTCCCTCTGCAGTGGATCCATAAGCCCCCCACCTCGTCAAGGAGTTGGGATCAGGGGGTACTTTCCTTTAGAGGCTGTTACATTAGAGCCTCTTTTAAGAGCTTTCAGCTTAGTGACTTGCTCCTTTTTTTCTGGAAGGAAACCAATTATTTATGGCTGCCTTCCTTTTCAGAGGGTTATCAGTCTCAGGAACACCAGACAAAGCTGGTGCTGCCTGAGGAGGGGTGTGAGGATCGGACATTGGTGAATCCTCCAAAGGATGAGTAGCACCATTTAACGCTGGTACAGCCTCCAGTGAGGCGGAAGTGCCAGGTACCCCTGGCACAGCTTCCAGAGAGGCAGGAGTACCAGAAACCACTGGCTCTGTTTCCATAGAAGCAAGAGTGCCAGAAATCACTGGCACTGGCTCCAAAGAGGCGGGAGTCACTGCCTCCGAGACGGGAGTGCCAGAATCGACTGGCACTGCCTCCAAAGAGGCAGGAGTGCCAGAAATCACTGGTTCAACCTCCAAAGAGGCATGAGCACCAGCAATCACTGGCGCCGCCTCCAAAGAGGCACGAGTACAGGTCGTCACTGGTTTTTTATTTACATTATCCTTGGTAACATTGATATTTCTTCTTCAGTTGGCAGCAACACTGGAAAAGGATATTCCTGGTCTAACGTACTGATTCAATACTCTCTCTTTTGCCTCTCTAAATGTGATACGTTCGGTTACCCTTAATGTTTGAATTTCTTTTTTCATGATGTATACATCACAGGTAAGTGACAATGATGGATGATTGTCTCCACAATGTATACATCAGGCTTGTTTATTACATATGCCATGGTCTGGTTCACTGCATTTGACACAAGTGGCAGGTTTGCTTTGTAGTTTCTGTCTACAGGACCCTAACATATGTCCGAATTCTTGACAATGAAAACATCTCCTCGGTCTTGGGATATATTGTTTAACCTTGAAACACAACCAGTCTGCTTTCACTATACTAGGCAAACGGGTGGAACTGAATGTAACAATTAAATTGGGGAATGGGACAAGGACTCCATTTATCTTCTTCATTCTTTCAATTCTTATTACGCCTTGATCTTTTAATTCTTCTACGAGCTTTTCTTCAGAGTATGTCATAAGCTGGGGTGCATATATCATTCCCTTGGAGTAATTCCAAAAAGCATGTACTGCACACTCTACTTTAACTCCTCCAAGGTGAGATAATGTTTAGTTTGTCACTTTCTTTTGCCGAGGCAGATTCCACTGTCAGCTTTCCTCGCCCCTCAAAAAAAATCTTAGGCTCTCGGCCACAGCACTTGACAATATCTCTATAATCATTAAAAATGTCAAAACTAGAGTCTTCCAAATTAAAAGTCAAATATTTATCATACGAGTTTTCAAATATTCCAAGTCCTATTTCAGATACTATATTTTTGGTAAATTTCCCTTTACTCAGTACTGGAGCATAGGGTTTCAGTGTAATTACACTGGAAGGTTTGATCGATTTTTCCAGAGGAAGGTTGTAAGTGAAGGTTCCTGCAGTCATCAACTGTGCCGATTCACTACCATCAGAGGGCCCAGGGGTACTTGAATCTTTATTTATGCCTATCATAAAGATTAAAGTGAAGGAAAAAAAATAAACCTGAAAACCTTAAAAAGATATCATCAGCTTTTCATGCACTTTATTCCTCCACTAATGGCACAAGTGAGAACCGACTCTCAAATGTCCACATCCCTACCCTACCCCACAGGAGATGGCATAAAATGATTAGAGTGGCCCAAGTGTAAGCCAAACCCGCTTGATGGGACTGAGAGTATTACAAGAATACAATCATCCCCACTCTAATCACATGATAGGCAACCCAGACTGAATGCCGAGGGTTTTTTTTTTTTTTTTTTTACTTTAGTTTAACCAGACCACTGAGTTAATATTAACTCTCCTAGGGTCGGCCCGAAGGATTAGACATGCCATTTAAAATCTTATAAATTATTATTAAAATAAATAAATAAATATTTGTTATCTGGAATATATATTATAAAATAAAAATAAAATTTACATCTGGAATATATTATAAATTACTATATATTATATTTTATTGTATAAATGATTAAATTTAAGGAATTTCAAAATATTAAAAAGTGAAAATTTGTCACTTTCTGATAATATTTCTTTAAAAGAATATCTTCTGAATAATATGTCTCTTTGGATTATACATTTTGGACAGATTTTAAAAATATGTTTTACTGTTATTTGTACATTACATATTTCGCACATAGGTATAGGGGCATGGGGGTTACTCATTAGATAGCCATGTGTCATTTTAGTGCGACCAATTCTTAGCCGTGTCAATATTACTAAATTCTTGCGGCATTTCTGATAGGATGATGGCCACGGGTCTACAGTTTCTTTTATTTCTCTTAATTTATTGTTAGGATGGTTTTCCCCCCAGTTATTTTGCCATTTTTTCTTAATAACCGACTTAATGTGTCTAATATAATCTTCTAGTGGCAATAATTCTGCTGATATTGGGAGTGTTCTAGCCTCTATTGCGTAAGTGTCTGCTTTTCATTGCTTTCTAATCCTATATGAAATGGTATCCAACATACAGTAACAGATATCTTTAGTCTTTTCATTTCATGTAATGTATGTCTAATTTCATTTACAATTTTGTTTTTTGGAGTATAAGAGCTTATTGCATTTATTGAACTTAGTGAATCGCTAAAGATGGTTACTTCACTAAACTGGTTTCCAGATATAGTTGTTAATGCTGTTTTTATTGCTAGTAATTCAGCAGTGAATACTGATGCTTTGCTTTGTAAGGAGGCTTGGATCTTTATATTGTTTCCGTAAACAGCGAATCCAACTCCCATATCATCTTTGGAACCATCAGTGTATATGTGATTCTTATTGAGTATCTTGATATGTTCCAGAGCATATTGTTTCATAGCAAGGGAATTATTCAATTTATTAATTGGTATTGTACACAATTTCCTACATATCTGGGGAGCACTTATCAACCATGGGGGCATTATTTTGCTAAAATTGTAAAATTTAATATTATAAAGGTCATTGTCATTAAATAATCTATTAGCTCTAACAGGGAAGGATGGGATAATTTTTGTATTCCAGAAACAATCTGGATCTTTAAATAAATCTTTGGTTTTTGCAGGACTACTTACAATTTTTAAAGCTCTGCACATTGTTGTTTTTTATTTTGAATCTATAAGAGTAGCGGCATTTCTCCACTTTCTACAATCAACGATTGGACTGGTGATGATTTGAATGCTCCAGTGGCTAAACGAAGCCCAAGATGATGCACTGGGTCTAGTATTTTGAGAGTAGTCTCACTAGCAGAACTATATATCGGACTGCCATATTCTAATATTGGTAGAACTGTAGCCTTATAAAGTTTCAATAATGTTTCTCTATCAGCTAATTTTTAAAATATATTTAAAACTTTCAAGGCCTTTGCTTTGGTATGTCTTCCATGGGCCTTCCAGTTCAAATGATTGTCAAAATATAGGCCTAAGAATTTGACTTCTGGATAAAATTGGATGGGAGTGTTATTCATGGTAAGAGATTATCTTGATTTTTGAGCCAGCGCTGATCCTTATAAAATGTTATTGCTTGTGTTTTTTCAACAGGAAATTTAAATCCAACAGATAATGCCACATTGTTTTCAATTTTAGCTAATGGAGATATTAAAATTTCTTTGGATGTGGCATAGGTTGTTTGAAGTGTAAAAAAATGGCAAAATCAGCAACATATAAGCTGTTGTTACATCTTTTGGAAGCATTTTAACAATATTATTGATTGCTAATGCAAATAATGTGCTGCTTAGTACGCTGCTTGTGGGATACCTTCTTTTATTTCAATGTTTCTTGATAATAACCGGTTTCAATTTTAGTCTGGAATGTTCTTTCTGTTACGGAAATTTTCGTATAAAAATTGGGAGTTCACCCCTTAGATTTATGTCATATAGAGATTTTAAGATTGAATATCTCCATGTTGTATCATAAGCCTTTTGAATGTCGAATAACACTGCGACAGTTATTTTCTTTTGTATAAATCCTCTTTTGATTTGATCTTCTAGTGATGTTAATGAGTTTAAAGTTGAATGATTTTTCCTAATTCCAAATTGGGTTGCTGCTAGAACTTTATTTTTCTCTAAATACCATATAAGTCTATTATTTACCATCTTTTCCATGAGTTTACAAAGACAACTAGTTAGTGATATAGGTCTATAATTATTCACTGATGTTGGATCTTTGCCAGGTTTGGGTATAGGAATTACAATAGCATGTTTCCATGCTTTGGGGGGAAGAAGTTTCTTTTTCCATAGGTGATTACAAAATTTTAATAAGTATTCTTTGGCTTTAATATTCAGATGTATAAGGAGTTCAAAAGATATATTATCCTTTCCTGGGGCAGAGTTACAACAAGTTTTTAGCGCGGCATCAAATTCTTCTAATGTAGATGGGACATTGTAGTAGAATTGTTGACTTGTTTCAAAATTAATTATATGTTTCTCTTCATTCTTTTTTCTAATGCGAAAATGTTCATCTAAATTCAAGCTATTGCCTACTGATTCTAGGTGGCGACCTATTATATTTGATATTTCTTTTAAATCATGAACTCTTTTCCCATTATGTAATATTGGGGATCTAGGTGATCGACTATATTTGCCATTAATTTTTCTAAATCTATCCCACATTTGTTTAATAGTGTCACCTGAGAAGTCTGCGACGTAATTATGCCAAGATAATTTCCTATTGCTAATAACTTTTTTTCTGAATTGAGCAGATATCTTATTCAATAAAGGTTTTGATATAATCAATTTTCATAGCTATTAATACTAACCCTTCCAATGTATCTATTACTTTTATATAATATTTGTTATATCTTGGTTTAGTCTGTCTAATCGTCTACTCATCTTGTGCTTCAGTATGATAATATCTGAAAGTTCTCTAGACCACCATGGAACAGGATTTATTTTTGGCTTACAAGTTGTCATTGGTATTGATTTATTTCCAGAACTAATTACGAAATCTGTAAAATATGAATTAATTTCATTGTGATGATTGTTACTTTGGAAAGGGGAAACATTTTTGGTAACTAAATTATACTTTTCCCAATCAGCTTTTTTAAAATTAAATTTTGGTATAAATTGTTGATGATTATCTTCAAGACATGTGATTACAATTGGGTAGTGATCGCTGGTATAAAGATCATCCAGAGTATTCCATTCTAATCTGTCTACTAACGAAGTGGAACAAATTGACAGGTCTACAGATGATAGGGTCCCATGAGTTTTTGAAAAGTATGTTGGGATTTCATTTTCATTCAAACAACAATAGTTGTAATTAAGTATTAGATTTTCTATGTCTTTACCTGCTCTATCTGCGTCGATGGTACTGGCATCCCAAAAAGGGTGGTGAGCATAAAATCACCTAAAACTAGAATTGGCTCAATGAACTGTGATAAAATATTTGATAATTGAGCCATATCATAATTTTCATTAGGTTGATTATATAGACTGCAGACTAAAATGCTAGTTTTGTTTATCATATGCAGGCGAATTGGCAGGCGAATTGAAGATATTTGAAATGAATTATTGTTAACTGTCACTTTATCATAGGTTACATGGTTATGAACATGTATTGCTGTTCCTACTTGCCTTCTCCTGAAACAGGATGCCAGAAAGTAATTACATATTGATGGACTGGATTATTAACGTGTTGTAAAACATATGCACATTGGTTCATGTTGCTTTTGGAGTCTTTGTATTTCACCCAAACGCATTCATGTTTTCAGACCGTTTATGTTCCATTGGATAATACTATAATTGAATGGAACGAAAGTTAAGATTATTTTGTATAGTTGGTTTTATATATATATATAATTTTTTAAAAACTTTTTGGTATGGGTAATTATTCACTTAATTAGCTTTAATTTTCTTTTGGGGGGTTTTTGACATATTTCTGCATTATCTTCTGATTCAGTAGTGAATTTAATTCCTTCTTGTTTTGGCTAAGAAATTGTCTAACACTGCTATTTTACTCTCACGATAGTATTGTAAGTGTCTAATACACATACAATCTTTGGTATGTAATTCTAGCTGGCTTGATTGGTTGGTTGGTTTTGTTTTTATAAAGTTTAGGTGTAACACCAAGCACTGGGGCAGCAAAGGCCATTCAGCGCTTACTGTATAACTATGAAATTATAAGACGTTATATCATATAAAAGCAGGTTTATTTCTTTGAGATATTTTACTATATTTTGAAGTGGGGCATTTTCTCCCAATAGTCTTCAAGTGGTATGTTATATATGTTGTTGGATCTTCGTTTTCTTTCGAATTTATTGCATTTAGTTAGTAGATGACGGACTGTGACCAGAGTACGACAATGGTCACAGTAAGGGCCTGTCTTTCCTCGCCTTGCAACATCAAGTATTTGTGCGTTAAGTATGTGTGTCCTATTCTTAATCTTGTTAATATGACATCTTCCTTCTTTGACATTGGTGTCTATTCCAAGGTTTTACAGATGGTTTAATATGCTTTAATTTATGATTCAATTCTAGCCATTCTTTTTTTCCCATTTTGATTGACAGTATTCATTTATTGTTGTTTTAATGTCATTGTAAGGTATTTGTATTTTTTTTGATAGACTCTTTTAACTGCCTTTTTGGCTTCTTTATCCACCTCCCTTCATTACCTTTATGCCCACATGGGAAGGGACCCAACATAGTTTTATATTTATAGATTTCCGTTTTACTATTATATCTATCCACTCCCTTATTTCTTCAATTACGGGATGAGAAACTGTGTATTGTCTTAGCGCTTCTAAAGCACTGTAAGAATCCGTGTATATTACAAAGGTATCGTTTGCCTTTCCCACCATAAAGGCATGTTTTATAGCCTCTAATATAGCATTTATCTCTGACAGTTGAATATCGAGCATATTTTTGGAACCTTTTTTCCCTTATTTTTATATTTTTTTATTACTACAGCATAGCCTACACCCTCCTTCGACTTGGAACCATCTGTATAAATACTAATATCCCGTTTATGTTTTTTCCTGGTGTGACAGAAATTCACTCTTTCATTGTGCATCTGTTACATTCTTATTAAATGATTTCTCACAGATTTCTATTTTAGCATGTCTCCACGGAGGTATTTTAGGAGTGGTTATTTTTGATATGCTACTTGTTCCTAATTTTAGATGTTTCTATATCAAGGTTTTAATCTATTCTCCAATGGTTTAGAGGCTCTTGGTTTGTTTGTCATAATTATTTGTTATGTTCTTCATATATTTTTTTGGTGTTTGGATTATCATTAAGGTTATTTATTTTAGCTATATATTTTTAATCCCATTTCTTCTCTTCGTACTTTCAGGGGATCTATTCCTGCTTCTACATACAGACTTTCCACGGGGGAAGTTCTGTAGGCTCCAGTGCATAGTCTAATACCCATGTTATGTATGACATCCAATTTTGTTAAAAGGGTTTTAGAAGCACTACCATATACTTGACATGCATAATCAAGTTTACTTAGTACAGATAGCCTTATATACTTTTATCAGAGAGGTTCTATCAGCACCCCAGTCTTTATGCGCAATTACTTTTATTATATTTAAGGATTTTCTCACTTTTATCGCCAGTTGTTCTATATGTTCTTTAAATGTAAGTTTTTTATCAAGTATTACACCGAGGAATTTAATCTCATCATAATATTCAATTATATCATTATTTATGAATAAAGTAGGAATTAATTCCTGTTTTCTTGATCTAGTAAATCTGACTGCTTTTGTTTTTTGCGGTGAAAATTTAAAACCCTTGTTATCGGCCCATTTTTTTATCCTATTTATGGCTGCTTGCAATCTGTTGGTTATGTCCAGCGTTTTTTCACCGCTACTATATATGACGAAGTCATCTACAAAAAGGGATCCTTGGACTCCTGGTGGGATCATTTCAATTATCTCATTTATTGCTATTGCAAACAACGCCACGCTTAGTACACTACCTTGGGGGATTCCTTCCTCCTGTATAATGATTCAGAGATTTCTGCCCCCACTTTGACTTTTATATATCTTTCAGATAGGAATTCCCTAATATATTCATATAAATTGCCTCCTATTCCCCATTCTATCAATTTTTTTAAAATCCCTCCCCTCCAGGTGGTATCATATGCCTTCTCTAAATAAAAAAATACTCCCATTGTTTGTTTTTACCAACCATTGCATTTTGTATCTCTCTTGTAATCATTAAGAGGGGATCTATGGTACTTTTATTTTTCCTGAATCCAAACTGTCTGTTTGACAATAGCTGTTTATTTTCTAATACCCATATTAATCTGTTATTCACCATTTTTTCAAATATCTTACTTTAGACAACTAGTAAGGGCTATTGGCCTATAGCTGCTTGGTGACTCTGGTCTTTTCCTGGTTTTAAGCCTGGTATGATTAAAGATTCTTTCCAGGTTTTAGGCATGCTGTGAGAGTGCCATAATTCATTTAAAATTTCTAATAAAAAGGTTTTGCTTTCATCTGGAAGATTTTTTATCATTTTATATCTAATGTTGTCTTCCCCTGGAGCTGTTGGACTCGCAAGTTTCAGGACATTTTCCAGTTCTTCCATGGTGAAAGGAAGATTATAGATTTCCTGATTATTAGATTTTATTGGTATTGGGACATAATTTTTTATTTTTAATTGGAATTTTTTTTGTATAGTTCGAGATACTAGATGTTTTGGCGAAGCATTTACCCTAATTCATTTGCTACTAGTTATTTCTTGGGGAATTTGGAAATATAGTTGTTTTCTACTTTTAATGTAGGTAATGGTGCTGGCCGATATCTACCCTGCAGTTTATTTATTTTCTTCCAGATTTCTTTGTCTTGAGTTTTAGAATTTATATTATTAATATATTTTTTCCATGAATTTCTTTTGGCTATCTTGAATATTCTTTTCTGCTTTGCTTTTAGCTCTCAAATATGCAATTCTATTGGCTTCACATTATGTCTCAGATACCTTCTAAAGCATGTTCTTGTTATCTTTCTTGCTGCTTTACATTCTTCATTCCACCAGGTACCAGTGGTCTAGTCGGATTGCCTGAGGTAACTGGAATAGTTTCATTTGCTTTATCATCTATTGTTTTTACTAGATGTTCATAAGCATCTATGTGGTTGTAAAGTCAGATAGTTTTTTGTTAATCACCATTTTCTCTTTATATAAATTCCAATTTGCTTCCTCCATTTTCCTCTTCGGTATATATGTTATATTATTATTATTTTTTAGCTCAATTTGTATTGGCCAGTGGTCACTCCCAAATAATTATTATTTACTTTCCAACTGAAATCTGTGGCAATTTCTGGGGAACATAAAGTGATGTCTATTGCAGAGGTGCTTTTATGATAAACATCAAATCTTGTTGGAGAACCATCATTTAAAATAATCAATTTTTGTTATCTATAAAATCTAGACAGTGTTTCCTCTACTGTCAGATGATGTACTTACCCCACATGGGATGTTTGGCGTTGAAGTCACCTACTAATAGGTAAGGTTTTGGTAATTGTTCTATTAGATTTTTCTAAATCTTCCACTTGTAATGGTCTATTATTTCCAAGATGATCTATTAAGCTGACTTTCTAAAGATGGTTCCATGTATATTGAGCATAGTTATTTTTTTTTCCAGGAATACTTGAACTGCACATGCCTGTATTACTGAGTTAATCCTAACAGGTTGGCATTTGATTGAAGAATGCGTTATGATTGCAGTTCCTCCTTGGCTGTTGTCATTTAAATTTGTGTTGATTGCCACACATTATAGTTTATGCCAGCATTGAGAACATTGTTACCTATTTTAGTTTCCTGTAAGCAAATGATATTTGCATTACATTCTCTAATTAATGATTTTAAGTTTTTCATTATTTGATACGTATCCTCTAATATTCCATTGTAAAATAGACATTTTAAAAAGGGTTTGGGTTTTGTTTTAATATCTTTATTTGTTTTCCTGAACTTTGAATTTTATTGAAGTTTGTAATAATAATTTTGCTGTACTTTGTTCTTCTTTTGGTGGGTGATGTACTTCTGCTATTGTTTTCTTTATTGGCTGAAGAGTCTCAGGTGTTCTTTTTATTAGAGGTGCATTTAAATGGCTTTTGATCTTGGGTTCTATTTCAATACTTTCTTCAATTTTATCTGATGTTTTTAACTTTCTCTTTTATTTGGGTTTCTCTTTTTTCATTTTTAGTTTTGCAAGCAATTTTTGTTGACTTTGTCTTCTCGGTATTCATTTTTTTCCATATAGATTTTGGGTCTTACTGATTGTTTAATTTGTTTCTTGGATTTGGGTGGGGTTGTTTCAAGTAGTCTTTTTTTGTCTTTTGACTTAGCTCTTGTATTTTGCTTGTCCTCCACATTCATCATGTCTTCTTGCATTTTCTGGTGTTGGAATATATTATATAAATTTGTGTTGCTTATATGTTCTGT
This sequence comes from Macrobrachium nipponense, assembly GCF_015104395.2. Lineage (NCBI taxonomy): Eukaryota > Metazoa > Arthropoda > Malacostraca > Decapoda > Palaemonidae > Macrobrachium > Macrobrachium nipponense. The sequence goes on along the minus strand of NC_061109.1, from coordinate 13,091,365 downwards.
AGCTTCCGAGCTTGAATTGTTTTGGGGCCTTTATATTATGAGTATTTCAGTTTGATTTATACTGTTCAATATTGTAGGAATTGGTTTTGCGCTTCTTTATTTTCTACCTCTTTATATGTGTTTTTCCTTGCTGGGTCTTATAAACCTCTTACTTTTAGTTCTATCTTCGCTTCTCTTATTGACATTCCACTCCTTTCTTGTAAGATTTTTTAGTTCAGTGTTGTATAAGTAATATGCGCATTCCTTAGCTGGCTTGAGATATCTTTTCTAGCTAAGAAATTCCCCTTATCACGTTTGATCAATTTTTCTTTATTTAAAGGTTTCGTTTCTTTGCAATCTTGCAAAAAAACATGTATAGCATCCACACCGTCATGGTGAGATTCGGTTTGAGGTGTTACGCCTTTGTGGACACACTGCTGACATTCACAATTTTCGTTTTGTCTTCCTTGGACTGATTGAAATTTATCTTTAAATTTTTTTGGAAAGACTGGCGAAGGTCTTATTTCATCATTATCATCTAAATTAGGGGATGTTTTCCTGTTGGTTTTAGGCATTTTCTTCTTCTTTGAGTTTTTTTTGGGGAAATTATTTCTCTATCTCGTTTTCTTCTTGTTTGGTCAGCATGATCTTCATTTCCAGTGTCTAGAGATGGCAATTCTTCATCTTTCATTAGTAAGTCATAAGGGTTGCTTATTAATACTGTGTTGCTAGATTCTCCAAGAGATTTTTTGTTAAATTCTAAGTTTGATGACCTTGTTGTTTGTTTTTCGTTAGTTTTTCCAGGTATTATAAAATGTTTCTTGGGCATTACTTTTTCTACAGCGTCTCGATATGATTTATTTCTAGCAGGGTCCATTAAACCTCTTGATTTTAATTCTTGCTTTCCTTCTGGAATTGACATGCCAGATCTGATTATTAGTAGTTTTTAATTCAGTGTTATATATGTAGAATGGGCATATCTTTGATCTCGCATGATGGTCTTGTCCACAATTACAACATTTGGGAACGCCACAGTTCCAGGTGGTTTCATGAACTTCTGAACCACAGAATGCACAAATTGGTTCATTTTCTAAATTTGTTTTTTATATGTCCATACTTAGAGCAATTTGCACTGAAGAGGCTTTAGTACATTGGGTAATACCTCTCTTCTCTGGCTTTCTATTTTAATATTAGGTGGAAGAGTCTGCCCTTCAAATTTAATTTTAGCTATTCTCAGTTTTTTTTCCCCTGCTGTCTTTTATTTGGGATTTCATATACTTTTAAGTTTTCAATATTAGGATATCTAATTTTTTAATGAGTTCAATAACTGTCATCTGGTAGGCCATCACAATCATTATTGGGTGGCAACATTACTGTTCCCTCAATGCTGTTCAACTTGTCATGTCTTTCGACTGTGACATATATACCATTCATATTATTAAGCATTTGATAATTTTCCGATTGAAGCTTTGTGGGTAGCTTCCACTATCCATTCTTTGGTAGATCTAGTGTACCTATCCGCGGCGGCCCAGAGTATGGCAGTTGCAGTTTTTCTATGCAGTTTTACCTCCTGAGCAAGAATTTGAAGTAATATTTATTCGGACGACTCTAATTTACCTTTGAACTCTATCCTACGGTAAAGGGGATTCCCATTGGGAACCGGGGGGGGTTTTGGGTGGGGACCAAAACCCCAACTCTATCCTACGGTAAGGGAAGGGGGACCCCCAGTGGGAACCGGGTTTTGGGTGGGGAGAAACCACTTGGGGGGAGATTTTGCCGTGTTATTGTGGTATTTCCCACATTTATCACTTTTAAAACACGAAATACAGGCGGAAATAAGAAATAACAAAACTAGCTATAGTGGAGCCGTTCCACATCCATATTTGTCTACTACCAATACTACCACAACAATGAATCCTACTACGCATGCGCTAATGCTACTGCGCATGCGCTAACTGTAAGGGAGCTTTTGGCCTAAACTCGGACTTCTTAGTGAGGAAAGAATGGGGGTGGGGGTTTACGGGAGGGATATATGTATTTAGCCAAACACGTTACAGTATGACCCCTACATTGCTACCGGACTGAGTGAAGGATTGGGTGGTAACAGGGTTCCCAGATTTGGCAGTTTCTCGCCAAATTTGGCTTTTTTTCCTAATTTGGTGGTGGGTAAAACATTCACTTTGGCTGGTTTAGTGGTATTTTGGCTGTTTTCAAACACTTTCTATTTGAGCTAAACACTGATCCCACGTTTGAGGAATCTCTCCCCAAGATTGGGAATTTTTGAAGGTTTTCAGGAAAATCTGGGGATTTTGAATAGGTTTTTCAGTAAAAACTTGGTAACATTTAAGCAAAATATGTAGATGGAATTAAAATAAATATCACACACACCAGATGACCACAAAACAGGCTGCCGGATTCTCAGGGAACGAGCCTCATTTCAAAATTTCAATTCATTCTCGTTTTTTTTCCTGCATTCTTATATTAGTTTATATTATCTAACTAAAACTATGATGCCGCTATACAAGCATATATATGATAAAATAGCATTTATAGATAGATATAACGCACATATATTTGCCGGTTATTTGGGTTGGTTTGGATACCATTTGGCGGGATTTTGGCTGGTTTCATGTAGACTTTGGCTGGTTGGTAGTGGTGTCATCTGGGAACCCTGGCTGGTAACCATACGTTGAGTTACATAAAAGCATTTACCTATTTTGTTTATTAAACATGTTATGTGAATTCTAGTGTTTATTCCTTTTCATTTTTCCATAGTATTTGTATAATAACTGTTTTGAAATATCCCCACCTAATCATTTCACCATATATAACTTGAAATATTATGTTAATTGAGGACAGACACCTAAAAAATGCCTACGTGTTGATATAGAACTCAGTTTTAGGACGTTTCGATACCTACCTACCTACCTACCTGTTACGTGAAATTGCACATTGCGTTGCATATTACATACACACTCCCTATATCATTTATACACAAGTCAATCCCTCCCTGTCCAGTATTCACGACTGGCTCTTTACGTTACACCATTTACAATGCATTTCTCACGATACCATACCTATATAGTTTGCCATTATTCTTATAAAACCTACATTTCAATAGATTCCTTATTTACACTTTTTTAGACAAAAAGACATTACAATTTACACCTCCCTTCCAGTTTTCCTTACTATTACGCAGTTATGTATGCTTACTTTTTACATTTTTAACAAAACACTTCCACACCCATCAAAGTTTTAGGTTTATATGTCATTTTACCTACTGGGGGCCAAATCCCATCCCCGGTGGTTAGGCAACATACCCTTAGGTTTAGTTTGTTATATGTTGGTTTACCTACTAGTTTTACTTCCTTGAAGGGGTTACCCGGTTAGGCTAGGTTGGTTAGTTCTTCAAGGGTGGATACCGGGGGGGGGGGGGTGGGGTTACATTAAACCTACTTGGTTACCTACTAGGTTAGGTTGGGTAGGTTACATTCTTACTAGGGTTAGGTTAGGCCTTTAAGGGGGGGTACAGGGGTGAAGCCCCCCATGGTCAGCAATATTCCCTACTAGTTAGGTTAGGTTAGGTTGGTTAGGTTACATTCCTTACTAGGTTACGTTAGGCCTTTAAGGGGGGGTACGGGGGGGCGAAACCCACCTGGTCAGGCAATATTCCCTACTAGGTTAGGTTAGGTTAGGTTGGTTAGGTTACATTCCTTACTAGGTTACGTTAGGCCTAGTATTTCCCTACTAGGTTAGGTTAGGGTTACGTTCCTTACTAGGTTAGGTTAGGCCTTTAAGGGGGGGTAGGGGGGGGCGAAGCCCCTTGGTCATGCATGTTCCCTACTAGGTTAGGTTAGGTTAGGTTGGTTAGGTTACGTTCCTTACTAGGTTAGGTTAGGCCTTTAAGGGGGGGTAAGGGGGGGGGGCGAAGCCCCTGGTCAGGCAATATTCCCTACTAGGTTAGGTTAGGTTAGGTTGGTTAGGTTACATTCCTTACTAGGTTAGGTTAGGCTGTTTAAGGGGGGGTACTGGGGGGGCCAAGCCCCCCTGGTCAGGCAATATTCCCTACTAGGGTTAGGTTGGTTAGGTTACATTCCTTACTAGGTTAGGTTAGGCCTTTAAGGGGGGGTAGGGGGGGCGGGGGGGCGAAGCCCACCTGGTCAGGCAATATTCCCTACTAGGTTAGGTGGTTAGGTTACATTCCTTACTAGGTTACGTTAGCCTAGTATTTACCCTACTAGGTTAGGTTAGGTACGTTCCTTATCTAGTTAGGTTAGGCCTTTAAGGGGGGGGTAGGGGGGGGCGAAGCCCCCCTGGTCGGCAATGTTCCCTACAGGTTAGGTTAGGTTAGGTTGGGTTAGGTTACATTCCTACTAGGTTAGGTTAGGCCTTAAGGGGGGGTACGCGGGGGGGCGAAGCCCCCCTGGTCAGGCAATATTCCTACTAGGTTAGGTTGGTTAGGTTACATTCCTTACTAGGTTATGTTAGGCCTAATATTTCCCTACTAGGTTAGGTTAGGTTACGTTTCCTTACTAGGTTAGGTTAGGCCTTTAAGGGGGGGTAAACGGGGGGCGAAGCCCCCCTGGTCAGGCAATGTTCCCTACTAGGTTAGGTTATGTTAGGTTACATTCCTTTCTAGGTTAGGTTAGGCCTTTAAGGGGGGTACGGGGGGGCGAAGCCCCCTGGTCAGGCAATATTCCCTACTAGGTTAGGTTAGGTTAGGTTACATCCTTACTAGGTTTAGGTTAGGTTAGGTTTGTTAGGTTACATTCCTTACTAGGTTACGTTAGGCCTTTAAGAGGGGTACGGGGGGGCGAAGCCCCCCTGGTCAGGTAATGTTCCCTACTAGGTTAGGTTGGTTAGGTTACATTCCTTACTAGTTAGGTTAGGCCTTTAAGGGAAGGGGGGTACGGGGGGGCGAAGCCCACCTGGTCATGGCATATTCCCTACTAGGTTAGGTTAGGTTAGGTTGGTTAGGTTACATTCCTTACTAGGTTACGTTAGGCCTAGTATTTCCCTACTAGGTTAGGTTAGGTTACGTTCCTTACTAGGTTAGGTTAGGCCTTTAAGGGGGGGGTACTGGGGGAGGCGAAGCCCCCCTGGTCAGGCAATATTCCCTACTAGTTAGGTTGGTTTAGGTTACATTCCTTACTAGGTTACGTTAGGCCTAATATTTCCCTACTAGGTTAGGTTAGGTTACGTTCCTTACTAGTTAGGTTAGGCCTTTTAAGGGGGGTAACGGGGGGGCGAAGCCCCCCTGTCAGGCAATGTTCCCTACTAGTTGGTTAGGTTTAGGTTACATTCCTTACTAGTTAGGTTAGGCCTTTAAGGGGGGGTTACGTGGGGCGAAGCCCCCCCTGGTCAGGCAATATTCCCTACTAGGGTTAGGTTAGGTTAGGTTACATTCCTTACTAGGTTACGTTTAGGCCTAGTATTTCCCTACTAGGTTAGGTTATGTTACGTTCCTTACTAGGTTAGGTAGGCCTTTAAGGGGGGTGGGGTAGGGGGGCGAAGCCCCCCTGGTCAGGCAATATTCCCTACTAGGTTAGGTTAGGTTACATTCCTTACTAGGTTAGGTTAGGCCTTTAAGGGGGGTACAGGGGGGCGAAGCCCCCCTGGTCAGGCAATATTCCCTACTAGGTTAGGTTAGGTTAGGTTGGTTAGGTTACATTCCTTACTAGGTTACGTTAGGCCTAGTATTTCCCTACTAGGTTAGGTTAGGTTAGGCCTTTAAGGGGGGTACGGGGGCGAAGCCCCCTGGTCAGGCATATTCCCTACTAGGTTAGGTTACATTCCTTACTAGGTTAAGTTAGGCCTTTAAGGGGGGGTACGGGGGGCAAAGCCCCCCTGGTCAGGCAACATTGCCTACTAGGTTAAGTTCCCTACTAGGTAGGTTACATCCCCTGCTAGGTTAGGTTATGTTAGGTTGGTTTGGTTCTTTAAGGGGGGTTACAGCAGGCCCAACCCCACCCCTGGTCAGGCAACATCCCCTACAAGTTTAATTAGTTTTGTTATATGCTAACCTATGTTTAATTTGGTCTTTTGTATTTATTAAAACAACTATATGGCCCTATTTACACAAAAATTTACCACCCAGGACTAAATCCCACCCCCTCCTGGGCCCGTTATATTTATGGTATTTGTATTATTTCATATTTTGAACCCATCCCACATTTACATTTAGTTCCTTAACTACCCATTTACTTTTATTACCCTTAACATTGCCAACTTATCTTGTTAAGTGCTTGTTCATTTACCTCAGCCCCACCCTGCCTCAACCAATAGCATCAAAGCATTTTTACTACTCCACCCCACCTCTCCTACCCTGTTTTCTACGGTCTGGCCTCCTGCCACCTCCTAACTGTAGAACTCCAACACTGTTGAATCTGCCGCCATGACATCCACTGCTGCATCTACTTCACGCTCGCCCCAGCCCTCACCAGGAACTCTTTGCCAACTTCATGTAACAATTGTTACACGAGTTACAAAGATTTTTCTGCCTTTTTACTCAGGTAATTATGATCGACTAATCGGTTTTTGCCAGGACCACGGCCTCCTGAGAAAGCAGGTCTTTTGCCCCCATTCAGTCAACTCCAAGATACGGGAGGAGAATTATAACTTCGTCGGGTACTTGGCTGTTGCTTATTTCAAGCTGCATTTTCTGAGGAACCCAAGACCCGCCTCCACGCATTCTTAAAAGCAGCTGCTGCTTTGTACCCTCCACCCCTTTAAGGTAAGGTCCAAACATTATTCTTAATTATTATGTTTTAGGAAAGTGAGTGTTAGGCTTTCGCCGAAAGTTGCGCCAAGGTATGTTACTATTCAGTGGGGGGGTGCTGCTAAGGACAACTCGTACCTTCCACTTACCCGCCCTCCCCTGTGCGTTACCCCCCGCCCTCCCCCCTTAGTGAACATATGCTCCGTGGTGGTTGGGGAATTTAACATGGCGGCTGTGTTTACATCTCCTTCACCGTAACGAATACTTGGTACCTTCCTGTAGGACCGTTCTTCGGTGACTTAGACTATGGCAATTGACATTTTCTATGTTATTTTAGTTGCTTTACAAGGGTTGTAAGGAATATTTTTTTCGTTTGGTTGGAACTAAACTTTAATATACCTTTGAGTTTGGTGCGGCTATTATGTAACTTTCAAAGGACAATTACTGCTTAGTTACAGCCGGCCGAATGGATATTACTTTTAAATCTTGTACAGTAACTAAATAAACATAGGAATCAGTCAATTGCCATAGTCTAAGCCACCGCGGATTGCTTCTGTAGAAATACCCATTCTTTTCTTGTTATAGATCTAAATGTAATTTCTTTTGTCGGGTACGAACTAATAAAATATTTTTAAATTTAGCAGCGGTCAGCTCGGTTTCTGTTTTAAAAACCAAGTATCTTGGCCAAGTGGCCATATCCAAATAATGAG
>NC_061109.1:13060471-13083458 GCF_015104395.2 Macrobrachium nipponense | reverse complement strand
GTTCAAATTAAGAGGTTCCCCAGAAAACCCTGCAGTATCTATTCTTTTTTTTTTTTTTTTTTACTTTAGTTTAACCAGACCACTGAGTTAATATTAACTATCCTAGGGCTGCCCCGAAGGATTAGACATGTTATTTAAAATCAGTAAATTATTATTAAAAAATAAATAGATAAATATTTATTATCTGGAATATATAATTATCTAAAAAAAAATAAATAAATAATTACTATCTGGAATATATTATAAAATTACTATATATTATATTTTTGTCGTATAAATTATTAAATTTAAGGAATTTTAAAATATTAAATAGTGAAAATTTGTCACTTTCTGATAATATTTCTTTTAAAAGAATATAATTCTGAATAATATGTCTCTTTGGGTTTTATATTTTGGACAGATTTTAAAACCCAAAAATATGTTTTACGTTTATTTGTACATACATATTTCGCACATAGGTATAGGGGCATTGGGGGTTACTCATTAGGTAACCATGTGTCAGTTTGGTGTGACCAATTCTTAGCCGTGTCAATATTACTGAATTCTTGCGGCATTTCTGATAGGATGATGGCCACGGGTCTACAGTTTCTTTTATTTCTCTTAATTTATTGGTAGGATGGTTTTCCCCCCAGTTATTTTGCCATTTTTTCTTAATAACCGACTTGCTGTGCCTAATATAATCTTCTAGTGGCAATAATTCTGCTGATATTGGGAGTGTTCTAGCCTCTTTTGCATAAGTATCTGCTTTTTCATTGCCTTCTAATCCTATATGAGATGGTATCCAACATAGAGTAACAGATTATTTTTGTCGTTTTCATTTCATGTAATATATGTCTAATTTCATTTACAATTTTGTTTTTGGAGTATAAGAGCTTATTGCAGTTATTGAACTTAGTGAATCGCTAAAGATGGTTACTTCACTAAACTGGTTTTCAGATATAGTTGTTAATGCTGTTTTTATTGCTAGTAATTCAGCAGTGAATACTGATGCTTTGCTTTGTAAGGAGACTTGGATCTTTATATTGTTTCCGTAAACAGCGAATCCAACTCCCATATCATCTTTGGAACCATCAGTATATATGTGATTATTATTGTGTATCTTGATATGTTCCAGAGCATATTGTTTCATAGCAAGGGGATTATTCAATTTATTACTGGTTTATTTGTACACAATTTCCTACATATCTGGGGGAGCACTTATCAACCATGGGGGCATATTTTGCTAAAATTGTAACTTTAATATTATAAAGGTCATTGGGGCATTAAATAATCTATTAGCTCTAACGGGAAGGATGGGATAATTTTGTATTCCAGAAAACAACTCTGGATCTTTAAATAAATCTTTGGTTTTTGCTGGACTATTTACAATTTTTAAAGCTCTGCAAAACAAATCGGTTGTATTTTGAATCTATAAGATAGTGGCATTTCTCCACTTTCTACAATCAACGATTGGACTGGTGATGATTTGAATGCTCCAGTGGCTAAACGAAGCCCAAGATGATGCACTGGGTCTAGCATTTTGAGAGTTGTCTCACTAGCAGAACTATAAATTGGACTGCCATATTCTAATATTGTAGAACTGTAGCCTTATAAAGTTTCAATAATGCCTTTCTATCAGCACCCCATGAAGTGTGGCTAATAATATATTTAAAGCTTTCAAGGCCTTTGCTTTGGTATGTTTCACATGGGCCTTCCAGTTCAAATGATTGTCAAAATATAAGCCCAAGAATTTAACTTCTGGATAAAATTGGATGGGAGTGTTATTCATGGTAAGAGATATAACTTTGATTTTTGAGCCAGCGCTGATCCTTATAAAAATGTTATTGCTTGTGTTTTTTCAACAGAAAATTTAAATCCAACAGATAATGCCCATTGTTCAATTTTAGCTATGGAGATATTTAAAATTCTTTGGATGTGGGGCCGTAGGTTGTTTGAAGTGTAAAAAATGGCAAAATTCATCAAACCAAAATATAAGCTGGTTGTTTACATCTTTTGGAAGCATTTTAACAATATTATGATTGCTAATGCAAATAATGTGCTGCTTAGTACGCTGCCTTGTGGGATACCTTCTTTTATTTCAAATGTTTCTGATCAATACCGTTTCAATTTTAGTCTGGAAATGTTCTTTCTGTTAGGAAATTTCGTATAAAAATTGGGAGTTCACCCCTTAGATTTATGTCATATAGAGATTTTAAGATTGAATATCTCCATGTTGTATCATAAGCCTTTGAATGTCGAATAAGACTGCGACAGTAATTTTCTTTTGTACAAATCCTCTTTTGATTTGATCTTCTAGTGATGTTAATGAGTTTAATGTTGAATGATGTTTTCCTACTTCCAGATTGAGTGCTGCTAGAACTTTATTTTTCTCTAATACCATATGAGTCTATTATTTACCATCTTTTCCATGAGTTTACAAGACAACTAGTTAGTGATATAGGTCTATAATTATTTTGCTGATGTTGGATCTTTGCCAGGTTTGGGTATAGGAATTACAATAGCATGTTTCCATGCTTTGGGAAGTAGTTTCTTTTCCATAAGTGATTATAAAATTTTAATAGTTATTCTTTTGGCTTTAATGTTGCAGATGTATAAGGAGGGTTCAAAAGAGATATTATCCTTTTCCTGGGGGCAGAGTTACTACAAGTTTTTAGCGCAGCATCAAATTCTTCTAATGTAGATGGGACATTGTAGTAGAATTGTTGACTTGTTTCAAAATTATTATGTTTCTCTTCATTCTTTTTTCTAATGCGAAAATGTTCATCTAAATTCAAGCTATTGCCTACTGATTCTAGGTGGCGACCTATTATATTTGATATTTCTTTTAAATCATGAACTCTTCCCATTATGTATATTGGGGATCTAGTGATCGACTATATTTGCCATTAATTTTTCTAAATCTATCCCACATTTGTTTAATAGTGTCACCTAGAAGTCTGCGACGTAATTATGCCAAGATAATTTCCTATTGCTAATAACTTTTTTCTGAATGAGCAGATATCTTATTCAATAAGGTTTTGATATAATCAATTTTCATAGCTATTAATACTAACCCTTCCAATGTATATCTATTACTTTTATATAATTTGTTATATCTTTGGTTTAGTCTGTCTAATCGTCTACTCATCTTGTGCTTCAATATGATAATATCTGAAAGTTCTCTAGACCACCATGGAACAGGATTTATTTTTGGCTTACAAGTTGTCATTGGTATTGATTTATTTCCAGAACTAATTACGAAATCTGTAAAATATGAATTAATTTCATTGTGATGATTGTTACTTTGGAAAGGGGAAACATTTTTGGTAACTAAATTATACTTTTCCCAATCAGCTTTTTTTAAAATTAAATTTTGGTATAAATTGTTGATGATTATCTTCAAGACATGTGATTACAATTGGGTAGTGATCGCTGGTATAAAGATCATCAGAGTAAATTTCCATTCTAATCTGGTTTACTACAAAAACGAAGTGGAACAAATTGACAGTCACCACAGATGATAGTCCCATGAGTTTTTTGAAAAGTATGTTGGGATTTCATTTTCATTCAAACAACAATAGTAGTAATTAAGTATAGATTTTCTATGTCTTTACCTGCTCTAATCTGCGTTCGATGGTACTGGCCATCCCCAAAAAGGGTGGTGAGCATAAAATCACCTAAAAACTAGAATTTGGCTCAATGAACTGTGATAAAAATATTTGATAATTGAGCCATATCATAATTTTTCATTAGGTTGATTATATAGACTGCAGACTAAAATGCTAGTTTTGTTTATCACATGCAGGCGAATTGAAGATATTTGAAATGAATTATTGTTAACTGTCACTTTATCATAGGTTACATGGTTATGAACATGTATTGCTGTTCCTAACTTGCCTTCTCCTGAAACATAGGATGCCAGAAAGTAATTACATATTGATGGGACTGGATTATTAACGTGTTGTAAACATATGCACATTGGTTCATGTTGCTTTTGGAGTCTTTGTATTTCACCCAAACGCATCATTTTTTTTCAGACCGTTTATGTTCCATTGGATAATACTATAATTGAATGGAACGAAAGTTAAGATTATTTTGTATAGTTGGTTTTATATATATATATATATATATATATAATTTTTAAAAAACAAAAAAAAAAAAAAAAAAATATGGGTAATTATTCACTTAATTAGCTTTAATTTTCTTTTGGTTTTTGACATTTCTGCATTATCTTCTGATTTCAGTAGTGAATTTAATTCCTTCTTGTTTGGCTAAGAAATTGTCTAACACTGCTATTTTACTCTCACGATAGTATTGTAAGTGTCTAATACACATACAATCTTTGGTATGTAATTCTAGCTGGCTTGATTGGTTGGTTGGTTTTATAAAGTTTAGGTGTAACACCAAGCACTGGGGCAGCAAAGGCCATTCAGCGCTTACTGTATAACTATGAAATTATAAGACGTTATATCATATAAAGCAGGTTTATTTCTTTGAGATATTTTACTATATTTTGAAGTGGGGCATTTTCTCCCAATAGTTCTTCAAGTGGTATGTTTATATATGTGTTGGATCTTCGTTTTCTTTCGAATTTATTGCATTTAGTTAGTAGAATGACGGACTGTGACCAGAGTACGACAATGGTCACAGTAAAGGGGCCTGTCTTTTCCTCGCCTTGCAACATCAAGTATTTGTGCGTTAAGTATGTGGGTCCTATTCTTAATCTTGTTAATATGACATCTTCCCTTCTTTGACATTGGTGTCTATTCCAAGGTTTTACAGATGGTTTAATATGCTTTAATTTATGATTCAATTCTAGCCATTCTTTTTCCCATTTGATTGACAGTATTCATTTATTGTTGTTTAATGTCATTGTAAGGTATTTGTATTTTTTTGATAGACTCCTTTTTAACTGCCTTTTTGGCTTCTTTATCCACCTCTTCATTACCCTTTATGTCCACATGGAAGGGACCCACAGTTTTATATTTATAGATTTCCGTTTTACTATTATATCTATCCACTCCCTTATTTCTTCAATTACGGGATGAGAAACTGTGTATTGTCTTAGCGCTTCTAAAGCACTGTAAGAATCCGTGATATACAAAGGTTATCGTTTGCCTTTCCCACATTAAAGGCATGTTTTATAGCCTCAATATAGCATTTATCTCTGCAGTGAATATCGAGCATATTTTTGGAATTTTTTCCCTTATTTTTATATTTTTTGTTACTACAGCATAGCCTACACCCTCCTTCGACTTGGAACCATCTGTATAAATACTATATCCCGTTTTATGATTTTTTTCCTGGTGTGACAGAAATTCACTCTTTAATTGTGCATCTGTTACATTCTTATTAAATGATGTTTCTCACAGATTTCTATTTTAGCATGTCTCCACGGAGGTATTTTAGGAGTGGTTATTTTTGATATGCTACTTGTTCCTAATTTAGATGTTCTATATCAGGTTTTAATCTATTCTCCAATGGTTTAGAGGCTCTTGGTTGTTGTCATAATTATTTGTTATGTTCTTCATATATTTGGTGTTTGGATTTATCATTAAGGTTATTTATTTTAGCTATATATTTTAATCCCATTTCTTCTCTTCGTACTTTCAGGGGATCTATTCCTGCTTCTACATACAGACTTTCCACGGGGGAAGTTCTGTAGGCTCCAGTGCATAGTCTAATACCCATGTTATGTATGACATCCAATTTTGTTAAAAGGGTTTTAGAAGCACTACCATATACTTGACATGCATAATCAAGTTTACTTAGACAGATAGCCTTATATACTTTTATCAGAGAGGTTCTATCAGCACCCCAGTCTTTATGCGCAATTACTTTTATTATATTTAAGGATTTTCTCACTTTTATCGCCAGTTGTTCTATATGTTCTTTAAATGTAAGTTTTTTATCAAGTATACACCGAGGAATTTAATCTCATCATAATATTCAATTATATCATTATTTATGAATAAAGTAGGAATTAATTCTGTTTTTCTTGATCTAGTAAATCTGACTGCTTTGTTTTTTGCGGTGAAAATTTAAAACCCCTGTTATCGGCCCATTTTTTATCTATTATGGCTGCTTGCAATCGGTTGGTTATGTCCAGCGCTTTTTCACCGCTACTATATATGACGAAGTCATCTACAAAAAGGGATCCTTGGACTCTGGTGGGATCATTTCAATTATCTCATTTATTGCTATTGCAAACAACGCCACGCTTATTACACTACCTTGGGGGATTCCTTCCTCCTGTATAAATGATTCAGAGATTTCTGCCCCCCCCCACTTTGACTTTTATATATCTTTCAGATAGAATTCCCTAATATATTCATATAAATTTCCTCCTATTCCCCATTCTATCAATTTTTTTAAAATCCCTCCCCTCCAGGTGGTATCATATGCCTTCTCTAAATAAAAAAATACTCCTATTGTTTGTTTTTTACCAACCATTGTTTTCATTTGTATCTCTCTTGTAATCATTAAGAGGGATCTATGGTACTTTTATTTTTCCTGAATCCAAACTGTCTGTTTGACAATAGCTGTTTATTTTCTAATACCCATATTAATCTGTTATTCACCATTTTTTCAAATATCTTACTTAGACAACTAGTAAGGGCTATGGGCCTATAGCTGCTTGGTGACTCTGGGGTCTTTTCCTGGTTTTAAGCATGGTATGATTAAAGATTCTTTCCAGGTTTTTGTCACTTCTGATAATATTTCTTTAAAAGAATATCTTCTGAATAATATGTCTCTTTGGATTATACATTTTGGACAGATTTTAAAAATATGTTTTACTGTTATTTGTACATTACATATTTCGCACATAGGTATAGGGGCATGGGGGTTACTCATTAGATAGCCATGTGTCATTTTAGTGCGACCAATTCTTAGCCGTGTCAATATTACTAAATTCTTGCGGCATTTCTGATAGGATGATGGCCACGGGTCTACATTTTGTTTCTTTTATTTCTCTTAATTTATTGTTAGGATGGTTTTTCCCCCCAGTTATTTTGCCATTTTTTTTCTTAATAACCGACTTAATGTGTAATATAAATCTTCTAGTGGCAATAATTCTGCTGATATTGGGAGTGTTCTAGCCTCTATTGCGTAAGTGTCTGCTTTTCATTGCCTTCTAATCCTATATGAAATGGTATCCAACATACAGTAACAGATATCTTTAGTCTTTTCATTTCATGTAATGTATGTCTAATTTCATTTACAATTTTGTTTTTTGGAGTATAAGAGCTTATTGCATTTATTGAACTTAGTGAACGCTAAAGATGGTTACTTCACTAACTGGTTTCCAGATATAGTTGTTAATGCTGTTTTTATTGCTAGTAATTCAGCAGTGAATACTGATGCTTTGCTTTGTGAGGAGGCTTGGATCTTTATATTGTTTCCGTAAACAGCGAATCCAACTCCCATATCATCTTTGGAACCATCAGTGTATATGTGATTCTTATTGAGTATCTTGATATGTTCCAGAGCATATAGTTCATAGCAAGGGAATTATTCAATTTATTAATTGGTATTGTACACAATTTCCTACATATCTGGGGAGCACTTATCAACCATGGGGGCATTATTTTGCTAAAATTGTAAAATTTAATATTATAAAGGTCATTGTCATTAAATAATCTATTAGCTCTAACAGGGAAGGATGGGATAATTTTTGTATTCCAGAAACAATCTGGATCTTTAAATATATCTTTGGTTTTTGCAGGACTACTTACAATTTTTAAAGCTCTGCACATCGTTGTTATTTTGAATCTATAAGATAGCGGCATTTCTCCACTTTCTACAATCAACGATTGGACTGGTGATGATTTGAATGCTCCAGTGGCTAAACGAAGCCCAAGATGATGCACTGGGTCTAGTATTTTGAGAGTAGTCTCACTAGCAGAACTATATATCGGACTGCCATATTCTAATATTGGTAGAACTGTAGCCTTATAAAGTTTCAATAATGTTTCTCTATCAGCTAATTTTTAAAATATATTTAAAAAAAACTTTCAAGGCCTTTGCTTGGTATGTCTTCCATGGCCTTCCAGTTCAAATGATTGTCAAAATATAGGCCTAAGAATTTGACTTCTGGATAAAAATTGGATGGGGAGTGTTATTCATGGTAAGAGATATAACTTGATTTTGAGCCAGCGCTGATCCTTATAAAATGTTATTGCTTGTGTTTTTTCAACAGGAAATTTAAATCCAACAGATAATGCACATTGTTCAATTTAGCTATGGAGATATTTTAAAATTCTTTGGATGTGGCATAGGTTGTTTGAAGTGTAAAAAAATGGCAAAATCATCAACATGATAAGCTGTTGTTTACATCTTTTGGAAGCATTTTAACAATATTATTGATTGCTAATGCAAATAATGTGCTGCTTAGTACGCTGCCTTGTGGGATACCTTCTTTTATTTCAAATGTTTCTGATAATACCGTTTCAATTTTAGTCTGGAATGTTCTTCTGTTAGGAAATTTCGTATAAAAATTGGGAGTTCACCCCTTAGATTTATGTCATATAGAGATTTTACGATTGAATATCTCCATGTTGTATCATAAAGCCTTTTGAATGTCGAATAACACTGCGACAGTTATTTTCTTTTGTATAAATCCTCTTTTGATTTGATCTTCTAGTGATGTTAATGAGTTTAAAGTTGAATGATTTTCTAATTCCAAATTGGGTTGCTGCTAGAACTTTATTTTTCTCTAAATACCATATAAGTCTATTATTTACCATCTTTTCCATGAGTTTACAAAGACAACTAGTTAGTGATATAGGCTATAATTATTCACTGATGTTGGATCTTTGCCAGGTTTGGGTATAGGAATTACAATAGCATGTTTCCATGCTTTGGGAAGAAGTTTTCTTTTCCATAGGTGATTACAAAAATTTTAATAAGTATTCTTTGGCTTTAAATATTCAGATGTATAAGGAGTTCAAAAGATATATTATCCTTTCCTGGGCAGAGTTACAACAAGTTTTTAGCGCGGCATCAAATTCTTCTAATGTAGATGGGACATTGTAGTAGAATTGTTGACTTGTTCAAAATTAATTATATGTTTCTCTTTCATTCTTTTTTCTAATGCGAAAATGTTCATCTAATTCAAGCTATTGCCTACTGATTCTAGGTGGCGACCTATTATATTTGATATTTCTTTTTAAATCATGAACTCTTCCCATTATGTATATGGGGATCTAGGTGATCGACTATATTTGCCACCATTAATTTTTCTAAATCTATCCCACATTTGTTTAATAGTGTCACCTGAGAAGTCTGCGACGTAATTATGCCAAGATATTTCCTATTGCTAATAACTTTTTTCTGAATGAGCAGATATCTTATTCAATAAAGGTTTTGATATAATCAATTTTCATAGCTATTAATACTAACCTTCCAATGTATATCTATTACTTTTATATAATTTGTTATATCTTGGTTTAGTCTGTCTAATCGTCTACTCATCTGTGCTTCAATATGATAATATCTGAAAGTTCTCTAGACCACCATGGAACAGGATTTATTTTGGCTTACAAGTTGTCATTGGTATTGATTTATTTCCAGAACTAATTACGAAATCTGTAAAATAGAATTAATTTCATTGTGATGATTGTTACTTTGGAAAGGGGAAACATTTTTGTGGGAACTAAATTATACTTTTTCCCAATCAGCTTTTTTAAATTAAATTTTGGTATAAATGTTGATGATTATCTTCAAGACATAGTGATTACAATTGGGTATGATCGCTGGTATAAAGATCATCCAGAGTATTCCATTCTAATCTGTCTACTAACGAAGTGGAACAAATTGACAAGGTCCACAGATGATAGGGTCCCATGAGTTTTTGAAAAGTATGTTGGATTTCATTTCATTCAAACACAATAGTAGTTAATTAAGTATTTAGATTTTCTATGTCTTTACCTGCTCTATCTGCGTCGATGGTACTGGCATCCCAAAAAGGGTGGTGAGCATAAAATCACCTAAAACTAGAATTGGCTCAATGAACTGTGATAAATATTTGATAATTGAGCATATCATAATTTTCATTAGGTTGATTATATAGACTGCAGACTAAAATGCTAGTTTTTGTTTATCACAGCAGGCGAATTGAGATATTTGAAATGAATTATTGTTAACTGTCACTTTATCATAGGTACATGGTTATGAACATGTATTGCTGTTCCTAACTTGCCTCTCCTGAAACATAGGATGCCAGAAAGTAAAATTACATATTGATGGGACTGGATTATTAACGTGTGAAACATATGCACATTGGTTCATGTTGCTTTTGGAGTCTTTGTATTTCACCCAAACGCATTCATTTTTTTTCAGACCGTTTATGTTCCATTGGATATACTATAATTGAATGGAAACGAAAGTTAAGATTATTTTTGTATAGTTTGGTTTTGGGTATATATATATATATATATATATAATTTTAAAAAAAACTATGGGTAATTATTCACTTAATTAGCTTTAATTTTCTTTTGGGTTTTTTTTTGACATTTCTTGCATTATCTTCTGATTTCAGTAGTGAATTTAATTCCTTCTTGTTTGGCTAAGAAATTGTCTAACATGCTATTTTACTCTCACGATAGTATTGTAAGTGTCTAATACACATACAATCTTTGGTATGTAATTCTAGCTGGCTTGATTGGTTGGTTGGTTTTATAAAGTTTAGGTGTAACACCAAGCACTTGGGCAGCAAAGGCCATTCAGCGCTTACTGTATCACTATGAAAATTATAAGACGTTATATCATATAAAGCGGTTTATTTCTTTGAGATATTTACTATATTTTGAAGTGGGGGGCGGGGCATTTTCTCCCAATAGTCTTCAAGTGGTATGTTATATATGTTTTGTTGGATCTTCGTTTTCTTTCGAATTTATTGCATTTAGTTAGTAGATGACGGACTGTGGACCAGAGACGACAATGGTTCACAGTAAGGGGGCCGTCTTTCCTCGCCTTGCAACATCAAGTATTTGTGCGTTAAGTATGTGGGTCCTATTCTTAATCTTGTTAATATGACATCTTTCCCTTCTTTGACATTGGTGTCTATTCCAAGGTTTTACAGATGGTTTAATATGCTTTAATTTATGATTCAATTCTAGCCATTCTTTTTCCATTTTGATTGACAGTATTCATTTATTGTTGTTTTAATGTCATTGTAAGTATTGTATTTTTTGATAGACTCCTTTTTAACTGCCTTTTTTGGCTTCTTTACCACCTCTTCATTACCCTTTTATGTCCACATGGGAAGGACCCAACATAGTTTTATATTTATAGAGTTTCCGTTTTTACTATTATATCTATCCACTCCCTTATTTCTTCAATTACGGATGAGAAACTGTGTATTGTCTTAGCGCTTCTAAAGCACTGTAAGAATCCTGTATATTACAAAGGTATCGTTTGCCTTTCCCACCATAAAGGCATGTTTTATAGCCTCTAATATAGCATTTATCTCTGCAGTGAATAATCGAAGCATATTTTTGGAATTTTTTCCCTTATTTTTATATTTTTTTATTACTACAGCATAGCCTACAACCCTTTCCTTCGACTTGGAAAACCATCTGTATAAATACTAATATCCCGTTTATGTTTTTCCTTTTTCCAGGTGTGACAGAAATTCACTCTTTAATTGTGCATCTGTTACATTCTTATTAAATGATTTCTCACAGATTTCTATTTAGCATGTCTCCACGGAGGTATTTTAGGAGTGGTTATTTTGATATGCTACTTCTTGTTCCTAATTTTAGATGTTCTATATCAGGTTTTTAATCTATTCTCCAATGGTTTAGAGGCTCTTGGTTTGTTGTCATAATTATTTGTTATGTTCTTCCATATATTTGGTGTTTGGATTATCATTAAGGTTATTTATTTTAGCTATATATTTTAATCCCATTTCTTCTCTCTTGTACTTTCAGGGGATCTATTCCTGCTTCTACATACAGACTTTCCACGGGGGGAAGTTCTGTAGCTCCAGTGCATATCTAATACCCATGTTATGTATGACATCCAATTTTGTTTAAAAGGTTTTTTTAGAAGCACTACCATATACTTGACATGCATAATCAAGTTTACTTAGACAGAATAGCCTTATATACTTTTTATCAGAGAGGTTCTATCAGCACCCCAGTCTTTATGCGCAATTACTTTTATTATATTTAAGGATTTTTCTCACTTTTATCGCCAGTGTTCTATATGTTCTTTAAATGTAATAAGTTTTTTTATCAAGTATTACACCCGAGGAATTTAATCTCATCATAATAAATTCAATTATACATTATTTATGAATAAAGTAGGAATTTAATTCCTGTTTTCTTGATCTAGTAAATCTGACTGCTTTTGTTTTTTGCGGTGAAAATTTTAAAACCCTTGTTATCGGCCCATTTTTTTTTATCCTATTTATGGCTGCTTGCAATCTGTTGGTTTATGTCCAGCGCTTTTTCACCGCTACTATATATGACGAAGTCATCTACAAAAAGGGATCCTTGGACTCCTGGTGGGATCATTTCAATTATCTCATTTATTGCTATTGCAACAACGCCACGCTTAATACACTACCTTGGGGGGATCCTTCCTCCTGTATAAAAGATTCAGAGATTTCTGCCCCCACTTTGACTTTTATATATCTTTCAGATAGGAATTCCCTAATATATTCATATAAATTTCCTCCTATTCCCCATTCTATCAATTTTTTTAAATCCCTCCCCTCCAGGTGGTATCATATGCCTTCTCTAAATAAAAAATACTCCTATTGTTTGTTTTTTACCAACCATTGCATTTTGTATCTCTCTTGTAATCATTAAAGAGGGGATCTATGGTACTTTTATTTTCTGAATCCAAACTGTCTGTTTGACAATAGCTGTTTATTTTCTAATACCATATTAATCTGTTTATTTCACCATTTTTTTCAAATATCTTACTTAGACAACTAGTAGGGCTATTGGCCTATAGCTGCTTGGTGACTCTGGGTCTTTTCCTGGTTTTAAGCATGGTATGATTTAAAGATTCTTTCCAGGTTTTTGTCACTTTCTGATAATATTTCTTTAAAAGAATATCTTCTGAATAATATGTCTCTTGGATTATACATTTTGGACAGATTTTAAAAAATATGTTTTACTGTTATTTGTACATTACATATTTCGCACATAGGTATAGGGGCATGGGGGTTACTCATTAGATAGCCATGTGTCCATTTTAGTGCGACCAATTCTTAGCCGTGTCAATATTACTAAATTCTTGCGGGCATTTCTGATAGGATGATGGCCACGGGTCTACAGTTTCTTTATTTCTCTTAATTTATTGTTAGGATGGTTTTCCCCCAGTTATTTTGCCATTTTTTTCTTAATAACCGACTTAATGTGTCTAATATAATCTTCTAGTGGCAATAATTCTGCTGATATTGGGAGTGTTCTAGCCTCTATTGCGTAAGTGTCTGCTTTTCATTGCCTTCTAATCCTATATGAATGGTATCCAACATACAGTAAACAGATATCTTTAGTCTTTTCATTTCATGTAATGTATGTCTAATTTCATTTACAATTTTGTTTTTTTTTTTTGGAGTATAAGAGCTTATTGCATTTATTGAACTAGTGAATCGCTAAGATGGTTACTTCACTAAACTGGTTTCAGATATAGTTGTTAATGCTGTTTTTATGCTAGTAATTCAGCAGTGAATACTGATGCTTTGCTTTGTGAGGAGGCTTGGATCTTTATATTGTTTCCGTAAACAGCGAATCCAACTCCCATATCATCTTTGGAACCATCAGTGTATATGTGATTCTTATTGAGTATCTTGATATGTTCCAGAGCATATTGTTTCATAGCAAGGGAATTATTCAATTTATTAATTGGTATTGTACACAATTTCCTACATATCTGGGGAGCACTTATCAACCATGGGGGCATTATTTTGCTAAAATTGAAAATAATTTAATATTATAAAAGGTCATTGTCATTAAATAATCTATTAGCTCTAACAGGGAAGGATGGGATAATTTTTGTATTCCAGAAACAATCTGGATCTTTAAATATATCTTTGGTTTTTGCAGGACTACTTACAATTTTAAAGCTCTGCACATCGTTGTTATTTGAATCTATAAGATAGCGGCATTTCTCCACTTTCTACAATCAAACGATTGGACTGGTGATGATTTGAATGCTCCAGTGGCTAAACGAAGCCCAAGATGATGCACTGGGTCTAGTATTTGAGAGTAGTCTCACTAGCAGAACTATATATCGGACTGCCATATTCTAATAGTTGGTAGAACTGTAGCCTTATAAAGTTTCAATAATGTTTCTCTATCAGCTAATTTTTAAAATATATTTAAAACTTTCAAGGCCTTTGCTTTGGTATGTCTTCATGGGCCTTCCAGTTCAAATGATTGTCAAAATATATGGCCTAAGAATTTGACTTCTGGATAAAATTGATGGGAGTGTTATTCATGGTAAGAGATATAACTTGATTTTTGAGCCAGCGCTGATCCTTATAAAATGTTATTGCTTGTGTTTTTTCAACAGGAAATTTAAATCCAACAGATAATGCACATGTTCAATTTTAGCTATGGAGATATTTAAAATTCTTTGGATGTGCATAGGTTGTTTGAAGTGTAAAAAAAATGGCAAAATCATCAACATATAAGCTGTTGTTTACATCTTTTGGAAGCATTTTAACAAAATTATTGATTGCTAATGCAAATAATGTGCTGCTTAGTACGCTGCCTTGTGGGATACCTTCTTTTATTTCAAATGTTTCTGATAATACCGTTTCAATTTTAGTCTGGAATGTTCTTTCTGTTAGGAAATTTCGTATAAAAATTGGGAGTTCACCCCTTAGATTTATGTCATATAGAGATTTTAGATTGAATATCTCCATGTTGTATCATAAGCCTTTTGAATGTCGAATAACACTGCGACAGTTATTTTCTTTTGTATAAATCCTCTTTGATTTGATCTTCTAGTGATGTTAATGAGTTTAAAGTTGAATGATTTTTTCCTAATTCCAAATTGGGTTGCTGCTAGAACTTTATTTTTCTCTAAATACCATATAAGTCTATTATTTACCATCTTTTCCATGAGTTTACAAAGACAACTAGTTAGTGATATAGGTCTATAATTATTCACTGATGTTGGATCTTTGCCAGGTTTGGGTATAGGAATTACAATAGCATGTTTCCATGCTTTGGGAAGAAGTTTCTTTTTCCATAGGTGATTACAAAATTTTAATAAGTATTCTTTGGCTTTAATATTCAGATGTATAAGGAGTTCAAAAGATATATTATCCTTTCCTGGGGCAGAGTTACAAACAAGTTTTTAGCGCGGCATCAAATTCTTCTAATGTAGATGGGACATTGTAGTAGAATTGTTGACTTGTTTCAAATTAATTATATGTTTCTCTTCATTCTTTTTTCTAATGCGAAAATGTTCATCTAAATTCAAGCTATTGCTAACTGATTCTAGGTGGCGACCTATTATATTTGATATTTCTTTAAATCATGAACTCTTCCCATTATGTATATTGGGGATCTAGGTGATCGACTATATTTGCCATTAATTTTTTTCTAATCTATCCCACATTTTGTTTAATAGTGTCACCTGAGAAGTCTGCGACGTAATTATGCCAAGATAATTTTCCTATTGCTAATAACTTTTTTCTGAATGAGCAGATATCTTATTCAATAAAGGTTTTGATATAATCAATTTTCATAGCTATTAATACTAACCCTTCCAATGTATATCTATTACTTTTATATAATTTGTTATATCTTTGGTTTAGTCTGTCTAATCGTCTACTCATCTTGTGCTTCAATATGATAATATCTGAAAGTTCTCTAGACCACCATGGAACAGGATTTATTTTTGGCTTACAAGTTGTCATTGGTATTGTATTTATTTCCAGAACTAATTACGAAATCTGTAAAATATGAATTATTTCATTGTGATGATTGTTACTTTGGAAAGGGGAAACATTTTTGGTACTAAATTATACTTTTCCCAATCAGCTTTTTTAAAATTAAATTTTGGTATAAATTGTTGATGATTATCTTCAAGACATGTGATTACAATTGGGTAGTGATCGCTGGTATAAAGATCATCCAGAGTATTCCATTCTAATCTGTCTACTAACGAAGTGGAAACAAATTGACAGGGTCCACAGATGATAGGGTCCCATGAGTTTTTGAAAAGTATGTTGGATTTCATTTTCATTCAAACAACAATAGTAGTAATTAAGTATTAGATTTTCTATGTCTTTACCTGCTCTATCTGCGTCGATGGTACTGGTCATCCCAAAAAGGGTGTGAGCATAAAATCACCTAAAACTAGAATTGGCTCAATGAACTGTGATAAAATATTTTGATAATTGAGCCATATCATAATTTTCATTAGGTTGATTATATAGACTGCAGACTAAAATGCTAGTTTTGTTTATCATATGCAGGCGAATTGAAGATATTTGAAATGAATTATTGTTAACTGTCACTTTATCATAGTTACATGGTTATGAACATGTATTGCTGTTCCTAACTTGCCTTCTCCTGAAACATAGGATGCCAGAAAGTAATTACATATTGATGGGACTGGATTATTAACGTGTTGTAAACATATGCACATTGGTTCATGTTGCTTTTGGAGTCTTTGTATTTCACCCAAACGCATTCATTTTTTTTCAGACCGTTTATGTTCCATTGGATAATACTATAATTGAATGGAACGAAAGTTAAGATTATTTTGTATAGTTGGTTTTATATATATATATATATATATATAATTTTTTAAAAACTATGGGTAATTATTCACTTAATTAGCTTTAATTTTCTTTTTGGGTTTTTGACATTTCTGCATTATCTTCTGATTCAGTAGTGAATTTAATTCTTCTTGTTTGGCTAAAGAAATTGTCTAACACTGCTATTTTATCTCACGATAGTATTGTAAGTGTCTAATACACATACAATCTTTGGTATGTAATTCTAGCTGGCTTGATTGGTTGGTTGGTTTTATAAAGTTTAGGTGTACACCAAGCACTGGGGCAGCAAAGGCCATTCAGCGCTTACTGTATAACTATGAAATTATAAGACGTTATATCATATAAAGCAGGTTTATTTCTTTGAGATATTTTACTATATTTTGAAGTGAAGGGGGGCATTTTCTCCCAATAGTTTCTTCAAGTGGTATGTTATATATGTTGTTGGATCTTCGTTTTTCTTCGAATTTATTGCATTTAGTTAGTAGATGACGGACTGTGACCAGAGTACGACAATGGTCACAGTAAGGCGGCCTGTCTTTCCTCGCCTTGCAACATCAAGTATTTTGTGCGTTAAGTATGTGGGTCCTATTTCTTAATCTTGTTATATGACATCTTCCCTTCTTTGACATTGGTGTCTATTCCAAGGTTTTTACAGATGGTTTAATATGCTTTAATTTATGATTCAATTCTAGCCATTCTTTTTCCCATTTTGATTGACAGTATTCATTTATTGTTGTTTTAATGTCATTGTAAGGTATTTGTATTTTTTTGATAGACTCCTTTTTAACTGCCTTTTTGGCTTCTTTATCCACCTCTTCATTACCCTTTATGTCCACATGGGAAGGGACCCAACATAGTTTTATATTTATAGATTTTCCGTTTTTACTATTATATCTATCCACTCCCTTATTTCTTCAATTACGGGATGAGAAACTGTGTATTGTCTTAGCGCTTCTAAAGCACTGTAAGAATCCGTGTATATTACAAAGGTATCGTTTGCCTTTCCCACCATAAAGGCATGTTTTATAGCCTCTAATATAGCATTTATCTCTGCAGTGAATATCGAGCATATTTTTGGAATTTTTTCCCTTATTTTTATATTTTTTGTTACTACAGCATAGCCTACACCCTCCTTCGACTTGGAACCATCTGTATAAATACTATATCCGTTTACCCGTTTATGTTTTTCCTGGTGTGACAGAAATTCACTCTTTAATTGTGCATCTGTTACATTCTTATTAAATGATTTCTCACAGATTTCTATTTTAGCATGTCTCCACGGAGGTATTTTAGGAGTGGTTATTTTTGATATGCTACTTGTTCCTAATTTTAGATGTTCTATATCAGGTTTTAATCTATTCTCCAATGGTTTAGAGGCTCTTGGTTTGTTGTCATAATTATTTGTTATGTTCTTCATATATTTGGTGTTTGGATTATCATTAGGTTATTTATTTTAGCTATATATTTTAATCCCATTTCTTCTCTTCGTACTTTCAGGGGATCTATTCCTGCTTCTACATACAGACTTTCCACGGGGGAAGTTCTGTAGGCTCCAGTGCATAGTCTAATACCCATGTTATGTATGACATCCAATTTGTTAAAAAGGGTTTTAGAAGCACTACCATATACTTGACATGCATAATCAAGTTTACTTAGACAGATAGCCTTATATACTTTTTTTTTTTTTTTTTTTTTTTTTTTATCAGAGAGGTTCTATCAGCACCCCAGTCTTTATGCGCAATTACTTTTATATTTAAGGATTTTCTCACTTTTATCGCCAGTTGTTCTATATGTTCTTAAATGTAAGTTTTTTATCAAGTATTACACCGGGAATTTAAATCTCATACATATTCAATTATATCATTATTTATGAATAAAGTAGGAATTAATTCCTGTTTTCTTGATCTAGTAAATCTGACTGCTTTTGTTTTTTGCGGTGAAAATTTAAAACCCTTGTTATCGGCCCATTTTTTTATCCTATTTATGGCTGCTTGCAATCTGTTGGTTATGTCCAGCGCTTTTTCACCGCTACTTATATGACGAAGTCATCTACAAAAAGGGATCCTTGGACTCCTGGTGGGATCATTTCAATTATCTCATTTATTGCTATTGCAAACAACGCCACGCTTAATACACTACCTTGGGGATTCCTTCCTCCTGTATAAATGATTCAGAGATTTCTGCCCCCACTTTGACTTTTATATATCTTTCAGATAGGAATTCCCCTAATAATATTCATATAAATTTCCTCCTATTCCCCATTCTATCAATTTTTTTTAAAATCCTCCCCTCCAGGTGGTATCATATGCCTTCTCTAAATAAAAAAATACTCCTATTGTTTGTTTTTTTACCAACCATTGCATTTTGTATCTCTCTTGTAAATCATTAAGAGGGGATCTATGGTACTTTTATTTTTCCTGAATCCAAACTGTCTGTTTGACAATAGCTGTTTATTTTCTAATACCCATATTAATCTGTTATTCACCATTTTTTCAAATATCTTACTTAGACAACTAGTAAGGGCTATTGGCCTATAGCTGCTTGGTGACTCTGGGTCTTTTCCTGGTTTTAAGCCTGGTATGATTAAAGATTCTTTCCAGGTTTTAGGCATGCTGTGAGAGTGCCATAATTCCTTTAAAATTTCTAATAAAAGGTTTTGCTTTCATCTGAAGATTTTTTATCATTTTATATCTAATGTTGTCTTCCCTGGAGCTGTTGGACTCGCAAGTTTCAGGACATTTTCCAGTTCTTCCATGTGAAAGGAAGATTATAGATTTCCTGATTATTAGATTTTATTGGTATTGGGACATAATTTTTTATTTTTAATTGGAATTTTTTTGTATAGTTCGAGATACTAGATGTTTTGGCGAAGCATTTACCCAATTCATTTGCTACTAGTTTGGGGAGGGGTTTGAAATATAGTTGTTTTCTACTTTTAATGTAGGTAATGGTTTCTGGCCGATATCTACCCTGCAGTTTATTTATTTTCTTCCAGATTTCTTTGTCTTGATTTTAGAATTTACATTATTAATATATTTTTTCCATGAATTTCTTTTGGCTATCTTGAATATTCTTTTCTGCTTTGCTTTAGCTCTCAAATATGCAATTCTATGGGCTTCACATTTTATGTCCTCAGATACCTTCTAAAGCATGGTCTTGTTTATCTTTCTTGCTGCTTTACATTCTTCATTCCACCAGGGTACCAGTGGTCTAGTCGGATTGCCTGAGGTAACTGGAATAGTTTCATTTGCTTTATCAATCTATTGTTTTTACTAGATGTTCATAAGCATCTTATGTGGTTTGTAAAGTCAGATAGTTTTTGTTAATCACCATTTTCTCTTATATAATTCCAATTTGCTTCCTCCATTTTCCTCTTCGGTATATATGTTATATTATTATTTTTTAGCTCAATTTGTATTGGCCAGTGGTCACTCCCAAATAAATTATTATTTACTTTCCAACTGAAATCTGTGGCAATTTCTGGGGACATAAAGTGATGTCTATTGCAGAGGTGCTTTTTATGATAAAAACATCAAATCTTGTTGGAGAACCATCATTTAAAATAATCAAATTTTTGTTATCTATAAAATCTAGGACAGTGTTTCCTCTACTGTCAGATGATGTACTTCCCCACATGGGATGTTTGGCGTTGAAGTCACCTACTAATAGGTAAGGTTTGGTAATTGTCTATTAGATTTTCTAAATCTTCCACTTGTAATGGTCTATTATTTCCAAGATGATCTATTAAGCGACTTTCTAAAGATGGTTCCATGTATATTGAGCATAGTTATTTTTTTTTTTCCAGGAATACTTGAACTTGCACCATGCTGTATTACTGAGTTAACTAAAACAGGATTGCATTTGATTGAGACAATGCGTTAATGATTGCTAGTTCCTCCTTGGGCTGTCGTCATTTTAAAAATTTGTCTGTTGATTTCCACACATTATAGTTTATGCCAGCATTGAGAAACATTGTTACCTATTTTAGTTTCCTGTAAGCAAATGATATTTGCATACATTCTCTAATTAATGATTTTAAGTTTTCATTATTTGATACGTATCCTCCTAATATTCCATTGTAAAATAGACATTTTAAAAAGGGTTTTTTGGGTTTTTGTTTTAATATCTTTATTTGTTTTCCTGAACTTTGAATTTTATTGAAGTTGTATAATTTTGCTGTACTTTGTTCTTCTTTTGGTGGGTGATGTATTTCTGCTATTGTTTTCTTTATTGGCTGAAGAGTCTCAGGTGTTCTTTTATTAGAGGTGCATTTAAATGGCTTTTGATCTTGGGTTCTATTTCAATACTTTCTTCAATTTTACTGATGTTTTAACTTTCCTCTCTTTTATTTAGTTTCTCTTTTTTTCATTTTTAGTTTGCAAGCAATTTTCGTTGACTTTGTCTTCTCGGTATTCATTTTTTTCCATATAGATTTTGGGTCTTACTGATTGTTTAATTTGTTTCTTGGATTTGGGTTGGGGTTGTTTCAAGTAGTCTTTTTTGTCTTTTGACTTAGCTCTTGTATTTTGCTTGTCCTCCACATTCATCATGTCTTCTTGCATTTCTGGTGTTGTAATAATATTATATAAATTTAAAGTGGTTGCTTATATGTTCTGTAGCTTCCGAGCTTGAATTTTGGGCCTTTATATTATGAGTATTTTCAGTTTGATTTATACTGTTCAATATTGTAGGAATTTGGTTTTGCGCTTCTTTATTTACTACCTCTTTATATGTGTTTTTCCTTGCTGGGTCTTGTAAACCTCTTACTTTAGTTCTATCTTCGCTTCTCTTATTGACATTCCACTCCTTTCTTGTAAGATTTTTAGTTCAGTGTTGTATAAGTAATATGCGCATTCCTTAGCTTGGCTTGAGATATCTTTTCTAGCTAAGAAATTCCTTATCACGTTTATCAATTTTTTTTTTTTTTTCTTTATTTAAAGGTTTCGTTTCTTTGCAATCTTGCAAAAAAACATGTATGGCATCCACACCGTTCATGGTGAGATTCGGTTTGAGGTGTTACGCCTTTGTGGATACACTGCTGACATTCACAATTTTCGTTTTGTCTTCCTTGGACTGATTGAAATTTATCTTTAAATTTTTTTTTGGAAAGACTGGCGAAGGTCTTATTTCATCATTATCATCTAAATTAGGGGATGTTTTCCCTCCCGTTGGTTTTAGGCATTTTCTTCTTCTTTGAGTTTTTTTTTGGGGAAATGGGGAATTATTTCTCTATCTCGTTTTCTTCTTGTTTGGTCAGCATGATCTTCATTTCCAGTGTCTAGAGATGGCAATTCTTCATCTTTCATTAGTAAGTCATAAGGGTTGCTTATTAATACTCTGTTGCTAGATTCTCCAAGAGATTTTTTGTTAAATTCTAAGTTTGATGACCTTGTTGTTTGTTTTTTTCGTTAGTTTTTTCCGAGTATTATAAAATGTTTCTTGGGCACACCTTACTTTTTCTACAGCGTCTCGATATGATTATTTCTAGCAGGGTCCATTAAACCTCTTGATTTTAATTCTTGCTTTCCTTCTGGAATTGACATGCCAGATCTGCTTATTAGTAGTTTTAATTCAGTGTTATATATGTAGAATGGGCATATCTTTGATCTCGCATGATGGTCTTGTCCACAATTACAACATTTGGGAACGCCACAGTTCCAGGTGGTTTCATGAACTTCTGAACCACAGAATGCACAAATTGGTTCATTTCTAGATTTGTTTTTTGTATGTCCATACTTAGAGCAATTTGCATTGAAGAGGCTTTAGTTCATTGGGTAATACCGCTCTTCTCTGGCCTTCTATTTTAATATTAGGTGGAAGAGTCTGCCCTTCAAATTTAATTTTAGCTATTCTCAGTTTTTTTCCCCTGCTGTCTTTTATTTGGGATTTCATATACTTTTAAGTTTTCAATATTAGGATATCTAATTTTTAATGAGTTCAATAACTGTCTCATCTGGTAGGCCATCACAATCATTATTGGGTGGCAACATTACTGTTCCCTCAATGCTGTTCAACTTGTCATGTCTTTCGACCGTGACATTTATACCATTCATATTATTAAGCATTTGATAATTTTCCGATTGAAGCTTTGTGGTAGCTTCCACTATCCATTCTTTTCTTGTTATAGATCTAAATGTCATTTCTTTGGTCGGGTACTGAACTAATAAAATATTTTTAAATTTAGCAG
Source organism: Macrobrachium nipponense (assembly GCF_015104395.2). Lineage (NCBI taxonomy): Eukaryota > Metazoa > Arthropoda > Malacostraca > Decapoda > Palaemonidae > Macrobrachium > Macrobrachium nipponense. The sequence continues at coordinate 13,060,536 of NC_061109.1, read as the reverse complement.
CGGTCAGCTCGGTTTCTGTTTTAAAAACCAAGTATCTTGGCCAAGTGCCATATCCAAATAATGAG
>NC_061109.1:12993299-13059971 GCF_015104395.2 Macrobrachium nipponense | reverse complement strand
AAGTGTTACATAATAAACATATGGAATGTTAGTCCCTATATATAAAAGACTAAACTAAAGAGGTCAACCAGATTGCTTGCACGAATTTGATCAGACTAGAGACGCGAAAGATGACGTATACAATAAAAGTAGGCTAAGATAACATGCCGTCACTTGTGTTCATTCAATTGTTTATAAACTTTAGTCCAAGCTTCCTGCTTGAGACAAACACCGAGACCTATAGCTCAAGCGGCCTACGTGATTAGTAACTATGTCATCTGATTGTATGTTCGTATGTAACTATGTCATTGTATGTATGTTCATATGTTCGAGCTACTGTCTGCTCCTTTATGACTTGTAACCGAGATGTAGAACAGGGCAGAATAGAGTTAGCTATCGTCATTAGAAGACCTGTATCTCTTTACCTAAGCTTTATCATGTAGAGAGAATAGAATTAGCCATCATCATTGGCAGAAGCGATCAAGCTATCGCCATTAGAAGACTTGTACAATCATACCTGATCTTCACCATGTAAATTCAGAGAATATAAGTACTTTTGTACTTCGTGGTTTCTACTAGATCCTCACCTAATCACCGAATCATCATGAGTTAACACATCGTCGTCAGTGATCTACAAACCCCAAGACACTCCCATGAATATGGAAGTGCAATACCAACCGACTTAGCGTAAGATTATCGCAAGTCTAACATTACCTCATAGGGCGCCTTATTATACAAGGCAACAGCCCTAAAAATATATATATATATAATATATATATATATATATATATATATATATATATATATATATATATACATATAGTTACATTTATTGACCGCCTCATCTTCCCACCCAGCAGTATTTAATGTATTTTATTTCTAAAAGAGCAGCCATATTCACCCAAATATCAGCTGATTTTAGGTGGGAACCCAAAGCATGCCAGCAAGGGATAGGAATTTCCTGTTAGAAGGGGGGAAATAAAGACTTCTCAGCCTTAAGGATGTATCCCAAAGGGAAGTGTGTAGCTAGCTGGGTACTTATTAGGCCTACGTCTTAAGCTCCTTTTTCCTGTGAACCTTTTGCTGGCCGTATGTTGTTTCCAGGATGCCTTGCTCTTGGGGGGATAAGCTGACAACCAACACCCATGCTACACACCTGCCTTCGACCTCAGTCTCCTCCAGTCGTGACCTTGGACGGATGTCCAGCCACCAGCCTTCCATTTTAGGCCTAACAAGGCGTTACTGGCGCGCCCAGACCTGAGACAAAGCCGATGCCGCATTTCTACAAAGGCCCACTTATTATGGCATCCAGGTACGTCTTGTGAAACAGTCATGTTGCCAGTTCCTTATCTCCTAGTGTCGTAATTACTGCCCATTTTCAAAATTCTCAAATGAACATTCCTTTGTTCCTCTCAATGCCTTGTGGCCGCATGCCTCCCTTATGTGATCGTCCCAGACAATGAAGTCATTGAATATTTCATTTAACACTAGGAGTTCCTCCCCAGTGTGTTAGACAAAGTAAGTAACTGTAACTTGTGCAAGAACTCTTTGATTATTTTGTGTCTAATCTTGGATTTCTTCCAGATTTCCTGAGTCAAGTGTCCAAGTCTTCGCACCCACAAGTGGTGCTTTACCGCAAGACATATGAACAATTTTGAAAGCCAGCTTTTACGTGAACCGCATTTTTAGCCAACTATCCCCTTGGGAGAGATAATATTGGTCCCATGTGTGGACAAGTTGCATTTACTTTCCCGGGCTATGAAGTAGCCTCCTGTAAATAAATGTATGTAAAGTAATTAGCTGAGTTTTCTGGCAACCTCCTCTAGAGTAAATTAACACTATAAATCCTTTTAAGTAAGTTCAAGTAATTTATTCTGCATTTTCCCTAAACTATTTTCCTTTACGTATTTGGGCCCCTTCAGGCCAGGGCTTAAAACGTAACTATATATATATATATATATATATATATATATATATATATATATATATATATATATATATATATATATATATATATATATATATATATATAATGCTAAAACTCCCAAAATGATTGTTTGTTTGGTTTACGAGACTGCCTCAGGAAGCCGTGATAATCCAGTAGGTGTTTATACAGGAGTTCTTCAGGAGCTGAGGATGGCTTCACAGGATCCTTAAGTCGTGAAGACGTCTTCAAAGAAAACATTATAATCCAATGGGCGGTTCAAAAGGAATTCTTATGTACAGAGTACGGCTTCACATGATCCTGGAGTTATTAAAACTTAAAGATGATTTGATAATTGACTGATTGTGTCCATTAAAATTGGCGTCACAACATCTAGGTTATGACACCGAAATAAATTTAAATAAAAAAGAAAATTTAAAATAAATTTCATATAAAAATATCTAAAATATATGTATGTATAATCATATGTTTAAATATAGACATTCTATGTACAATCTAAATTTTATTGAAGAGGCCCACCTCCCACAAAGATATATAAATGTTCTATATTACAGTCCTTTCCAGAATTGTTGCTAGAATAAAATTACCTTCTCTGTCATGCCCCCAAGACAGGAACCTATGTCTCAAATTCCCAAGTCTGGGACATTCGACCAGGAAATGCCTCACAGACTGGGGCACAGTACATTCAACGCAAAAAGGAGGTTTTTCACAGGACATCAAGAACCCATTACTGAGTCTTGTATGTCCAATCCTCAATCTGCACAACATCGTTTCCTGTCTCTTTAGCATATACGGATATGACCAAGAAGACACTGATGACATGATACTGCGCATTTTCTGATTAGTTAAAATATCCTCCCATTGGGACTGCCAACATTTTTTTATTCTCTGACCTACTAGAGGATATAAATCCCGACATGGCAGTAAGCATCTTGTGGGTTCCCGGAAGCTGACCGCCGACTTTGCAAGTTGGTCAGCTATCTTGATTGATGGATTGATTTGTTAATTTTAACTGGCGTCGCAACGACGAGGTTAATGACGCCTTATCATTAAAAGGAATCGCAAAGGAAAAAGTCAATTAAAATGCTATAAATATGTTTATATAAAATCTGTCAAGAGAACTACAGAGAACCCAAAAACACTCTAAATACCCATCCAACCTACACACCTATTTCAGATCAACTGTAAACAAAAGTACAAGCAACACAGGCACCGTACGTACTTCTAAATTCTACAGAGTTCTGTCAAAATAAATAGATATTAAAAGTACTAAAACTTTATATATGGTAATAAATATATCAATTGGAGGTCAACTTTATGTACATAAAAATTTTATGGAGTAAAAAGACTTGAAAGCAAATGATATGCACTGACACATACTAACACATACACAAACTCAAACATCTTGACCAAACTTACCTAAATTTTTTCAAGAAGACCTGCTCCTTGAAGGTAACTAAAAAGGATATCCTCATTAAAATCTCTGCCTATAATGGCATCCAGTTAAGATCCATTCTTCCAACTACGTTGAAATGACGGTTCCTTGCTGATATTAAGCTGGGGCATTCCACTATTGAATGTTTTACTGTGAGGGGAAGAAGACAATCCTCACAAAATAGTTTAGGGTCATTGTTCATTAAAAGCCCATGAGTAATCCGTGTGTGGCCGATCCATAACCTACATAATGCAGTCTCTTTCCGACGGTCTTCTAACATATAAAGCCAGGGGTTGATTACATCAGTGAGTTCTCTCATTTTATTATTACTCTCTATTGATTACATCAGTGAGTTCTCTCATTTTATTATTACTCTCTATTGTCCAATAGAATTGCCAAACTCATTCTATTGTCTCTTTAATTTCAGGAATGTAGTCTGAGCAAGGAATTGCTAAACTTCTTGGATTTTTTTATGTACCTAACTTAGCCAATTCATCAGCTTGTTCATTTCCAACAATGCCAGAAATTAACTGCCTTCTGTTTTTGTTTTAATAAAAACAACCACTCTGTTACTTCTAGTACCACAGGGTGTACTGGATTAAAAGATGCCAAAGCTTCCAAGGCACTCTTGGAATCACTAAAAAGTGTAAAATTATCTCCTTCTAAAGTTACAATTTTCTTTAGTGATGTTAAAATGCTAAAACGTTCTGCAGTAAAAATAGAAGCACAACTTGGTAATGCACCACTAACACTACTGTCAGGGTATACCACTCCAAACTCCAACGCCTGCACTGGATTTGGAGCCATCGGTAAAGAATTGCCTCAAGTTATCATGTTTTTCAGCATGGCAAAGGAATTTCTGTTTAAGAATATCATCTGAACAGTCTGCCTTGCAACCAGAAAACCATTTACAATATTTCACAGAGGGCAACTTCCATGGAGGGAGTCTTGAAAATTTTGCTGGAATTTCTTTTCCTTTTATTACATTGGGCTCCTCTAATGCACATTTTACCCTGTATCCAAAAGACTTTGGATATGAAGCATATTTTTCATAAATACAAAAATTGCCTTTAAAAACAGTATTGTAGGCTAAGGACTCAGGAGTTCTCTGTATGTGGTACCAATATTTCAACAGGGCAAATTTTCTTATCAAATCTAAGGGCAGTTCACCTGCATCCACTGATAAACTAGATATTGGGGAGGATCTAAAGGCTCCTGTTGCAATTCTAATTCCCCCTTGGTGAACTGCATTCAAAGTATCTAATCTCCTTGTAGTTGCTGATGAGTAAATTTCTGACCCATATGCCAATTTTGAAGCAACCATTGCTTTATAAACAAGTAACAAGTTCTTTCTATCAGCCCCCCAATTTGTATGACCTAAGACTTTTAAAACATGTAAGGCCTTCATGCATTTGACTTTGAGCCTCCTGAGATGAGCTTCCCATGTTAACCTGCTATCAAAGATGAGGCCTAAAAACTTTGTTTCCTGTACACATGCGAGTCTCTGTCCATTTAAAAACAGATCTGGGTCTGGATGAACTCCTCTGATATGGCAGAAATGCTTAACAACAGTTTTGGCAGAGGAAAATTTAAAACCATGCTCAGCTGCCCAACTGTTAACTTTACTTATTACCAACTTAAGTTTTCGCTCTGCAACAGACATTTTAGATGCAGCACACGAAATAGATAAATCATCAACGAACATTGTTGACATTACATCTTTTGGAATTTTTGAGGCTATCCCATATATGGCTAAGGCAAAAAGAATGACACTTTACACACTTCCCTGTGGTACTCCTTCCTCGTGTTCTTTCAAATTAGACAGAGTACTACCTACTCTGACTTTAAAATAACGGTTTTTTAAAAAAACTTTAATAAAAAGTGGTAGTTCTCCCATACACCAATTTCAGGCAAGACTTTCATAATTCCATGCCTCCAGGTAGTATCATAGGCCTTTTCTAGGTCAAAGAAAACCGCCACATAATGCTGCTTGGAAGCAAATGCCTGACAAATTGCATTCTCCAAACGTATCAATACATCTGTGCAAGAATGCATATGGCGAAAGCAACACTGAGATGATGATATAATCTTCTTTGATTCTAAAAACCATATATACCAACCTAAAATTTACCATTTTTTCCATAAGTTTACAAAAACAGGATGTTAAAGCTATTGGTCTATAGCTTGAAGGAACAGATGAATCTTTCCCAGGCTTGACAAAAGGTAAAACTGTCGTTATTTCCCAAACACTAGGGTAATTGCTCTCCTTAAAAATTCTATTAATAATACTTAAAATAAAAAATTTAGTTTCCTTTGAAGTATTCTTGATCATTTCATATAAAATTTCATCAGGTCCAGGTGCAATGTTTTTACTGTTACTAAGAGCAAATAAAAATTCCTCCATGGTAAAAGGCATATTATATGATTCAGATTTAAAAGAAGTAAAATCATGTGTTTCCGACTCTGCTAACACTCTCTCCCTGTAGAATAGAGAATTTTCATCCCTGCTTGATATCATTGCAAAATGTTCAGCAAAAACATTGCTTACAGTCTTTGAGTCTGTTATAAAGTCACCATTGACTTTTAAAACAGGGAGGGAACTAGGATTATACTTTCCAGCTATTTTCCTAATAACCGTCCACATCTTGGTCAAAGGCGTTTGTTTTCCAGGTAATTGTTGACATAAAGAGTACCCATGATTCTCGTCTCGCATGTTTTATTTGCCATCTGAATTTGGCTCGAGCCTTTTTAAAGATCAAGTAGCATTCACATCGATGTCTTCTGTACCTAGTAAAAGCTGCTCTCATGGCTTTATGTCGTATTTTGCACTGAGCATTCCACCATGGAACAGGCTTCTGATGCAATTTTCCACTGGTTTTTGGGATTGCCTTTTCTGCCGCAAACATAAAAATCATTGCTAAGTAGAACACTGCTTCTCCTATTGTTGGCATATCTTTTGCATCTAGTTCAATATAACCAAGTTCCTGGAAAATGGGTCAATTTGCTTTATTGGTAGATCACCTAGGCATTCTGTATACTGGCTCATATTTCTCAGTTATGATGACAATTGGAAAATGATCACTACCATATAGATCATCCAATACCTCCCAGTTGAAGTCAATGAATGTATCAGAACTGGTGATAGATAAGTCAATGCATGAAAATATCCCAGTCAGAATGTGAAAATGGATGGGTTTTTCAGGAGGGAGATACAATGAAAAAATTGTGTGCATCTTTTTTAAGTGAATTTTGACAGCTACAGCTTGTAATTGAGTTTGTAACTGTATTTTTGAGTGAGCAATATCTCGTCTTACAAGAAAAGCACTTCCACCCGAATTTCCCTATAATGGGAATTGGGAGTGGAATGCAAAAAACTCTTTAGGAGTAAGCATTTTGTTGTTGCTTAGCATAGTCTCTTGTAGCGCTAAGCATACTGGGTTATACGTATTAATCAAACATAATAGCTCTTAATATTTAGCGCGAAGTCCCTGGCAGTTCCATTGTAATATAGCAGAGAAAGTACCTATTTTCTAGATATGATTCCCTGTCCAAGATCGTTTTGTTATGTTTTTTCTTTGTAGATGACATCTGAGTTTTATAACGGACTTTAAGTACAGTTCCACATGTCGAGGAGTATTTAGAGGGTTATTTGAATGTACCAAGTGATTACTTATGATGTTATTTGAAACAGCAGTATCTTTAGTAGTATCTTCGACCCTTACATCTGGTTTATCATTTTCAGCTAGTCTAGTTTTATTGTCTAATCCAAGCTGAACTGAGTTTAACATTTTGTTTGCCTTAGGTTCTACATTTGTTGCTGCTGCGTTGTAAGATAAGATAGTGGGATATGACTCCTCATTTTCAATTAATTCAGATGTTCCATGAGGGTCACCTGAACCATAAGATGATGAAGGTTTACTAATTTTTTTTCCTGACTCATTAACTTTTTCTGGGGGTGTATCCCCTTTCTCAAGTTGCTTAACTTTTGATTCAGGCATTGTTACAGACTCTTCACTTAAAGTCCTCTTGTTGAGAATTGTACCAGCATCCATTTTTTCTTCTTTATCTTCATTGGACTTTTTCAGATTCAATTTCTTTTGTTTTTCCCCCATTTCCTATTACTGCATCTACAAATGACTTCTGGGTGTTGAATTTCTGCAAAGTCTTTTGTCTTGCCTCTTTAAAGGTAATGTACTCTTGAGTCTTGATACAAAGTGTTTCTTTTTCAATGACATACTACTTGATACATGATTTATGTGCTGCATTATGGTCTCCCCCACAATTAGGGCAGCTCACAATATATTTCTTTCTTTTTTCCTGCATGTTGTAATTAGATGGCCAAACATTTGGCCATGGAGACATCTTCTGGGAGCGGGAATATATTGTCTGACTGGCAAGTGAAGCCATGCAGCTTTCAGAAATTTAGGGAGTCTCAAACAATCCAAGGTGAGTATCAAAGTTGGCGTTGGATGTAATATTCCCAACATTTTTTTCTTGATTCGTCTCACATCAACCACCTTTTGATCAGCAAATTCTTTTCGAAGAGTGTCCTCAGAATAAAGCAAGAGTTCAGTACTATACACTACTCCCTTAGACTTCTCGGCTCGGCCAACGCGGAACCAGAGGAATTTATTTCTGGTGATAGAAATTCATTTCTCGATATAATGTGGTTCGGATCCCACAATAAGCTGTAGGTCCCGCTGCTAGGTAATCAGTTGATTCCTAGTCACGTAAAAATATCTAATCCTTCGGGCCAGCCCTAGGAGAGCTGTTAATCAGCTCAGTGGTCTGGTAAAACTAAGATATACTTACCTTACTAACTTAGACTGATTCGTCGTTTTGTGAGGAGTGCATTTTGCTGCACTTCCCTCTACAGCACTAATAGATAGTAACTTTCATCTGGTGATGAAACTTCAACAAGCAAGCTTCCTTCACCTTGAGAGGCTATCTTTGGTTCTCTGGCAATACATTTTACATATCTCTATGGACATCAAATATATTCAGTTCTTTCATGTTTTTGTCGAGGTAAAGGGAAAGGTATTGTTATACGTCTCAGGTTCTTGAGATCCAAGTAAAATTCCAATATCATGATTAGCATCCCTATTTCTATTATTAAATCTACTATTCTTTCCTCTGTTCTGAACTACATAAGGGCTCGTAGTAACAATCAAAGAATCTTTGTTGTTTTCATTGGAGGAGGTTGGGGATGGCAAAGGGAGGTCCTTATCCAAGCCTAAGGTTGTCAATGGCGCCAAAGAGTTGGGGGGTCCAGGGGACAGTGTACTAGAGAGACTAGTCATAGGAATTTTGAAGGAAAAAAAAATTTCTTACATACATACATACACAACTACTGCTTAGGAAGACCAACAAGGTATTGCAGACTAGACAGGGTTCGACATTCTCCACCAACGGCTCACATAGATGTTTCCCCACAGTCTGCCCCATACCCTACCCTTTCGGGATAGCACCAATATGCTTGCAGTGGCCCAAGTATATAAGTCAATCTGCCTGCTGGGACTTCTGCCCCCAATAATGAGGACAGACTCCCCACTCCAAACATATTGGTGGGCTTTCAGACAAAAGCTAAGAGTCCCATCCCAAAAACCAGCGCCTCCTGAATTCCGATGGGCTGATCCCCTCAAGATAGCAATGGGAAAATCCCATCACCATCTCTTAGGTCCAAACCGTATTGGGTGGCGACTCACCACACAACTCCCTCAATTAGCTTCGAATCCAAAACCCCTCCAAACCATGAACTGTGGAAATGTCCATGCCAGTTAATGCCAAAAGTTTTGTAGGCATTTCGAGAGGATCCGGCCTTCGCAAGATTGAAGGCAGGATCTCTTACTCCCTCACCGCATGAAGGAACCTACTCGAGGGGGTCAGCTATCTCATTCCCAACAACCCCAACATGGGAAGGCACCAAACAGAACTTTACTTCTTTTCCTCTTCTTTTTGGTAAAAGTAGCCATTCAAATAGATCTAAAATCAGAGGGTTTAAATAATTAAAAGGTTCCAGTGATTAAGGTTCCAGTGACTGAAGAACACTTCTTGAGTCACAATATATAGTAAAATTATTTTCATTCTGAATTAAAATTTCCTTTAGTCTTCAAAATTGCAGATAGTTCTGCTGTAAAATGATGCAACAGATGATAACCTCCCACTTCTTTCTATATCAGGGAAGGCTACACCAAAGCCAAAACCAACATTTGACTTTAAGCCATCTGTGAAAACTGCAGTGGAGTTATCAAGTTGCAAGGAATGTTCTAAAAATATTGACCACATGGCTTCATTAGACAATTGTCTTGGTAAAATTAATATATCTACAGAATTATACCTCTGGAAAGTTCCAGGGGGGACTAACTGAATATTTTGCAGGTCGAATCTTGATCTTTGGCATGTTTAATTCACTGACTATAAAATTTACTCTAAAAACGAATGGATGAAGTTGCTTGGGGTGATTTTCATAAAACCTGCCAATGCCTTTCCTTTCTCATACAAATACTGGTTTCTGGGATCTATAAGAGCTCCGAACCAGCAGACGCCTGTAATGAAGATCTAGTGGCACCTCACCAGCATCTACAAGCAAGCTCTCGATGGGAGATGATTTAAATGTTCCTGTACACAACTGTATTCCTCAATGATGAATTGAGTTGAGCATTTTAAGGCTATTTGGCTTTGCAGAAGAGTAACTTCACACCTTTAAGTTAATTTTGAAAAGACCAAGGCTTTATGTAGTCTCAACATCCAAGTTCAGTCTGCACCCCACGAAGTGGTAGACAGGACTTTCAGCAAATTCATTGCTTTCAAGCATTTTGCCTTAATATATCTCAGATGTGGAATCTAAGTCAGCTTCCTATCAAAAATCAACCCTAGAAACCTTGTTTCACCCACACATGGAATTCTATGCCTATGTATGAATAAATATGGATCAGGATGGATTCTCCTTATATGACAAAAGTGCATGGTTACTGTTTTACTGGCAGAAAATCTAAAACCATTAGCCTCAGCCCACTTCACTAAATCATCAATGCAGTGCTGAAGGTGGCATTCAGTCACTGCCATCCTTGTTGCTGCAAAGGAAATTGACAGGTCGTCAACAAATAGGGTATATGTTATATCTGGGGAAATTATTTTGGAAACCCCACTGATTGCCAAGGCGAACAAGGTTTACACTTAAAACACTTCCTTGTGGTAGTCCTTCTTGACTGAATACATCCGACATTGTTGCTCCGACCTGAACCTGAAAAAACTTATTTTTAAAAAAGCCTTAATAAATAGGGGCAAATTGCCTCACAGGTTACATTCACAAAGGGCCCTGAAAAAGTCATATTTCCATGTTGTATCATAAGCCTTCTCTAGATCAAAGAAAAGTGTTGTGATGCTGCTTGTCAGCAAAAGCTTCACATATTGAAGATTCCGTTCGAACCAATACATCAGTTGTGGAGTGCATACTTCGAAAACCACACTGAGCAGTCGACATATATTTACCTATTTCCAAGTACCACATCAATCGTGTGTTCACTGTTTTTTCCACGATCTTATACAAACATGATGACACTGCAATAGGACGATAATTTTCCGTCTTGAATGGATCTTTTCCAGGTTTCACGAATGGCATTAATTTTAACATCTCCCAAAGCTTGGGGAAGCTATTTTCTCGGTAAATTCTGTTAATAAGGCTTAATATGAAAAGTCTGGTATTTTCAGGGGTATGTTTAATCATTGAATATGTTATATAATCCAGTCCCGGAGCCGATTCATTACATTTATTCAAGGCCGATACAAATTCTCTCATAGTAAAAGGAGCATTGTACTGCTCATGTCTTATCATATTAAAATCAATTTCGACCTGTTCCATTAGCCGCCTTTGAGCTGAATAGGGTCTATCATCATTTTTCTTCGCAACATTAGCAAAATGATTAGCAAACTCATTTGCCACTAACTGGGGGTCTGCTACCTTGCAATCATTCATCTTGATAACTGGAGGTTGACAAGGAGTGAAATTGCCTGCTATTTTTCTAACTCTTCCAAACCAGAGTCAGAGGAGTTTTCGAGTTTAGTGAAGATATGAAGATCATCCAAGTTTCTTTTCATGCTTTTTTTATTTTCATACAAAAATGAGCTCTTGCTTTTCGATATTTAACAGAGTAACTCACAATTTCGTCTGCGGTATCTGGTGAAAGCAGATCTCATAATTCTATGAGTTTCATGGCACTTACGAGTCCACCAGGGAACTGGTCGGCGGATAGACATGTCCGAAGTTCTAGGTATAGATTGAAGACCAGCTGAGAACATGATTGTATTAAAAAAGTCAAGAGCACCATCTACACAGGGAAAGTCATCAGCAGAGTCACCTATTGAGCTGTGCTCCTGGAATGTTGCCCAATCAGCTTTACCAATGTTTCATTTAGGTAGCCTTGAAGATTAAGGGCTTGATGCTACACACCACTATTGGAAAATGGTCACTGGTAAATCTATCATTTACAGCTCTCCAATTAGTCAATACGGCAGTCATCACTACATACAGATAAATCAATTGCTGATAACGTGCCTGTTTGAATATGAAAATGTGTAGACTCCCCAGAGTTGAGGATCCCCACATTTTCATCTTTAATGATGAAACCTAGGCATCTTCCTCTTTGATTGGTGAAGATGTCACCCCAAAGAGGACTTCTGCTTTTCATATCTCCCAAAATAACAAAGGGACGTGGTAACTGTTGAGTAAGAGATTTAAATTCATTGGCTTCTTCACAAGATGGTAGAGAGAGCATACTGTATATTTTATTTGCAAATGGATCTGCACACCTATCACTTGCAATGCTGATTGGAAACTAATAGGATTTTGTGGGGTGTCATTTCGAACATACAAAAGTACACCACCATGGCTTCCAATATTTAAGTTATAGGTGGAATGATAGGGTGTATACTCTCGTGGGCTGGGGCACATATTATTACCAATCATGGTCTCCTGCAGAGCTATACAAACAGAAGACACTTCTGATATGAGAAGCCTTAATTCTTCACATTTAGCTCTTAATCCATGACAGTTCCACTAGAGAAAATTACTTAATTCTACTTTCCTTTAGAGGCTGTTAAATTGGAGCCTCTTTTAAGAGCTTTCAGCTTGCTTAATCCTTTTTTCTGGAAGGAGACCAAATGTTTTTGCCTGCCTTCCTTTTCAGGAGGGGTGTGAGAATCAGACATTGGTGCTTCCTCCAAAGCATCAGAACCACCATTTACAATAGGTACAGCCTCTAGAGAGGCGGAGTGCAAGGTCCACCTGGCACAACCTCCAGGGAGGCATGGGTACCAGAAATCACTGGCTCTGCTTCCATAGAAGCAGGAGTGCTAGAAATCATTGGCACTGCCTCCAAAGAGGTTGGAGTGCCAGAATCGACTGGCAATGCTTCCGAAGAGGCAGGAGCGCCAGAAATCACTGGCGCAGCCTCCGGAGAGGCATGAGCCTCTCCAGAGGCTGCGCCAGTGATTTCTGGCAATCAATCACTGGCACTGCCTCCAAAGAGGCATGAGCACAGGTCGTCACTGGTTTTCTATTTACACTATCTCTGGTAACATTTACCTTTCTTCTTTGGTTGGCAGCAACACTGGAAAAGGATATTCCTGGTCTAACATACTGATTTAATACTCTCTCTTTTGCCTCTCTAAACATGATACGTTCGGTTACCCTTAATGTTTGAATTTCTTTTTCCATGATGTATACATCACAATTAAGTGAAGATGATGGATGATTGTCTCCACAATGTATAGATCTGGCTTGTTTAAGACATGCCATACTCTGGTTTACTGCATTTGACACAAATGGCAGGCTTGCCTTGTAGTTTCTCTCTACAAGACCCTAACATATGTCTGAATTCTTGACAATGCAAACATCTCGGTCTTAGGATATATTGTTTAACCTTGAAACGTAATCAGGCTGCTTTTACTATATTAGGCAATCGAGCAGAGTTGAAAGTAATAATGAAATTGGGAAGTGGGACAAACACTCCATTTATCTTCTTCATTCTTTCTATTCTTATTACAACTTGATCTTTTAATTCTTCTACAAGCTTTTTTCAAAGAACGTCATAAGTTGGGGTGCCATTCAGCGCTATATAACAAAATTCATATTATGATTGAATGAATTTTGTTATATAGCGCTGAATGGCCTTTGATGCCCCAGTGCTTGGCTTACTGCCTAAATCCTATATTCAATTCAATTCAATAAGTTGGGGTGCATATATAATTCCCTTGAAGTAATTCCAAAAAGCATGTACTGCACATTCTACTTTAACTCCTCCAAGGTGTGATAATGTTTTTAGTTTTTCACTCTCTTTTGGCGAGCCAGATTCCAGTCAGCTTTCCTCGACCTTCAGAAGAAACCTTAGGCTCGTAGCCACACTTCACTATATCTCAATATACGTATATTAAAAATACCACAACTAGATTCTTCCAGATTTAAAGTCAAATATTTATCAAAGGAGTTTTCAAATATTCTCGGTCCTATTTCAGATACCATATTTCTGCTCAATTTCTCTTTACTCTGTACTGGAGCATAGGGTTTCAGTGTTACACTTGAAGGTTTTATCAGAGGAAGGTTGTAAGTGGAGGTTCCAGCAGTCATCAACTTCAATCTTTATTTGTATCTTTCATAAAGATTTAAGTAAAGAAGAAAAAAATGAACGTGGAAACCTTAAAGAAAACATCATCAGCCTATCATGGAGTTTATTCTTCCCCCAATGCACAAGTGATGGATGTATGATACATAGGGCTCAAGCCCAGGCACTGGGGCCAAGGAGGCCATTCAGCGCCGTAATGAAGGTTAAATAAATTGAATTATGGTAAAGAAATGATTGATAAATTAGATGTGACCAATAAATAAAATAAAAAAATGAATTTTAATGAAGGGCGTAATATATATTAAAAATTATTTTAATGTCTAAAAATCTGTATATGACATATAAACAAATTAACTAAATGTTATTAAAAATTTGTATACACTTTAAAAAGGAGATAAGAGCAGAAATATCTGCTTCATCTCCCAAGATATTCGAGAGGGATTTACCGTGGAAATATCTTTCCCTTTGGTTAAAATGTCTGGGGGCAAACCATCAGATTGTGCTCCACTGTTAGTATCTCGTCACAGTAAGCACACGCTGGTGGGCTGCTTCCTTCTAAAATAAACTGATGGGTTAAATAAGTGGCCCCAATCCTTAATCTCATTAGAATAACCTCTCTTCGCACAAGTGAAAAACCGACACCCAAACGTCCGCATCCCTACCCTACCTCACAGGAGATGGCACAACATGATTAGGGTGGCCAAAGTGTGAGCCAGACCCACTTGATAGGACAGAGTATTACAAGAATACAATCATCCCCACCCTAATCACATTATGGGCAAGCCAGATAGAATGCCAAGAGTCCTAAACCCAGAACTTAGACCCCCCTGGAATCCGTGGTCCCACCACAGTTCCCACTATTTAGCTTCGGATATAAACCCAGTCCCAGCTATGATATCTTTTCCTGTTTGTTAGGTCCAATAAATTTTACAAAAAGTGGAAAATTTCACTAAAATTATTCCAAATATATATTATATAATAATGTATGGGGCTCATGGGTTTGAGCCTGGAACAAATTTCTGAGGTTCAAGAGCTCCCCCTCACCACGTCAAGGTGGTCCCAATTCGAGGGGGATGTCGTGATAATCCAATAGGCGTTTCTCCAGGGATGCTCCAGGGACTGAAGACGGCATCACAGGATCCTGGAGTCGTGAAGACGTTATAATCCAATGGGCGTTTCTCCAGGAGTCGTTCAGGAGGTGGAAGAATTCTGGGTGGAGTGGTTCCAAAGAGATTTTGGATATCTCAAGAGATTTTGCACAGATACACATATTTCACAGATGACAGACACTACAAACCAACTTCCAGAACAATCTTATAACATCTAATGAAGAAAAGATGGAAAAATTAAATAAAAGAGGAAATTTCATCTTTATTCTGAAGTTAATCGAGATATACTAAACAGTATAAGTTACAGATTCTCAACGATTTAATTATGCAACAGAGCGAAGATTAGAAAGAAAATTCTTTCTATCAATTCTTTCTACTTTCATTTAAACTACTCAACTACTAATATAAAATTGCGGCACTAATTGACCCAACGGATCTCGGGTCGTCTGGTGTGTGTGTGTGTGTGTGTGTGTGTGTGTGTGTGTGTGTGTGTGTGTGTGTATATATATATATATATATAGATATAATAATATACATATATATATACTATATATATATATACTATATATAGATATATATATATATTATATTATCTATTTAAATCTATCTATCTATCGTATCTATCAGCTATCTATCTATCTATTCTACTCTATCTATACGATCTATCTATCTATATATATATAATATATTATATATAATTATATATATTCTATATAGAGGAGAGAGACCGAGAGAGACGAGAGAGAGAGATAGAGAGAGATGAGACGAGAGACAGGAGAGAGAGAGAGAGAAATAAAACTAAAAAATTTTAAAAAAAACGAGTTATACGATCTCACAAAGGGAAATTTCATAAAATAAAGAATTTAAACAACCACTTACATAGAGTGGTGATGTTCGTCATCACACACACACATATATATATATATATATATATATATATATATATATATGTATATATATATATATGTATATTATGTATATATATATATATATATATATATAATATATATAAAAGTCTATCACATTACCTAGAATTGGGAGGTCGCTGGTTCGCGCCTGTCGATAGCCAATTCTATTATCGCTTAATAAATTCCCCTCGTTAAGCATATATGAAAATATATTAATTCCGTGGTAGAGCGAATTAGAATATTAAAGGACATTTGTAGTTCGAGATATATATATATATATAATATATATATATATATATATATATATATTATATATATCTATATATATACGGCGTAGGAATGTGGCAATCCCATTGCCCAACTCTAGTAGGTGTGATAAGCCAAAATGGGCATCTAAGGGCCTACTGCCCAAAACCCACTCAGCTAAGAATGGATCCATTGTACCCTGGGCTAAAGAAATCGTAGGTGGCAATGGAATCACAAGCATACACACAAACAAATTTTTTATCGATTTGTATTATTTGTATAAATAAATTTTTTCTCGCCGGCGCTAGAAGAATTTACCATTACACTAAGACACATATGAACAACTATGTGTGTGTGTGTGTGTGTGTGTGTGTGTGTGTGTGTGTGTGTGTGTGTGTGTGTGTGCGTGCGCGCGCGCGCTGTCTTTGTCCTCACGTACTAATATTTTCATTTCTGATATCGAATAAAATACTTGTTGCTTAAAAGTGAGTTCGTGCATACCTATATAAGCCACTTCTTGACAGACAAATGAATACGTACAAATGCATATACCTGAATCAAGATGTAAAAAAAACAGGGAGTGATAACAACAGTATTCTACATGCTTACTTTTAAATCCCACTTGTACAGGAATAAAAATTGATTCCAATCATTATGGAATATTACGACGAAATGGGAATCGCCTTCGGAGAAAAACTAGTAATGGTATTACTACCATTACAATAAAAAAAAAAAAAAAAAAAAAAAAAAAAAAGAGCACTTTCCTCATTATATAACCGTCATAAATGGCATTTATTTCAATTCATTTTAATTTATACCTTTAACTTGGAAGCAAAACCAAACTAGCATGACAGAGGAGTATCGAAACGGTCCCTACCGAAACCGTTCGTTGCTTCATGGCTGAAATGAGTCCAAGATACACTTCGACAAACACCGATATTTCTCTCCACAGGTTTCATCGTCAGCTGTAGCTACGTACTTCAGCCCGGCTGGATTCTGAAGACAGTCTCGCCTGGCCTTGTCCGTGGAACAGCGGTGCTGGCAGGTGGGTAGGGGGAGGCACGGAGAACGAAAAGAAGAAAAAGAAGAAGAATCCTTCCGTGGGACGAGCCAGCAGCAGCTGCAGCTGCAGCAGCAGCAGCAGGTCGAATGGGGCACAGCGCACCTGACCAGTCGCCCTCTATTCTCCCTGACGAACACACGCGAGTGCGCACGCTCACTTCTCGATCCGCACGCGAAATAGATACCTCACAATACGACCTCCGTTCATAGTGATTACGAGTGGTACAGTGATGAGTCTCATGCTCCATTTTTGTGTTCTTTTGTTTTGTTTGCTTTGGTGCCGAATGTCAAAATAAAAGGAAACATATTCGATAAGATTCAAGTTATTTAGGTAAACATGTGATTATTGAGGAATGAGGAAGACTTGACTCGGCTGCACCTACACATGCTTCCATCTTTTACTTGCTCAAGTCAGTGGTAACAGGGAACAGTGCACTGGTGAAACTTTTAATGCTGTGGAATTAAAGTGCAAATACACCATATTACACACACATTTTATATAAACCTATTATATATATTATATATAACAATTTATTATATATAACTACTTATTGTATATAACTATATATTATATACATTATATATACATATGTGTATGTATACAAGGTTAGCTACCTCATGCAAAAATGCTTACTGAAAAGAATGGAACAAATCTTGTAGATTATATATACGTATATATATATATATAATATATATCTATATATAATATATATATATATGAATAATTATCACATCACCGTGATTCATATATATCATTCGAGCTACAAATGTCCTTTCATATCTAATTCGCTCTACCTCGGAATTGATCTACTTTCATATATGTACCGAAAGGGAATTTTTAGTTGGTGTGTGTGTGTGTGTGGTGTGTGTGTGTGTGTGTGTGTGTGTGTGTGTGTGTGTGTGTGTGTGTGTAAGAAAGAGAGAGAGAGAGAGAGAGAGAGCGAGAGAGAGAAGAGAGGAGAGAGAGAGAGAGGAGAGAGACTAACCTGTAACTAAATTCTTTGCGTTTACAGTAATAAACTTACAGAAATGAAAATGTGAGTGTGAAACAAAGGGGGTTTTGAAGTATTTGCTGTCTCGTTCTTTCCTAGAGCAGCTTCTGTCTTCACCACTGGAGTGTTATTGAGGCTGCCAAGATAACCAAAACCGAATTATTATTCTCCTCGTACAAACTGGGTCCTCATTCTCATTCTTCCCGCATTTCCCGGGGAGGAGAAGACAGTTGCTTGCGAATGACTGAACGAATTTGGAGTAAATATCCTTGGCAATCTTACTGCAAGCTCTTTGCACGAGGATTCACCAGGGGACTGAAGTGAATCGAGGCCAAAGGCCATCACGGGGACCTATGAGGTCATTCAGCGTTAAAATGGAAATTGTGAGTACAGGGTCTGAAAGGTGTAACAGGAGGGAAACCTCATTGCAGTCGCACTATGAATCAATGGTAGGAAACTGCAAAGAACCTTAATTAATTAATTAATGCCGACATCTGACGGCACTTCCCCTCTACGGGGGAGGATTCACCAAGGGCTGGCATTTCCACCCTCCAAAACACATGGCAGAGTTGAAGTGCAAGAAGTCACGGACAGTTATACGTTGTCCTAATACTGATATCTCGTACCAGTTACTTACTGTATTACTGACTTGATATGCAGACAATGACACCCGACACTTGGCAGAATCAAAATACTATAAGTTACTAACGGTTCCAGAGTATTATTATTATTAATAAAAGTAGTTTAACCAGACCACTGAGCTGATTTTCAGCTCTCCTAGGGCTGGCCCGATGGATTAGATAAAATGCCAAGAACGTAGGCCACGAACTGGGACCACAAAGGTCATTCAGGATAAATTAAAATAAAAAAAACTGCACCAAGGCAAATGCTTTCATACTAGAACACACACACCCACCCAATAAATGCATTTACTCATGTCCCCCAAACATACTAAAAAGGTATATTAAAAATCAGAATTAGTAAAGTAACTTTTTGACATTTTGTTTTAAGATTCACTACACGCTCTAGCGTTTTTTATTTTATCAATTAAATCACAGTTCCTCAGAAAAGTCAAAATCTGAACTATTGAAAATGTAAGAGATTCTGACACAACTTCAGTTATTGTTTTAAATTTTGTTATTGTTTTATTTTCAAAAGTTGGCAGTCAACATCCATATACTACAGTTGACAAGAATCAGTTAATCCTTAGCGTGTGACATTCAATGAATAGTTCTTGAAGGAAAAAATGAATCCGATTTGGGAATTCTATATAAAAAAAAAAAAAAGGGGGGGGGGAGAGGAGGGAGGGAATAAGAAATGAAAATCTAAAACATTTCTTAAGATAACTAGAGAGGTTAAAAGATACCGGCTTAATTTTAATGTCTCTTTATCGTTCATAAGTTTACAGGTATGTTCTATCGTAAAATTCAGAACATATACAAATTTACCAATTTACAAGTATACATAAATTAGTATTGTTATTACGCGTTTGTATACACAAATACATACATACACGAACAAAATATATAGATATACGTATACACATGTATGGCATAGATAATATTTAATACAAATATTTATATAGACATATGTGTTACCAAATACTTCTTCAACATCAAGCCCTTGCCAGCAAGCAGAGGTAAAACAAGTGAATGGTCACTGCCAAATTCATACTTTAACGACCGAAACACTGGCAACATCCTTGATCAAAAAGCCACAATTGTTGCTTTCTAAACCTACAGTTAACCCATCAGCCGAGAGCTGAACTTCCCTCAGCTTGACATTCACCAGAATCCTTCTGCTTGTGCTCTAGAAGCCACTGGCACTTTCATGCAGTCTAGCCTACCCTTTCTGGCCCTCCTTCCTCTGGTCCTCCCTTCTGCCTCCTTTTCGCAGCCTACCTTTCATTCTGTCCACAGGACCAAATCACTAAATACTCACGTCCATCTTTTCGTGCTAAATTGTTATTTTTACGCTTCTACGTATCTCTACTATTGGTGTCCTTTCAATTCTTACAACGCAACGGCCAGGATAAGGACTAGTGATATCTGTAGGGCTAACATCTTCTGGAGCCAAGCTCTTCAGAGAGAAAAATGACGCTTCTTGAGTATTTATAATCACACGCATACACACTACAATACACATATATATATATATTATATAGATTATATCTATATATATATTATTATAATATAATAACAGATATATATAATATATGTTTGTGTATGACTAGTGATCGGGCACTAGTACAAGATTATAATTTCATAAATCAATTTTTTTTCTCTCTCTCCTCGTCCCTCTCTCCTTTTTTTTCTTTTAAATACTCGGGTCACACCCACACTATAAAAATACACAGCAGACCGTTCACTTCCACAGCCGGTTTGCTGGTGTGTCATGATTCGTGCTTTGTTTTAACAGCTCGTCTCACGAACATGTCTTCCTGTACATTATGTAGAATGCGTTTAACCAGGAAAAAGTCGTATTCATAGTTTCTGTGTCTAAATAGACGAGTTTACCTTCATACTCGCGCGCGCGCAAACACACACTCGCAATATATTTATACATATACTATAAGTGTGGGTGCTGTTTAAATGACCAGATACCCATTGGCAAAAATGAAAAAAAAAAAAAAAAAAAACATGAAATTATGCAATGTCCCACCAGTAGCTTCTCGAGATGGATTCCCATTGTGAAAATGAGCGTGGCTAAGAGTAATTTAACCGATTAATTTAACATTTTCCCCGTACTCACGTTGTTATATATTGGGCCGATAACCTGGACTTTGAAGCAGTCGGAGCCCTGAGCGAAGAACGATTTGTGCCTAGGACACAAATATCAAAAACAACAGTTGCCAAAAATGGAAAGGCATATACTTAACTCCAACTGCATGGGAGATGCAACATATGAAAGGCGGGGCTCGCCTTCATTTGAAGCAGTTTCGCTACAGTGTCTTCAGGCATGATGATGATGATATCGTGACACACACACACAAACACACACACGCAGTCTATAATGTGTTACGTTTCGTAACATGTTCTCTATCTGCCGTAAGAGAAAACTGTTCGAGTCTCATAATACTTCTAAAAGATATGAGAGAGAGAGAGAGAGAGAGAGAGAGAGAGAGAGAGAGAGACAATATATAGAGTCTGTAACGTGCTCCTTCCAAGGGAATAACGTGTAACAATACGAGACACCATGAAAAAATCTTTCTGCATAAATGACAGTAGTCAACGAATTTCAGTTGCAATAACCCCGTTGACAGTCTTATCTGAAGGGAAAAATGCTTATTTCGGCGAGATTAAAAACCAGGAAAATCCCTAACACTGCAAATTACTGCTACAGAACAACCATCGACTTGTGGATGTATAGTAATAAGATATACTGTTTTTCCCCGGTGGGCAAATGTCGCCTAACTTCAAAATGTGAAGAAGAGTAGGTCTCATGACATCGGGTTGTGCACCACAACGAAAACAGTGTGTTCGTCCAGGGCCTTTGCGAGGATTCCCCTCAAGGGAATTAACTCCCGCCTTTCCCACCAACTCTCCTCCGTCGTTGTAATCCTGTTAATTGGAGAAGCTACCCCCGCACATGCTCGCCAGTGCACATGTACGTATGCACATGCGTGTATACATACATATATACACAATTAAAAAATCACAAAGCCAAAAACATATAACTTAAACTAAAAAACAAACAAACAAAGTAACTAAATAAGCTTCATAACATATTGAAAACCTAATATAGAAAAACCTTTTAAATATATAGATAATAACAATGATTATATTAGAACGTATTAGTACCTAACTCTAACGGAGCTAAGAA
Source organism: Macrobrachium nipponense (assembly GCF_015104395.2). NCBI lineage: Eukaryota > Metazoa > Arthropoda > Malacostraca > Decapoda > Palaemonidae > Macrobrachium > Macrobrachium nipponense. The sequence goes on along the minus strand of NC_061109.1, from coordinate 13,037,854 downwards.
CGTTCTAATATTATCATTGTTATTATACATATTTCTAAAAGTTTTTCAAAATTAGATTTTCATTATGTTCTAAAGTTTCTTTAGTTTTTTTTTCTGTTTTAGGATTTGTGAGTTTTTGAACAGAGTTCATTTTCAATTTTTATTCTGTGTATATATATACATATACATACATATATGTATATATTTATATATATAAATTATTCGAGCTACAAACGTCCTTCAATATCTAATTCGCTCTACCTCGGAACTAATATATTTTCATATGTGTAAACCCAAGGGGATTTTTTTAGTTGATAATTAAGTCCTCTCGTAATTTCTTCTCTCTCCGCTGGATAGTGGTTCGAACCCACGAGAGGACGAAATTATTATCAACTAAAAAAATTCCCCTTCAGTTTATATATATGAAAATATATTTATTACGAGGCAGAGCGAATTAGATATTAAAGGACATTTGTAGCTCGAATAATTTATAGAATCACGATGATGTGACAATTATTCTTCTAACTTATATATATATATATATATATATATATATATATATATATATATATATATATATGTGTGTGTGAGTGTGTGTGTGTGTGTGTGTGTGTGTGTGTGCATAGACCCACAAATAAAAAAATCTTTAGATACACACATTATGTGTATGTATGTATGTATGTATGTATGTATATATATATATATATATATATATATATATATATATATATATCGTGACCATATACTCTGTTTTATATTTTATAATATTACATTATTATTTCCGTGATACAAGTTTATATGTGTATTCAACAATGATAATACGGCCACAACCACATTCATACTTTCTAATCTTTTGACGGAGCCCTCTTGCAGGTTACTTGCATATAATTATGAACCGTTTCGTATACACTTCCAGAAATGGCTTATCAAGGCTGATCAGCGCGCATGCGCAGTAGCTCTAAGCACATCGCCTTTAGCCCAGTCTTGAACGCCATTCTTACGCTTCCTGGATATAAAGGAATTCCAAACTATATACTACGTATATACTATATACTATGTACTTCTCCAGTTTCCTCATGTCATTTAACTTGCCACTTGACTACTCTGTTAATAAGTAGCTCGTGTTCAAATTCACTGTCTGCAGCCGTTTCTAACACGCAACGGCCCGAATCCTGCCGGTGACAAGGCACTTTTCTTCTATTACAATTCCATTTGGGGCCTAAGGTATTCCCGAGGAACAATCAAACTTATATAAATCGATATTTATCGATTCATATTCGTAAATAAAAAAAGGCAATGTGTGTAAGTTGCAAGAAGAGTATACATTCTATGTGTGTGTATATGTGTATATATATATATATATATATATTATATATATATATATATATATATATATATATATAGATATATATATACAATACACATATCTATATATATATGTATGTGTGCATATACATACATATATATGCATACATGAAATATATACATATATCGAGCTACAATGTCCTTTAATATCTAAGTCGCTCTAAACCTCGGAATTAATATATTTCATATATGCTTAACCGAAGGGGAATTTTTTCTCGATAATAGATTTACCTGTACTTGGGCGCGAACGCAGGTACATTAAAATCCAGGAACTTCAGTGGAAGCTATACCACCCAAACACCGCGAGAGGCTTAAAAGGTTTATGCCGTCTCTCACCTCAAATACTTTCTCGCGCTGAAGTATTCCCCTTCGGTTAAGCATATATGAAAATATATTAATTCCGAGGTAGAGCGAATTAGATATTAAAGGACATTGTAGCTCGATATATGTATATGAATCATGGTAACGTGATATGACTTATGTAAATGCTACGTGTTGTCAAAGCGCTACTTACACTACCGGAGTCGAGGCGGGTTGATGTTGTCTCCAAACCAACGAATACTTCAGCGCGAGAAAGTATTTGAGGTGAGAGACGGCATAAACCTTTTAAGCCTCTCGCGGTGGTTGGGTGGTGGTTATAGCTTCCACTGACGTTCCTAGATTTTAATGTACCTGCGTTCGCGCCCAAGTACAGGTAAATAGATTATCGAGAAAAAATTCCCCTTCGGTTAAGCATATATGAAAATATATTAATTCCGAGGTAGAGCGAATTAGATATTAAAGGACATTGTAGCTCGATATGTGTACTATATATAATATATATCTATATATATATATATATATATATATATATATATATATATATATATACACATATCTATATATATGTATGTGTGCATATACATACATACATAAAATATATATATATATATATATATATATATATATATATATATATATATATATATATATCATATCACAACCGACCACAGATGAACAAAAACGACTATAACGGTAGAAATCCTAATAGTGTACCTATCGTAGGAGGACAATACAGACCGACATACAAACCGTTGGAGGCTAAAATCCCCGCGAAGAGAGAGAGAGAGAGAGAGAGAGAGAGAGAGAGAGAGAGAGAGAGAGAGAGAGAGAGAGAGGGGCGACAAAACTAATTACTTTGAGGTTTGGTGCAATGCGTTTACATAATCTGATAATCCTTTACATTTAAACATTTTTACAAAATTCTTTTGAAATTACAGGATCAAGTTAATACTTGCCTCCCCTTCGACACCTTTCAAGTGTGGACTTTGATTCTCCAACAGTTTGTTTGTTGTAAATATTGTCCTCCTAGCGCGCACGCACGCACACGCATATATATGTGTTTACATACATACAATACATACACATACACACACACACACACACATATATATATATATATATATATATATATATATATATATATTATATATATATGGACATATACAGTGATTCGACCTTATGTTAGTCCCTCGTCAATGACTTAGAACTGAAGTCGAAATTGGTCAGGACCTACATTCAGTCTCTTTCGTTTATTTACCTATGGTGATGTGTGATACACACATCACGTGTGAATGTAATTATAATCTCTCTCTCTCTCTCTCTCTCATACACACAAATATATATATAATAAATAAAAATGATTCACCATCCGTTTCAACGTAACGGATGAACGCGTCATTTGTTACTTGACCTCTTGTCCAAAAGACTTTTGAGTTGGTGGTGGTGTCCCCTTAACCTTTTATACATCGGACGATTAATCGGAAACTGAGCGACTCCTCCTCCTTTCCACACATCGAAGTATCCTCAGCCTCATCGCTGATATAACGGAGAGAGGTATAGTAAACATACCCGGCAGCATTGGGGCACTTATGTATAGTGGCCCATAAATGTGCTATGATGCCGCAAATATGGAACTCAACTCATTCGATAATTACATACACGCTTCAGTATATGAATGCAACACAATACATACATACATGTGTGTGTATGTATATATATATATATATATGTATATATATATATATATATATATATATATATATATATATATATATATATATATATATATATATATATATATATATATATATATATATATATATATATATATATACTATTATATATATATATATACACACACACACACACACAGAAAATGTTTGTGTGTGAAATTGCTCCTTTTTTCATTAAAATAAATGCGTTGTGCCATAAATTACTTCAACCAGAGCCACCATTTTTCTGTTTTACTTATCTATACTTTCCTGTTCACCACTGGTGAGAAAAAAAAATGAAAAGTAAGCGCAAATCTGTCTTCCTGAACTGACATGAGCGAGCAATTAATTATGACATTTTCAAATGTGAAAAGTTTGATAGTTAATTCTTGTCCTTTCCGAAAACTGCCATATTCAGAACACGGAAAAAATGTAACACTTGTCGCCTACAAGTCTGGATTCGAGCGGCAACTAATGCGAGCAAAAACCTGTTGGCACGCCAACACATTTAAACTGGAGCAAGCTCTCGCATCGCCTCATGCTTCGGACAGAACGAGTCATAAAAATTCACCTCCCACATGCTGCAAGTTGCAACTGACCAACAGACAATAAAATAAGTAGAGGTTTCGCTAGAGTCAGTTAGCTACAGTAGATTCCCATCAACTGTGCATCTGAGGTCTAGGCCAGTCCCTTACGACGCTCCTGATTGGCTGTTGATAAGCCAATCACGGGGCTGGAAACTCTCAGTCTCTCTCGAGAGTTCACATAGGCATGATGTATCTTTCACCTCTACTGAGGGATAGATCTTTGAAAAGAATCCCTCAGGAGAGGTGGAACATACATCCTGCCTATGTGAACTCTCTCGAGAGAGACCGGGAGTATCCAGCACTGTGATTGGCTTATCAACAGCCAATCAGGAGCGTCGTAAGGGAATGGCCTAGACATCAAATGCACCGTTGATGTGAATCTACTATAGCTGATGCAGCGGCTTTTGCAGAGGTCGTCGATGATCTTTCTCGTGGGAGAAATGCCGCTCACTCACTAACTGCGGAAGTGTGCTGCAGAATTCCACATTCAAAGAATGAAAAGCCTCATTTCTTTCTTTTTTTCCGTGCCAAAAAGAGTGTCTAGTAAACCAAGAAGAAGGTTCGAATCGCAAGACCGCCGACTGAAAAACCCGAGATAAATCCAAGAAGTTAAAGTCCCGTAATACTGATTGTTCTACGCTGACTTGTCAGTCATAAATATTTTACGAAACCCCTACCTTTACATGCCATACGACTATTTCAGTCTAATATATAACATACAAAAGACAGATTTTGTGGGAGTTTCTGCTCCGTCCCCAACCCCAACAGTGAGGGAGGGAGAGGGAGGGGGGGTTAGTCTCCTTTCTTCGTAGGCAGATCCTAATCGGAAACCCTTCTACACAGTAAAAAAAAAAAAATACTATAACTACCAATACCCCACAGATATTTAAGCTCGTCAAGCTTAATCATTAATAAGAAGACACTTGGCCCACCCCATTGAACTCCTCATGGAATAGAGTGGAATATAAAATTTTGGCTCAAGGCCAACCACTGGGACATATGAGGTCATTCAGCGCTGAAAGGGAAATTGATGATCGAAAGGTTTGAAATGTGCAACAAGAGGAAACCCTCGCGGTTGCACTATGAAACAACTGTTAGAAGAGAGTGGACAGTAAGATGGAAGAGAATAGGAACCGAGGCACAGTAAAAGAAATGAAAGGGGAAGCAGCTTGGAAAGAACCTTCAGTAATGCCTACAGTGTACCTCGTGATTAGCACTGATGGCACTAGCCGCCCTCGAAGGGTTGAAACAATTACGAGCCATAAACATCTACTTGACGAAATCAAAAATTTATAACTTCAGTGGCGAAAAGGTGCAGACCCACAGGAAATAGATGGAACTGGAAATTATACAATATAGAATATATATATATATGTAAGTGATTACATAATAAAAATATGGAATGTTATTCCATATATATATAAAAGACTAAAACTAAAGAGGTCAACCAGATTGCTTGCAGGAATGTGATCAGACCAGAGACGCTAAGATGACGTATACAATAAAGTAGACTAAGTTGACGTGCCGTCACCTGTGGTCATTCATTTGTTTTGAAACATTAGTCCAAGCTTCCTGCTTGAGACAACTACCGTGACCTATAATTCAAACGGCCTACGTGATTTCTAATGTGTCTCATTTTGTATGTATGTTCATATGTTCGAGCTACTGTCTGCTTCCTTTATGACTTGTAACCGAGATGGTAGTCAGAACAGAATTAGCCATCATCATTGGCAGAAGGGATCAAGCCATCAACATTAGAAGACCTGTACAACTCTAGCTGATCTTCATCATGTAATCTCAGAGAATAGAACTATTTTTTATACTTCGTGTTTTCTACTAGAACCTCACATCAGAAAGAAGATACTTACTTCGTTCGTTATCATGAAACCCCAAGACACTCCAATGAGTATGGAAGTGCATAACCAACCGACTTAGCGTAAGATTATCGCAAGTCTAACATTACCTGATAGGGCGCCTTATTATACTAGGCAACAGCCCTAATATTGGTGGCAGCCTTGAGTTTTTTGAGTTATATGCATAAAAAATATTAGTCCTGTCAATTTACAAAACACCCCATCATCTGCATGTGGCAAACTGTGTAGAACTTCAGCCAGGCTTTCCCTCAGCCACGTATCCTACTCACAACCTTTACGATACACTTCCCTGCCTTACTGCATTTGTGTTACGGAAATCACACTTGGTTTGACGGCTATCTCTACACATTTCTTTACTCTCAGGCTTAGGAACTGCCATCTTCGATCAGATCTGCTTTAAATAAATTCCGTCTTGAACACGCCTAGGAAAACTCATGTACGAGAGCTCTTGAGATAGAAGCATCCATGATCCAATTCCTTTAATATTGATGGTTCATGTTCTAAAAAAAAATTCAAAACTCAGGATAGGAGAGGTGGTCCTGATAACATACAGTCAGTTTCCCAAGGAGATGGGGTTTTCACAGAATAGCAAGAAAGCAGACAATACCAGATAAATCCAATTGTAGCCGAATCATGGTAGATCCACTTGTGTAAAAACTTCAGATCAACCTACTGAGAATTAAAAAAAACAAAAAAAAGCATGCCGATTACCGTTGCATATCCTGAACTTTTTGTTCTGGCATTGATGTAAAACCATCTACCTAGCGCTGTCTAGCCCTTAAGCATTGGTACCCTCAGAAGTTCCACTCACACTAGGCAGCTATTGCTGTCCCAAGCAAGGGATGGAAACCTCTATCCTTTTATGCGAAGCGCAGGTATGTGAATCTAGCAATGGAACGTTAATAACTGACTATGATCATAACGAATAAATACATAATACAAAAATTGAATGAGCTCATAAAGGACAAAACTAATATTGTAAAAACAAGTAAGCTTATGATGATGCCACTAAAGATAGACGTATTAAAGGACTGGTCATCTTTCAACGCACAAGAAAAACTAGTAGTCCTCATACTGAATAAACTGGTCGGATAACATTACAAATGGGCATTATAAGTTTATGAAAATCTTAGCGCTTGAATTCATAAATGACATGATGACTGAAATATTCAACACTGGTTGACGTGAGAATATTACCGTAAGTCATTAAGTGTATGATTATAAGATAGAATGGATGACATTTTGCAAACGATGAGTTGACTAAATGAACGAAGCGAAAGAGGAAAATGCAAAGGCACGGAATGCCTTTTCAATGGGGATAATTATTATTATTATAAAGTTAAGATTTACCAGCCCAATGAGTCTAACCAGACTCTTACAGTGCTGGCCCGAAATCATTCGGGAGGAAATTATTTAAAAAATACGGTCATAAAATGTTGTGTCTAAAACAGGGAATGGTATGGAATGAAGTTAATGAATTATAATAAATTAATGATAAATGAATAGCAGTATTTGATCCTTTGATTAATTTCACATCAGTGTAGCAAACCAACTTTGCTTAAACGACCAAACGCAGACTCACTGACAAGGAAATTACAATTCGTCCTGACAGAGTATGGAGTGACTGATTACCTTCATGACATAACAACGGGATACGTGAATTAGGGGTTATAAACTGCCACTCTCAAAGGGTGGTACTACTTCTGACTAAATCAAATGAAGATAAAATTTTCAAAAATGCTCCAGTTAACGGAGAAATAAAAAAATATGACAAAAAATCCTTAAGGCTGCCTACCACTGAAGGTGAAAAGGATGACAAAATTTGACTAAATGAGGATTTCTGGAGAGAAATTACTGTGTAGATTGCGATGTGCCAAATTAATTTCGTCTTACCGGCATCAGGCAGACAAGAATAACTGACGTATTTCGTGAGAAGTGAAAGGATAAATGACTTCTTCATGATTCAGACAGAAAAAGAAAGAGGCCAGGCTGACAGAGCCACAAGCCGACTGCTGGTGACTGTCTGAAGAAGGACTGACTGACTGACAGGAAGGCTTTCTAATGGCCTGAATGAACGGCACTAGAAAACCTTAGAGACTTCTTACGAGACAAATGAATGTTATCGGTAAAACGATAAGAGGAAAAATACAAGAACATAGCTGTGATGATTCGTATGGCCAACAACATCCAGTAGCCATCGTTGGAAACCCGTTACATCACGGATTCATCTACTGGATTCATCCGGATGATAATGAGAAGCTGGTCTTTTGAATCCTAGTGCGATACACCAACACAGAGATCATACTCATAATGAGCACAGATTCACTAGGGAAAAGTTAAACTAACTCGAAAGTTTACAAAGAATAAAATGCTGGTAGAGCAACGACAGGGGAAAAAAAACGAAATAGTTACCAATCAATAACAAATATCCAACCATAAAATTGCTGGTAGGTTATTCAAACACAAAACTGGCCAAACTTTAGAAAAGACTAAATCCAAATTTGTCAATGGACGAAAACGAGGGCGACTTGTACACGCTCATTCAATGACAGAAAAGGGACAGCTAGCGAGAGATGCACCTTTTTTTTCTTTTTACTTGTATTAGTTTCGGAAGAGCAAACCTCACCGAAACACATACATCGAGTTTCGGTTTTTCTTAAATCTTTTTTCTATCCTTGGTCTAAAAAGAAATATGAAAGCGTCAACGTTAGGTAATGCCGTATGATCCCCTTCAGTATCATAAGACAGCATCAGATGTAACGTGTCATCTGCAACAGAAGGAGCGATTAATGTCATGCCCTGGTAACCGAAACAATTGCAGAGCACTCAACTCGTGACAAGGTCAGAACTGAATATATATATATGAAGCGAGACTGGGCAATTTAGTGGGCATTTTCACGCCAACTCATTTACGTCATTAGCAAGTAACAAGCTCGCGTGCGTCCCAAATGACATGAACATCGCGAAAATAGCAATCCACACGCACGGAGAATACAAACGAGCCATTACCAATCGAAAACGGCTACGTGACCAACGTACAATCATGCAAGCGCCCCTTCCCGGCAGTTCCCGCCCTTTGGTAAGAGGTGCGCGCCATCAATATTGAAAGCTTCGCCTCTGTGACGCAACGTGAGGTTGCTCACTTTCCCAACGTCTTCATAATGAGCATCACTCTTGTAAGACGGGAGGCCATCATGTGTATCAATATATTCATATTTCCGCCGAGTGTAGTAATGCTACTGTGTACGTGTCATGAACCCCAGGGTGTAGACTGCCGTTGCCAGGTGCTGCCTCTCTCTCTCTTCACCCAATTGGTCCCGATCAAGTATGCAGAATGCAGGCAGGCAGGCGGCCGCCACCCCCCAACACCCAAACTGCGAGATGCAGGACAATACCGAACGTACGCCCCCCGCCCCCACCCATTTCCCACACCCCATTTCTGGAAGTCCACATTTTCAAGTATTTCATTTTGTATATATCTATATATTATGTGGTGACATTTATACAAGAAAAGGTCCAGTTTTGGGGATAAAAAGACGCCCCCCCCTCTAAAAACTCTGTGTACGGGCATGTAATTAATATTATCATCATTATTATTATATATTTCCCTAATGCTGCCCAGTTGTGTGACGTAAGATAAACACCTTTTAAAGGAAATTTTGAATATGCCGTGTTCATAACCGAGGTAAACTATTGCTGTGTTCAGATCTGGAAAGTTTATTAGTTTGTATGGTGCTTTTACGTTGCATGGAACCAGTGGTTATTCAGCAACAGGACCAACGGCTTTACGTGACTTTCGAACCACGTCGAGAGTAAACTTCTATCACCAGAAATACTCATCTCTCACCCCTCATTGGAATGCCCGATAATCAAACTCGCGGCCACAGGGGTAGCAGGCCAACACCATACCGACCACGCCACTGAGGCGCTAGATCTGGAAAGTAGCGAAACCTGGAGCTGCCATCGAGGTCACGCACACATCATAATATTATAACGGAAATATAAAGGCGAACTCTTTTCAAATATATTTTCAAGGTCTGTTTTGTTTGTTTGTTTCCAAATGGGCAGAGAGCAGGACATCCCAGATCCGACAGAAAGAGAAATGGGGAAGAGATGAGACCGGAAGGTGCTAGTGAAAGGCCCAGGGCAGAGATACTGGGGTCGTCGACCGCTTCATCTTCTTGGCAGAGGGATTTTTGTCTCCTTCACAACTTATGGAACGAAGAAAAAATGTTGTTTGTCAGCCATACAGAACCGACAAAAATTTAATTAATAAAAAAATAAAACTTCAGTTTTGCTATGCCATACACTTTTAGGAGTAATGATCAAAACACGACAATATACTAGTTATTATGAACAGCATGACCATGTTTTTGGAGTTTAAATAAATTGTCTTATTTAACATATATAATATATATAATATATATATATATATATATACTATGATATATATATATATATATATAATCTATATATAAATTATATATATAGGATTACATATATATATTATATATGCACACACGCAATATATATATATATATATATATAATATATTATATATATATATATATCATATATTATATATATAATTATGTCTTAGTGACATAATATTATTTATATATAAGACATAATAGCTACGTGTTACGTTACTTAAGACTATAGTACAGACACAATCTTTCAATAAATTCAATACACAAACACTGTGTGTGTGTGTGTGTGTGTGTGTGGTGTGTGTGTGTGTGTGTGTGTGTACACCATGAGAATAAAAGAAGTAACATAACTGTTGCTGCCAGTAATACGCAATGCATCTTCATAATCCCCCCAAAAAAAGCCCAAAAAAAGAAGAAAAAAAAAAGGCGAAAGCAACCTTGCAAAATGACGACTACGGCAACAGCTGTGCTGTTTTTGGCGCAACGCCTCCAGACTTAATATTTAGCGAGTGTGGGAAGCCAAAGGAAGTTTACGGTCGGTCGGCAGGTCACTGCAGAGAGGCTTCTCTCTCTAGGTTATCTATCGCAGCAGGTACAAGGTCACACCCTTCGCTTATCAAGGATGGTTGGTGACTGACGTCACCACTGGGGGCATTACTTCTTCAAGTCATCATCGTCTCTGCTCTTTCTTTTATTTTCACACACCGTTTTCTTTCTATGCAATCAAGCTATACGCTTACGGTTCGTCAGCTCTCTCTCTCTCTCTCTCTCTCTCTCTCTCTCTCTCGTCTTAAATTGCTCTCTCCTCTCTCTCTCTCTCTCTCTCTCTCTCTCCTGCAACCTTGAGGGAGTTCCCCGTTCTGGGTAAAAGCGATTTTCGACAAATGAGATCTAATGAGCTCGAGTGATTACCAAATATCACTGGTGTGTCACGGCGAGAAACATTCCGACATATTCTTGGTTGAACATAATGCAATTACGTTCAAAACTGACAAGGATAAATGCGACATATTCTTGGTTGAACATAATGCAATTACGTTCAAAACTGACAAGGATTAAAGCCGAACAAATCTTTTAAAATCTACTTCAGTCCCTTGTTGAACAAGGTCTACGGCTCTTAAGAATCTTAATGTAACCTAGAATTTAGAAGTATTCGTTCACAATCGAAGATAAACAAAAGAGGCAAGACTTGTTTTAATGACTGACGTGAGGCGAGCGACTGAGTATAGGCGTCGTTACTAGCCATAGGCATACAGCAATGACCTACTTAGAGAGAGAGAGAGAGAGAGAGAGAGAGAGAGAGAGAGAGAGAGAGAGAGAGAGAGAGAGAGTCTAAGGTTTCTCTTTCGTATGACTTACTTAATTTAAGCAAACTGAGAAACGGGGGGTGGGAGGAGGGGGGGGGGAGTTACATAAAACTTTCCAAGTACTTCGAAGCCATTGCTTGTAACGGATTCTGCTGGGAACATCCATCAGATAAGAAAATCTCTCGAACTTCTGAAACGTGATTGGCTGAAGGTTATAATGTTTGCGTGGAAAGCCTTGAAATGGTTAACGTTCACAGACGAAAATTGCTGACAGGCAACTGCTCCAACCCTCAAGTATTACCCAACTTTGTAACTGTATTTCCTTACGACTGCGTCGTCGCTTTAGACCTAATAATGCTGAACGATTGCGTGATTTATTCCCCCCAGAATCCTGCCGTTAGAATTGCATCAATAGAATCGTTAATTTTAATCACTGTTCCAGTGAATTTCACCGTATTAAGTCCTTTACAAAAGCACACGAACTCCTAATCCCTCATTCTAAAATCAGCCTACTCTAAAAGTCTTGCTTCCATCACTCGTAGAACAAACTTCCAATCTCTGATTCAGCTGCTGACGATTGCAAATGAGTCATCTTACTAGACTGCCTCTCGGAAATAAATACAAACCAAGTCAAAGTGAGGAAGAACAGCAGCAACTTATGCCCGCCGAGCAGCGGGCACCTGAGTTGGAATAGATAGATGGAGGTATGTAGTGTGCCCTTGTGGAGACAGGAACCAAGCACAACGCTGCCCCAGTCGTGTCCCTCTGCACCAAAGGGGGTCTCTACTCAAATGCTACAGATTTAAGAGTCGTGATAAAGTCACGTTAATTGATCATCCAGAGACTGACTTGTCTGTTTCACTTCCAGACTCTTTTATGCATTTATTTTTGCTTATTTATTTTTTGTCTCTCGGGCCTTTAAAACAATACAAATGATTTTACAATACGCCGACAGGACAAACACATCAAATACAGAGAGAGAGAAAGTTAAGTATATCTTAGTTTAACCAGACCACTGAGCTGATTAACAGCTCTCCTAGGGCTGCCCCGAAGGATTAGATATTTTTACGTGGCTAGGAGCCAATTGGTTACCTAGCAACGGGACCTACAGTTTATTGTGGGATCCGAACCACACTCTACCGAGAAATGCATTTCTATCACCAGAAATAAATTCTCTGATTCCGCGTTGGCAGAGCAGGGAATCGAACTAAGGACCACCGGATTGGCAGCCGAGCTCGAAAACCACGCAACCAGCGTGGAACTAAACACAGAGAGAGAGAGAGAGAGAGAGAGAGAGAGAGAGAGCGCTATAACTAAAGGATTCGTCAAGCAATGTCCGTGCAGCAACAAATTAATATATGTGTATATAGTATATATATATATATATAATATATATATATATATATATATATATATATATAGATATATATAACTATTCTTTTTCTTTTCTTTTTCGTTTTTTTAAGAAGCGATTAGCGATAGCTAGAAGCATGCGAGTAATACATTTTGAATATCAAATCTATTTCAAATAAATAAATAATAAATATATATATATATATATATATATATATATATATATATAAACATAATACCGTTTCTTAAGTCTTCAGTAAATTAAGTGCACATTCGGAAATACAAAGGCCACTGCCTGTATTGCAGCAGCACGAACCATTACGTAACGTTCAAGTAAACGAGATTCTCGCAAATGTATTATTCATTTTTGTTCCCAGTCTTTCCCACGACAGAGGATCAGAGCATAACAGACGAATATCTTTCAATCATCAGGTTCAGTTAACTGACTTCCTCACCCCCACCCCTTGTCAGACCGACTGCCACAACTCCCGAATGCACGTTGGAACCAGGCCAGCGATACACTGGGCTCTATGTCGAAGGATGTCCCAATCAAGCAAACTGTACCCCTCCTCGATTGAGGCTCCGTCTCACGCCCCCTAAAAACCATCAACAGATCAAGTGTGACAGAGAAACTGAAAGGCAAATGCACGGATAGCAACGCTGGTTACCCATTCGCATATTATTCCTTGGCTTTGATATATTGTTTGTTTGTATGGTGTTTTTTCACGTTGCATGGAACCAGGAGGTTATTCAGCAACGGGACCAACGGCTTGACGCGACTTCCGAACCACGTCGAGAGTGAACTTCTATCACCAGAAATACACATCTTTCATCCCTCAATGGAATGCCCGAGAATCGAACTCGCGGCCACCGAGGAGGTAGGCCAAGAACCAAACTGACCACGCCACTGACGCGCTCTTTGATATATATTGTGGTTTTCGTTTAAAACGGCATCTTTTATCTTTGTATCGACACTAAACCGGTTTTTCTTGAATTCGAGTAGTGCGCATGAGGGGGGGGGGGGGGGGGGGGAGGGGGGGGGGGGGGGGGGGGGGGGGGGTTGTTGTTGTTGTTGGTTTGCCAGGCGGCATCTAAAGTCGCCATAAAAATGAGTGAAAAGACCGTCACCTTCATTATTCGAGTTGGCAGCCTTCAAAATTCCCAACATTCAGGGAGAGAGACTTAGAATGCGCACAAGTCAGAAGACGCAATAGATAGACTGAAATGTCCCAACGTAGCAGGTGAAACCGAGGACGGAATGAGACAACATCAATAATAACAATGACAGAATAACCTAGATAATGGTACGTCAATGTCCGAATAACTAAATCCATGTATGCAGCTTGTGCGTCACAAACTCAACCTAGGTCTCCCTCATATTTGCCACAAACCTGATTTCACTGCGTGGTAAATCTCAAACAAATTCTTAAGCAGATATGACACACGCCAATATGCGTGTTTAAAATCTGCTTTTGTACGATTATATCAGTCATTTCAGTGAAAAATTTCCCCTACCTGGTCCAAGCTTTTTGAAAATCTAGAAAGAAATTGTTACTATTTGATATTAAACATTAACATCAGGCTATCCATTACCCACTCATACAATATATATTTACTTAAACTGTGGTGCACACTTGCCACTTTCTAACTTGTTTAAACATTTCACTCACCACGCTCTTGTGACTACAAATCCGAACAGATTTCAAGCACACTTCATTCCATTCAACACCTGGTGTCCTACACTTCCTTAATAACAGAACACTTTGTACAAGAACCGCTTCTGGCATTCCACATTTTGTCTCCTTCGAGATCTCCAGCAAACTCTCCTCAGCTGCACCATAGCCTCATTCAGTTTAGTAATACTGTCAAATTTTTAGGCTTGGTGTTTGACACTCATCTTAACTGGAAAGCACAGATAGCCTTTGTCAAAAATAAATGTAATAGTGCCTTAAATTTGATCACAAAATTGTCTAATACTACTTGGGGAGCTAAGAGACAAAGATTACTTATGATATACAAAGCACTAGTTTTATCCAAAGTAGATTACGGAAGTTCAATTGTACGGGTCAGCATCACAAAGTACCTTTGAAGTCCTTAGACTCTATCCACACACGAGGCTTGAGACTTTTTGGTAGTGAGCCTTTTAATCTCGCCAAACACTTCAGTATGTTGTGAAAAGTGGCGAACCCCCATTAACCTTACATCGTGACCTTGTAACAATGAGAAGTGCTTTAAAGATAATGTCCACTAATTCCCCCACAAAAAAAACTGTTGCCATGCGAGACATATTTATTAGTAATCACGAACCACCTTTTCCAATAAGAGCTAATAGGTTATTGGAATCTAATGGTGTTAAGAGTAAATATACTCCCACCCTCAAATTCTCCACCTCCATGGATGATGTAAGACAATCAAGTATGTTCTAACCTATATCATTTGTCAAAAAAAAAACAGGATTATACTTCAGATCGCCATAAACATTAAGCATTAGAACACATTCGAAGTAAAGGGCCACATAAAGCAATATACACTGATGGATCCAAATCTTTTGCGGGAGTTGGTTGTGCTGCTGTGTCATCATGCAAAATAAGTCAGAATACATTGCAAATTGAAGCAACTGTCTTTACTGCCGAATTAACAGCAATTATATTGGCAATCAATCAGATAAAATTGTCTAATAACAAACTGAATACCAAATTTGTAATCTATTCTGATACTCAAGAAGCGCAATTGTATCTCTCAAAAGTTACACACATAAGAACCCTTTAGTAAGGGAAATTAAACAAATCATCAATAAATTATATTCACGTGGGGTTAACATTGAAATCCGCTGGATTCCTGCTCATGTTGGAATCCAACAAAAAAGGCAGATAAAAATTGGTGAATTTATCCCAGACCTCGCCTTTTTGACATTAAATTGCCTGCTACAGATTATATATACTCAGCGAAGCAGTGCATAAAGACAAAATGGCAAAATCTGTGGGATAGTGAAGCAGACACCAATAAATTAAAGTGCATCAAGCAGAATGTAAACTTGTGGAATACATCAATACAAAATGAAAAACGAGCTGAAGTGATATTAACAAGATTACGAATAGGCCATACAAGACTAACTCACGAGTTTTTAATGGTAACTCCACAAAGGGACATCCCTCATTGCAGTCTGCAATACAACTTTAACAGTCAAGCATATTTTATGTGATTGCCTAATTTTTAATAGACAAAGAAATTTATATTTAGGCAATAAATCATTATCAGAAATACTATCTGAGTGAGATAAGTTTTCTTTGTATAGAGTATTGATATTTTTAAAAAAGAGTAAGTTGATTAATAAAATTAAAACATATTTATACCCTACTAAAATAGTCGATTTTTGTCATTTTGATCTATTTCAGTCTTTTATAAGTTCAATTCATATTTTTAATTCCAACCTCATCTATCACTTAACAATCATCCTCATTTATCATTAATCTATTGTAATTCATTAACTACAATTCCATCCCATTTCACTTTGTAGACACGCATTTTATGTGCGTATTTTTTTAATAATTAATGTTTTCGGGCTATACTAGTAGATTCACAACAACCGTGCATTTGATGTCTAGGCCCGTCCCTTACGACGCTCCTGATTGGCTGTTGATACGCCAATCATAGGGCTGGACACTCAGTCTCTCTCGAGAGTTCACATGGGTAGGATCTATGTTCCACTCTCCTGAGGGATACGTCTTTCAAAAGCATCCCTCTGGAGGGATGGAACATAGAACCTACCCATGTTAACTCTCGATAGAGACTGAGAGTTTCCAGCCCTGTGAATGACTTATCAACAGCCAATCAGGAGCGTCGTAGGGGACTGGCCTAGACATCAAATGCACGGTTGATGTGAATCTACTATGGCACTGTAAGAGTCTAGTTAGACTCACTGGGCCAGTAAATCTAACTTTATAATAATAATGCACCATGGCTATATACCTCATCCCCGTCTGACCACTTCATTCATTCTGTAGCGCTTGTTCTGGCTTTCCATCGCCCATTTCACTCCATCTTACATTAAAATTTGGCTCGACCTTTATTCATCATCTTCATAAATTTTTGATTTATTCTCGATCTTCAATCGACTCCCGCCAATTTCCACAAACAACTTTCTCTTCAAGCACACGTTTATCCATCGTCCCTTTTCAACCGCTTTGGTAACATGGCGCGAACAGCTTCACCACTGATAATCAGCAAACATCGGCCAGTCTCCTGCTTGTGGTTTCACTTTCTATATTTCTATATAAGTACTAAACACAGTGAAACGTGATTCATCTACACTGTTTCGCCGTATTTAGTACTAGCCCCTGGGGAGTAGAATGTACGTAGTTAGCTGTGTTTAGTACTAGCCCCTGGGGAGTAGAATGTATGTATTTCTCTGTGTTTAGTACTAGCCCCTGGGGGAAATCAAATGTCCGTAAGTGCATTTGATCCCCAGGAGCTAGTACTGAACACGGCGAAACAGTGTGGATGAATCACTATTTCGCCATTGTTTAGTACTAGCCCGTGGGGGATCAAATGCACTTAAAAGAAAAGAGATATTTGATCCCCCCAGGGACTAGCCACCAAACACGGCGAAACAGTGTAGACAAATCCCTTGTTTCACCGTGATTAGTACTAGCCCTCAGAGATCAAATGTTCCCTGTAACATATACACAACCTTCGAAGAACCTACAAGGATATAATGTAACAATGCCTCATATTCATATCAAAGCAACTATTCTGGCCTTCAGGAGCTTAACGCATATATACATATTATAATTAAGTTTAATTCTCCATCTTTAAATTTGCTCTTTAGATGATAAGGCTTTATTTCACTTGCCTTCTTTAAGTACGGGCAGAAAGGAATTCATTTTAATACCCCAACAAAAAAGGTGAACAATAAAACATATTAATTTAAATGACAACTTAAAACTGCGATACTTATTTTCAATATACATATATATATATATATATATATATATATATATATATATATATATATATGTATATTATATATATGTATGCGTGAGTGTGTGTAAAACAAGACAAGCGATGTAACCGGCACGAGATACTACGAGACCGGGCACTAAGCACCCATGATGAAGAATCTTAGGAGGGGGGGGGGGGGGGGGGTGGGGGGGGGGGGGGGGGGGGGGGGGAGGGGGGGGAGGGGGGGGGGGGGGGGGGGGGGGACCAGAGCAAGAAAACCTGGATTCCAGAGACTAATCGAGGTGGGAGCGCGACCTCGACCTCCTCACAGTCCACGGAAGTGGGAAATGTCAATAAAGCAGGAAACTATTCCTTTTGAGGGGCTACCCATGAGTGAAGAGTTATCTACTCGTGCGAAGGAAAGATACTTGGTAACTTTCACAGGTAGAACTGAAATCGATGTAGTATCGAATACACCTTCAGAAGGACAACTGCAACCGTAGTGTGGTCAGCGAGCTTATTATAATATAATAAATCATAATCACCTAAAAGCAGGAAATTAATAATAATAACAACTGATAAGAAATCTCATGCAATGTTCCTTAATGTCCACATAATATCCGACGGTAGCAGTTGCACACTTGGCCGCCACTGCCCTCATCTCCCCCCCCCCCCCCACCCCCCACCCCCCCCCCCCATTGAGCAATGAAAATAATGCCAAATTAATGAAATGATAAACTGAAGATTTAGATAATAACATAATTGAGAAATATAAAATTTGGGATATATATATATATAGATATATACTATATATAGATTCTATATTTATACCTATCTATATATATAAATTTTATATTAGTATACACACACAACAACACCAGTAAAGATCTCGCACCACTCTACTGTTTCACGTTCTTTTTGTGGCTTTCTACCTTTTATCATCTATAATTCACCATGTTCCCAAATTTTTCGTATTCAGTATACACACACAAACATATATATATATAATATATATATATATATATATATATATATATATATATAAAATATATATATATATATATATATATGTTTGTGTGTGTATAACTGAATACGAAAATTTGGAACATGGTGAATTATATTGATAAAGGTAGAAGCCACAAAGGAACGTGAAACAGTGGAGTGCTGCGAGATCTTTACTTAGCAGACAGACATACATAAGAAAATGAGTGTACAAGGAAGGGCCGTATGAGTGACAGATAGGGATTATAAAGGAAATCAGTATACCTAGAATCCAACACACCTGGAGAATTAGTAACCTTCCCTCCCCAGAAAAACAGGGGTACTATTCAAGAGGTTTACAAAAAGATTGAGTCCAACTGCTCTGAAAAAGGTACAAGACAATTAAAGGATTATAAAGGGCAGCAACTGACCACAAACAAATTTTTATTGTTTACCAAAAATTTGTATGTGGTCAGTTGCTGCCTTTTACAATTCTTTAATTGTCTTCTCCCTGTTTCTGAGCAGTTGGGCTTAATATTTTTTTAAACCTCTTAAATTGTACACCTGTTTTTCTGGGGAGGGAAGGTTACTAATTCTCCAGGTGTGTTGGATTCTAGGTACTTATTTCTATCTGTCACTTAAACGACCCTTCCTTGTACACTCATTCCTTATGTATGTCAGTCTGTTAAGTAAAGATCTGGCCGCACTCCACTGTTTCACTTTCCTTCGTGGCTTCTACTTTTATTTATATATAGTATGCATGTGTGTTATAATATGAAAATTGGTGCCCCACCATGAAATTCTTCTGTCTGATGCCAATATGAGAAAGCCACAGGCATCATAAACAAACTCTCTCCCGGAACTCTGGCTAAAATGTACCTGTCATCCTAAAATGGGACCCATGAGAGGTGTCCTTCCCGAAGGTCCCAAGGACCGGGGCAGTCAAAGGGACCAGGCAGCCACCAAAGTATGGTTGATTTCCATCTATTACTAGAAACTGGTGTGTGAGGCGGGTCTTCCCTATTCCTTAGGTGGAAGAGTGCAGTTTCTCATTTTCTTGGTATTTCGTTATAAATGGGAGGTTCAGTTTCATAATCTCTTTCAAGACCAAAAAGCAGTGTTAACTATAAGCAGGTTCGGGGATTTCTGCCATTTTTAGTTCTCTGTAAAAGAAAACGGTTGAGATGGCTTTGTCCGTCCATCTGCACTTTTGCTGTCTGCCCTAAGATCTTAAAAACTACTGAGGCTAGAAGACTGCAAATTGGTAAGTTGAGCATCCACCCTCCAATCATCAAACATACCAAAGTGCAGCCCTCTAGCCTCAGTAGTTTTGATTTGACATAAAGTTGAAGTTAGCCATGATCGTGCGTCTGGCACCAATATAGATGCCATCAATACAGGCCACCACCGGCCCATGGCTGAAAGTTTCATGGGCAGCGGCTGAGAATTTAATACAGCATTTTAGGCTCTAGAGAAAACTCGACTGCGCCGAAGAAAATTCAGGGCATTTATTACTTGTTCCACCAGTAATGAAGGCAACCATACATCAGAAACCATCACTGTTGTTTTCTGTACTATTTCAAGAGAAGATAATTACAGTACTCTGAAGAGGGAGGTCTTGGTTTGATTTCTGTTATGACACCTGCTTTCATTTCCCTTTAAATCAAATATATATTGCAAATTCCAGAGAGCCACACATTCAAAATCGACACGTTACGATCGATGCCGTGTCACCTCAGGTTTCATTCTTAGTTGCGCCCATATAACCATTATCCGAAATCTCGGGCTGCGCCATAAGCTAATGGGTATGAGTTTTCATTTACTTACTTGTTTTCTGTCGAAGCTTGACGAGGCTTTTATCATTCCGTAGGAATACAAGCTTACTATACAGTTATCATAGATTCAACCCAGTTATGAATGTTATGCATAAAGGCAAAATCCACGAAGGAAAGTGAGTAAAGGGGAGTTACCACTGCGAGGGCTTTCGACTTCTCGTCCTTTGCTTAGTACAGGAAGAGAAGTCGAAAGGCTTTGCAGTAGTTATTCCATTGTTTCACTTTCCTTTGTGGATTCTGCCTTTATATATTCATTACGTTCCAAATTTTCATGATTCAGTTATATGTACATACATACACACACCTATATAATATATATTATATATATATATATATGATAATATAAAGGCCCTATTATACTAACCAATATACAATACATACATACATACATACTTACATATACATATATACACACATACATACATACTACATACATACATACAAATACATATATAATATATATATATATATATATTATATATATATACTATATATATAGATATATTATATATATAACCGATATAAATATAATTATATATATCAGGATATCCATACTATAAGGTTTGCTATTTTCCTATTAAATAAACGATTTCTTCTCTAAATTCGTGTCTTCATTAAAAATAAACAAATAAATTAATTAATACATAAATAAATGAAATAACGAGTAACGACACCAATGATTCCTGGAAGCCCTCAAGCGGCTGGAACTTCTTACAAACGACACTGACCCCTAGAAGCCCTCAAGAGGCTGGAACCTCTTACAAACGACACTGACCCCTTTGAAGACCTCAAGAGGCTGGAACCTCTTACAAACGACACTGACCCCTAGAAGCCCTCATGAAGCTGGAACCTCTTACAAAGACACTGACCCCTACAAGCCCTCATGAGGCTGGAAACTTTTACAAACGACACTGACACCTAGAAGCCCTCAAGAGGATGGAACCTTTTACAAACGACACTAACAACTAGAAGCCCTCAAGAGGCTGGAACCTCTTACAAACGACACTGGCCACTGGAAGCCCTCAAGCGGTTGGAACCTCTTACAAACGACGAGACCTCAAGAGGCTGGAATCTCTTACAAACGACACTGACCCCTAGAAGCCCTCAAGAGTCTGGAACCTCTTACAAACGACACTGACCCCTAGAAGCCCTCAAGAGGCTGGAACCTCTTACAAACGACACTGGCCACTGGAATCCCTCAAGCGGTTGGAACCTCTTACTAAACGACGAGACCTCAAGAGGCTGGAACCTCTTACATATGACGCTGAGCCCTGGAAGCCCTCAAGAGGCTGGAACCTCTTACAAACGACACAGACCCCTGAAAGACTTCAAGAGGCTGGAACCTCTTAAAACGTCACTGACACCTTGAAGACCTCAAGAGGCTGGATCATCTTCCAAACGACACTTAACCCTGGAAGACCTCAAGAGGCTGGATCATCTTCCAAACGACACTTACTCCCAACCCTGGAAGGGAACTTCAAGAGGCCCCTGGATTCAATTCCTTCCAAACGACACTTAACCCTGGAAGACCTCAAGAGGCTGGAACCTCTTAAAATGACACTGGATGCCCTCAAAAGACTGGAACCTCTTAAAACGGTACTGACCCCTGGAAGACCTCAAGAGGCTGGAACCTCTTCCAAATGACTCTGACCCCTGGAAGACCTCAAAAGGCTGGAACCTCTTCCAAACGACACTAACCCCTGGAAGCCCTCAAGAGGCTGAAACCTCTTACTGACAACACTAACCCCTGGAAGACCTCAACAGGCTGGAACCTCTTAAAACGACACTGACCCTGGAAGACCTCAAGATGCTGGATCCTCTTCCAAACGACACTGACACCTGGAAGACATCAAGAGGCTGGAACCTCTTCCAAACGACACTGACACCTGGAAGACCTCAAGAGGCTGGATCCTCTTCCAAACGACGCTGACTCCTGGAAGACCTCAAAAGTCTGGAACCTCTTCCAAACGACGACTGGAAGACCTCAGCCCCTGGAACCTCCTTCCAAACGACACAAGAGCTGGAAGGACCTCAAAGGCTGGCCCTTCCAAACGACACTAACCCCTGGAAAGACCTCAAGAGGCTGGAACCTCTTCCAACGACACTGATCCCTGGAAGACCTCAAAAGAGGCTGGAATCCTCTTCCAAAAACGACCACTGACACTGACCCTAAGGAAGACCTCAAAAGGGGCTGAACCTCTTCCAAACGACACTGACTCCTGGAAGACCAATCAACCTGGAACCCGGTCCAAACGACACTTGACCCCTGGAAGACCTCAAAGGTTGGAACCTCTTTCCAAACGGACACTGACCCCTGGAAAGACCTCAAAAAGGAAAAGCCTGGAACCCCAACCTCTTCCAAACGACACTGACCCCTGGAAGACCTCAAGAGGCTGGAACCTCTTCCAAACGACACTGACCCCTGGAAGACCTCAAAAGTCTTGAACCTCTTCCAAATGACACTGACCCCTGGAAGACCTCAAGAGGCTGGAACCTCTTCCAAACGACACTGACCACTGGAAGACCTCAAAAGTCTGGAACCTCTTCCAAACGACACTGACCCCTGGAAGACCCCAAGAGGCTGGAATCTCTTCCAAACGACACTGACTCCTGGAAGACCTCAAAATTCTGGAACCTCTTCCATACGACACTGACCCCTCGAAGACCTCAAGAGGCTGGAACCTCTTCCAAACGACACTGACTCCTGAAAGACCTCAAAATTCTGGAACCTCTTCCAAACGACACTGACCCCTCGAAGACCTCAAGAGGCTGGAACCTCTTCCAAACGACACTGACCCCTGGAAGACCTCAAGAGATTGGAACCTCTTCCAAACGACACTGACCCCTGGAAGACCTCAAGAGGCTGGAACCTCTTCCAAACGACACTGACCCCTGGAAGACCTCAAGAGGCTGGAACCTCTTCCAAACGACACTGACCCCTGGAAGACCTAAAGAGGCTGGATCCTCTTCCAAACGACACCGACTCCTGGAAGACCTCAAAAGGCTGGAACCTCTTCCAAACGACACTGACTCCTGGAAGACCTCAAAAGTCTGGAACCTCTTCCAAACGACATTGACCCCTGGAGGACCTCAAAAGGCTGGATCCTCTTCCAAACGACACTGACTCCTGGAAGACCTCAAAAGTCTGGAACCTCTTCCAAACGACACTGACCCCTGGAAGACCTCAAAAGGCTGGAACCTCTTCCAAACGACACTGACCCCTGGAAGACCTCAAAAGTCTGGAACCTCTTCCAAACGACACTGACTCCTGGAAGACCCCAAGAGGCTGGAATCTCTTCCAAACGACACTGACTCCTGGAAGACCTCAAAATTCTGGAACCTCTTCCATACGACACTGACCCCTCGAAGACCTCAAGAGGCTGGAACCTCTTGCAAACGACACTGACTCCTGAAAGACCTCAAAAGTCTGGAACCTCTTGCAAACGACACTGACTCCTGAAAGACCTCAAAAGTCTGGAACCTCTTCCAAACGACACTGACCCCTGGAAGACCTCAAGAGATTGGAACCTCTTCCAAACGACACTGACCCCTGGAAGACCTCAAAAGGCTGGAACCTCTTGCAAACGACACTGACCTCTGGAAGCCCTGAAGAGGCTGGAACCTCTTACAAACGACACTGACCCCTGGAAGCCCTCAAGAGCCTGGAACCTCTTACAAACGACACTGACTCCTGGAAGCCCTCAAGAGCCTGGAACCTCTTACAAACGACACTGACCCCTGGAAGCCCTCCAGAGGCTGGAACCTCTTACAAACGACACTGACCCCTGGAAGCCCTCAAGAGTCTGGAACCTCTTTCCAACTGGCGCCCTATAAATAGTTTCCTCTCGACTGCCACCACTGCATGAGGTTGATTTCCAAACCTTTCGTACATCTGAATTATTTGTTTCCTTAAACCCAAAACAGACATCACGAAAATATAATATAGAATATCCCACACTGGTATAGTTGCTAAACGGTGATTCCATGCAAAAGTAGACTAATCATTTTTCTCAAATCTCCTTATGTCAACTTTTTCGGGAAAAATTAAACGATTTCTTTACATTTCCAAACCTTTACAATGTTGCTTCTATCTGATTAAACTACAAATTAACCTCTGGATGTTGAGAGAGAGAGAGAGAGAGAGAGAGAGAGAGAGAGAGAGAGAGAGAGAGAGAGAGAGTCTAACCAACGTTAACAACTCTACAGAATGGAGGGTGGTCTGTCTAACTGAACAATCGCCGATTCCACCATTTTCCCTAGAGCTGGGTTAGTAATATAATCACCACGCTCCCCATATCATGTTTACTGTATAGTAAAGATTTGAACTGAAAACCCGACCCCTTCCAAGGAAGCAAACCACACTGTATCAAGAACAAGACCAAACATTTTTTTTTTTTTTTTGCTTTCATTTAACGCATAATATCCTCTGAAATCCTCTCCTTTCCTTCCCGTCGACATTCCTCCTCTTCACAGCTGCAGCCCCCTGTCCCCCATCTACAGGGTCACAACCAAGGAAGACTGGTTACTCCGGTCTTCCTCGTGTCCAGGCATTGCAGTGCCCCTGACTTTTCACCTTCATTTCGGAATTAGCGGCCATTTCTGTTCTCCTCTGGTACGCAAGAAACGACTTGCATCTGGGATGCGTACCTGTGTCGAACCGTTTCGTCTAATTGTGAAATTTGTAGAGTTATATAATACGTAGTTTAGGTCATGGAGGTGTAAGTTCCTCTCTCTCTCTCTCTCTCTACAAACGAGTATATTGAGCATCTGCCAGTTTCACTCAATATCCGCCGTTTTCGTCGAGTAATCAACAGCTCCAACGGTTATAACTGATCATCTTTACCACTTGAAAACAACATTAACGAACAAAGCAGAAGACTGTTCACAGTAAGCGCCCTATCCTACAAAAGACGTCCCCATACAACGAACATTAAGAGTAGAATGATGTTCAGCCGTCAAATTACTGACGTTCATTGGTCCGGCGGTACCAACTTTGCTTTGCTTATGTTAAAAGGAGGTCAAGGTACGAGGCGGGATGGAAAGGGTGGGGTAAGGGGAGGGGGGGGGAGGGGGGCGGAAGTTCAACGGCTACTAGCGATTACCTGGCAACTCTTCCAGCAGCCAGCCCCATCTGGAACTCTGACAGTATGACAATGGACTCGTAAATGATCAATGATCATTTTTCCTCCATTGGTAGATCGCTGTAATTATGAAGAAGACTCAGGAGTGCCGCAAGGAAGACCCATTCGCCCTTACCACAACACGCGCTCGTTTTCTGTGTCAAGTTGCCAAGTTATTATTTACGAAGTTATTATACTCCTTCCGATTTTTACGATTTTATACGTCAAGCAATGATTTGAATATTATGCAAACAAACACATTATATGTGTGTGTGTCCCTCAATACATATTCACGCATGATATAAATAAATTATTGGACTAAATAAAAAGCTTCTGCACAGATACGCACACACATACACACATTTCCTTTTTCACTTGGAGGGCGTGTCTCCAGACACCACCCTCCTGGTTCTAAGCAAATCCTGTGGCGACGAGATTACTGGCCCTGTGTCCCCTTCCTTACATGCATCCCTCCAAAGTCGACTTACTCCAGATACAAAATTAAGAGCTCAGGTAAAACAGTGTGTGTGTGTGTGTGTGTGTGTTTTACGAAGTCAGTCCATCCGTCCTCCCTCAATCTGGATTCGAACCTAGATTGTCTGCTTGGTCCTCCTCTCTCTCTCTCTCTCTCTCTCTCTCTCTCTCTCTCTCTCTCTCTGTACTATGTGTGTATGTATGTACACATCACACATCCCCCCCACACACACATATATATATATATATACATATATATATAATATATATATATATATATATATATATATATATATATATATATATACAGAGAGAGAGAGAGAGAGAGAGAGAGAGAGAGAGAGAGAGAGAGAGAGAGAGAGAGAGAGAGAGAGAGAGAGCTTTGAAAACAGTGTGTTTGAATGGGCCTTTTATACTTAAAACGTATCCTTTTGTAACTGAAGAATGTATTTACACACACATATATATTTATTTATTATTATTTATATATTATAAGATATATAACAATAGTATAATATATATAATATATATATATATATATATTATATTATATATAATATATAGAGAGAGAGAGAGAGAGAGAGAGAGAGAGAGAGAGAGAGAGAGAGAGAGAGAGCTTTAAAAACAGTGTGTTTTGAATGGGCCTTTTATACTTAAAAAACGTATCCTTTTATAACTGAAGAATGTATTTTACACACACACTTATAAATATACTACATATATATATATATATATATATATTATATATATATATGATATATATATATATAATATTATATTATAAATATATATATATATATATATATATATATATACTATATATACTGTATATTAAATATATTGAAATAATTCTTCTACACTACGTATATATCTCAAACAAACAAGAGCAGCAGGAAACAGCCTCGAACAGAAAACCAGAAGAGCAACGTCCACTTCCGAAGTGTCCCCGACATCTGGGATAAGGATCGGAGGGAAGGGAGGGAAAGAGGAAGGACCTTGCTCCTCTCTCGGACTTAGACAATAAGGTCTGTAATCATGGAGCTGCCTGCTCCTTGATCGGGCAGAGATCCAGTTTACAAAAACATGAAGGAGCAAACGCTGTCATTTCCTGACACATAAAACAAGATATAAACAATATGCGGTAAAGCGCAGGTATCTGCCAAAAGATTCAAGGCAGGCTTGAAGATTCGAAGCATTTTCTTGCCCTATGACTTTTCATGCGTTGCATTGCCTTTCTAAATATGTTCCATGAATATCATCCGTCTAGTGCAACGAATCCAGTAGTGACGTAGTGTTTTTGTTAATAATTATTCCTACACCCCAGTCATTGATAGCAGTCAAATTTTATTTTAAACTAGTCAAATATAGAAACTAATCACATGTATCAGTGCCAGTATATCTATCAATGTCAGTGGTCTTACACATACGAGTTCAAATATTTTTACCCATTTTCCTTTAAACCTGCTTTAATTGCTGAAGTGTTTATTCTGTACAACAAACGAAGATAGCTCGAGTAATACGACTTTAGAATTTTTGATAAATATTACACGTCCTTTAACCCATACCATCCATATATCTACGGCCTCGTGCAAACGCGTCGAGAATGCCTTCCGCTCAACCATTCATTACTTTCGAATGCATAAATGCATAAAATATCAAAATGGTAAAGGGCCTCTTTTCTACACCTTTTCACCCTCTCGCTGAAAACATCCAGTGTAAAATTCAACAAGTGGAATATTCCTCCTGGCAACATAAAATGATTAAGCCTTGATGTGGATTCCCTGTTTACCACAAGGTACCTACAGGACGTGTCAGCAGCATTCTTGGTGTAAAAAACTGGCCCATACGCTGACCAACGCCGTCCCCACCCCACAAAAAACCCGTGGTTTTTTCTAAGTATGAAATTCAGTTGTTGCATGGGCAGACTACTCAGCTCTGTCCAAGCAAATCTGTAGAGTTGAATATACAATTTAGGCCAAAGGCCAAGCACTGGGACCTATGAGGTCATTCAGCGTTGAAATGGAAATTAAGAGTAAAAGGTTTGAAAGGCGTCACGGGAGGAAAACCTCGAAGCAGTTGCACTATAAATCAAGAACTATTAGGAGAGGGTGGAAAGTAAGATGAAGAAAGAGAATATGAAAGGAGACACAGTAAAAGGAAAGTAAGTGGTTGCAGCTTGGGGCCGAAGGCACGCTGCAAAGAACCTTAAGGAATGCCTGCAGTGCACCGCATAAGGTCCACTGACGGCACTACCTCCCTACGGAGCCAAATCTGTATACGACATCTTTTGAAACCATATGAGGTATGTAGATAAATAACATGATGGGATTTTTGGATTTTTCATTTGAAGTCACTGGGACATTGATGACCAATTTCCTTTCCTGGAGGCAATGAATGATTATATGGATATTGCATATTATGACTTAATATTCATTTCTTTAGTCACTACGATCTTTCAGCGATTTAGACTTGCAATCAATACCTATATAGTAGTAGTAAGATCAAGCCAGCCTTGTGCTGGCACAGACGAAGAAGAAAAACAAAAAACCTTCCTGTGGTCTAACGGTATGTTCACATTAGCAGGGAGGAATAAGACAAAGTACAAGGTCGACTGCCTCCCTAAAATACCATTGCCGCATCATCCAGAGAAGCGATTTATAAAGCTAATCGGATATGCTTTCGTAACCCCCCAAAAAGGACCAAAAGAAGCTGAAACAGTACAATAAAAATTCGATATAGTGAAGCCATAAAAGCTAAAAACTCTACGGAGACACAACATCGTTTTTCATAATTATGGTAGTAAACTGAACTGAATGTATACGTACAATTATTTATTTAAGGCCAAGGCCAAGCACTGGGACCTATGAGGTCATTCAGCGCTGCAACGTAATTAACGGCATAAAGGTTTCAGGAGGAAAACCTCAAAGCTGTTGCACTATGAATCAATTTTTAGGAGAGGGTGGAAAGGAAGATGGAAGAGCGAGAAAACGAAAGGAGGTAAAGTAAAAAGGAACGAAAGGTGTTGCAGCTGGGGGCCGAAGGCACGTTGCAAAGAACCTTAAGTAAGGCCTACAATGCACCGCATGAGGTGCACTGACGGCACTATCCCCCAACCGGGAAGCAGAATTTAGCCCAAAAGAAATTCTGAAATCGTTGGCAATGAGAGAATATCGGGTTCACTAACGAGTGTTCAAATTCTTTCAAACAGGATCACAAGGTCATTAAAAGTATAAATATTCATACTGGTTTCCCCTGATCCCAACTCCTTGACGAGGGTGGGGGGTCTTAGGGATCCACTGCAGAGAGAGTATGCCCCAGTATGCCTACTCTTCTGCTGTGTGGATCCAACTGAAACATTGGGACCTTTCACTCCTTTACTTCTCCTCCTCTAAATTTTCCCTCTTCCCTCCTTCTTCTTTCGTTGACGACCTTGGCGTGGTTTTGGAGTATTGAATTGGACCGCTCTTTAACTTGATGGAGGGTGGAGTTGGACGGCATGCCCACTCCACCCGTAAAACTAGAGTACCTGACGTGGTCGAGCGAGGGGAAATTTTTATGTCAAGCCATGCCCACAGTGCTGGGTCCGATCTCTTGGGACTGACGACCCTTAAGGCACTGTGGGTATGGCGTATATCCAGGTGAGTGTCCCAGGGCAGTTACTTTACAGCGTAACAGTATTGCTCCTCCCTCAGTTGGGCCTCCTTGGTGAGAGGGATCTCATCCTGGACGAAATATTTAAAAACTATATATATGGAAACTAAAACAAAAACCCCTACGACTTCTGGCATGGCAATGGACTGTTCTAAGGAAAACCCAGGTAATGAAGAACAGGCTGGTATTCAAAACTTTAATACCATACAAGCCAGCAAAGAAACAAAAAAGCAAATTTAGAATTGACCCAACCTTGACTAACAATTCGACTCCCTCTTTGGGAGTGGTAAGTTGGTCAAGGTTCTTGACTGGAAACTGACAGAAAAATATCAGCATTAAGATTGGAAAATTATTTGTTAAGTAGGCACCCAACCTCAGAAATGTCATTTAGACAAATAAAAGAACAGGAGTGGTTAATAGAAACCACTACAAAAAAAATCAATCTGAAAATTATTTAACCATAAAGAACAGGACAAAATATAAAAGTAACGATAAGAAAGCACGACAATATGAACAGTGGTACAAGGTTACTGTAAGTACTTCCTAAAAGTGAAGAGCCAATAGAGAAAATATTTTGCTGGATTCCCTTAAAAAAAGGTACAACAATGTACAAGATTGTGAAGTTTACAGTATAACCAGTAGACAAAGTAATGAAAGAAAGACATTGAAAATAGCAAAAATAAAATTTGAAGGCCAAGAATTGCCTTTCAAAATTAAAATCATGGGCAAAATAGAGAACTGAGACTTATGTTCCAAAACCTCTACAGTGCCAAACTGCAGTAAATATGGGCATACATGGAAAAATTGCAGAAATATGTCAATTTGTGCGTATTGTGGATCTGACAAACATACCACGCAGTGGAAGTGTGGTGAACCAAAATGTGTAAACTGTGGCCAAAATCACCATGCTAGGTCTGGAAGGAGTTGTACGTACTATATATACAATACAGAACTGAAATTACTTAGGCAGAGATCAGGAATGCCAATAAGAGAAGCCAAACTAGAGTCGAGAGTTAGAGGAATGCATGATCCCGCTAGGAAGCAAATGTTCTCTGCTGCAACGAGCTCAAAGAATGAAACAAAAACGGAAGCAAATAACAAACCCCTATAGATAAATCAGAAGAAAAAATAACTTTACAAGAAACTAATATAGCAAGAAATCAAGATACTTGTGCAACTGTGTGTTCAAAGTTCATTTGAGATATTGGGAGGAACTGGAAACACAAGAGAATAATACATGTAATAACTGAAATATTACAAGATAATTATAATGAGCTGGAAGCTAAGATAAAAAGAGGCCTTTAGAGAGAACTCCACCCAAAACCAAAAAGCCAACAATTATTAGAGAGGTATCAGTTAGAGTAAAGACCAAGGATCCACAAAAAGTTGCACAGACAAGAAAATAAGAACATCCACCCTTGTCTCCTAAAGTAATAATAAAAGAAACTGGATGGAAATACCCAGAACAATAAAGAAATAATAGAGGAGAACACCATAGACAAAAAAATGAGTATGTGAAGGGAGAAGAGATTACTCCCTCACCAGTAATTGGTGCACTAAAAGTGAATGAAAAAAGGACACATAAGAACACATGTGGATGTAATGAATGTTTTCATCGAATTATGCAACAAAAACAAAAAATATAACAAAAGACAGTTTAACAAACACTATACGAAATTTTAAATTTTAAAATAAAATAGAAGTAAAGAAAAACCACTAGTCTAGAGACTCACAAAAAAGGCTGTATGTGCATTGGACTAACCTAATGTCCTATAAGGAAAAGCAAAAAATAAATGTCGTAAACTAAAATTTTAGAAAAATGCAACTAGATAAACACAACAAGAAAGTAGTGCTTGAACTCTCTTAACATAAGTATTTCAATCATTATATAATACAATGGAACATAAATGGTCTCCAGACCAGATTACAATTTGGGGAGAATTACAACGCTTACTGAAAGAATACGAACCAATGATATTATTGTTTACAACATGTCAATAAAACAGTATCCAACAATTGGTAAATATACCTTAGTATCTACATCTAAGAGAAGAAGAAGGAAATTTAGGTACTGCTATATATGTACATAACAAAGTATGTCATGACAAGGTACCTGTAAACTTTGCTGACTTGCAAAATAAATTCGAGCATCAAAATACGAATAAAAAAACTATAATTAATGTAATTTATAACATATACAACCAACCTAACAAAAATTACGACATAGAAAAACTTAAGGATTTGTTGGCAATGCCAGAGAACCTACATTGATAGTAGGGGATTTTAATGCTCCACAACCCGATATGGGACTGTAACTGTACAATCTCAAATAGAGCAGGGAGTAAAATTGAAGAGTTCATGGAGTCAAACGACATGTGATGTATAAATGATGACGAAAAATTAGTACATATTTTTCAAAAAACACATGGAACATTTTCTTCAGTAGACCTAACTCTTTGTACAACAATATAATTGACAGAATAGATTGGAATATAGTTGATGATTTGCACACCAGTGATCATTTCCAATATTAATATCATATTACATAATAATCCTGCAAAACATGTTCCTCACTACAACATTAATAAAGCATTGGGAAAAATATGAAATGCACACAAGAAATATCCAACCATTTGAATATTTAAAAGACCATAATGAAACTAACAAAATTCTTGTTGACTTCATTAAAAAGGCTGCTGATCAAGCAATACCAAAGTCAAAGCCCCCATCCAACAAAGCACAAAGTCCCATGGTGGTCTGATAAACTGACAGACTTAATTAAAGTAAAACACTCAATAGGGAGACGACTAGATCATTTAAATAGAACAGTTCAGTAAAATAAATAAAACATTACCAATATTAGAAGGAACTTTACAAAAAATTACTATATTATTACTAGAAATTGATACATTAAAGCCTATATACAACAAAATATGTGCAAAATTTTAAAAAGGAAGTAATTCAAGGAAGAATAATTTCATGGAGGAAATATGTATCAGATCTCTCTAATATAACTCCCATACAAAAAATATGGGGAAAAATTCAGAAAAATAAATGGTACCCAAGTTAACCACCTAGACATGCCATATTGAAAGATGGAAAAAGAATACTTGATCCAAAAGAAATAAGTATATAATAGGAGAAAACTTAGCGAATGTAAGTAGCGATAAAAATTTAGATGAACACTTCCGCACAAAAGAAAAATAATGAAGAACTAATAACAATAAATTTCGAAAACAACAAGATATATATTATAATAGAAAATTTAATATGGAAGAGTTGGAATATGCTCTCTTGAATAGCAATAAATCAGCTCCTGGAGGTGACAGTATTGCTTTGAGATGATCGACCACTTAGCACCTCTGGCAAAGTCATACTTGTTACAATTTTATAATCATTTATGGCTTCAGAATCTAATTTCTGATGAATGGCGTAAAGCTATAATAATTCCTATCCCCAAACCTGGAAAGGATCCAAGCAATGTTAATAATTACAGACCAATATCTCTACAAGTTGCTTATGCAAATTACTTGAAAAAATGGTAAATGCTAGACTAACATGGCACATTCGAGAAAACAAAATTTTAACTTCCACTCAATTTGGGTCACAGTGTAACAGGTCTACATTAGATCTCTCTCTATCCTAGAAGACCATATACGCAGAGGATTTGAACGAAAACAGATAACTGTAGCAGTCTTTTTTTGACATAGAAAAGGCTTATGACAACTACATGGAAGTATCCTATATTGAAGACATTACAAAACAACAACGTCCGTGGACATTTACCCATGTTCATCCAAAGTTTCTAACAAATCGAAGTTTTCAGGTGAAAATTGATGATGCGTTGTGTCCAGAACCATTCCCACTTCAAAATGGGTGTTCCACAAGGAAGTGTCCTTAGGGCAGACGACTATTTACCTTAGCAATTAATGAAATTAGTAAAAATCTACCCACCGGAATTAAAAGTAACCTTTATATGGATGATTTTGCCATATATTATTCAGCATCTCGCATTAAACATGCAGAGCGCATCATTAACAAATCTATAGTAAAAATAGATGAATGGACCTCATCTGTAGGATTTAGATTGTCCATTAATAAGACTCAAGCATTTTATTTTATAAAGATAAAAGATGGAAGAAAGGTGAAGAAATAGATTTGAAAATCAGAAATCAAAATATACAAATTGGCAGACTGCAAAATTTTTATTTTTGGTTTAGTATTTGATACTCACTTGAACTGGAAAGCCCACATAAATATGTGAAGTCAAAATGTAAAAAAGCATTGAATCTAATTAGAAAATTATCAAACACTAATTGGGGAGCTGATAGACAAACCCATTACATTACTATATAAAGCAACAGTGTTGTCTATCATTGAATACGGAAGTGAAATATACGGCTCAGCTTCAAACGCAGTACTGAAAATGTTGGACCCAGTTCATAATGAAGGACTTAGAATATGTCAGGAGCTTTTAAATCCTCACCAACCTCTTCTTTACAGGTAGAATGTGGTGAACTACTCTCTCTCTCTCCATAGAGAGTTAGTAACGATGAAAAGTGCCCTAAGAATTAAGTCAAGTGATTCACCAACCAAAAAATTATTTGAACTAAGGGATGTATTTATTAACAATCATTCACCACCTTTTCCAATTAGATCAGAAGATTGTTTGAGTCACTGAATATAAATATCCAACTACCTCCAATAGTAAAACTACCTCCTCCTTGGATTATGAATAAATAAAACATTTGCACAAAATTAAAAATTTCTATCAAAAAGTATTCTTATACCAGAACATCAGAAACAACATACAATAGAGCACATAAACCAAAAAAAAAAAAAGTCCACATTATGCAATATATACAGATGGATCCAAGTCAGAATACGGAGTGGGATATGCTGCAGTGTCCCAGGATAAAACATGCCAGTTCTCGCTTCCCAATAATGCTTCAGTATTTACAGCAGAGTTATGTGCAATAACATTGGCCATAAGAATAATCAAAGAACACTCCTTAACAATTTCGGTGATTTATAGCGACTCTAGAAGCGCTATAGAAGCCATTAATAGTTATAATCCCAAAAATAATATTGTGCAACAGATAAAGGTTTTACTATATATTTATATAAAAAGGGAAAAATATTGAAATATGTTGGATCCTGCCCATGTCGGAATAAAAGGAAACGAAGAAGCTGATAAAGCAGCCAAGGAGGCAGTCCACATGATGAGAACAGATGTAAAAAATCCCTGTTAGTGACACTGTAGCTTATTTAAAAACAAGAATTGTAAATCCCTGTTAAATGGAACCACTGTAAAAGGCTTATTTAAAAACAAATTTTAAATAAATGGCAAAATTATGGAACGAAAGAACCTGAAAGTAATAATTAAACAAATAAAACCTGACAATTACGAAATGGAGCTCCATATATTCAGAAGAGAAAGAACACACACAAGTAATCCTGACACGTTTACGTATAGGCCACACTCGTCTGGACCACATGG
Organism: Macrobrachium nipponense; assembly: GCF_015104395.2. Taxonomy (NCBI): domain Eukaryota; kingdom Metazoa; phylum Arthropoda; class Malacostraca; order Decapoda; family Palaemonidae; genus Macrobrachium; species Macrobrachium nipponense. The sequence continues at coordinate 13,002,424 of NC_061109.1, read as the reverse complement.
GCACTTAATGAGCAGCCCACGTGACCCTGCTCCAGAGTGCTCAGAGTGCAAGGAATTGATAACTGTCAGACATATATTGTGCATTGTCCAAAGTATGACCAGCAGAGACTGTCAACTTTTGGAAGTAAAGCATTAAAAGATATTTTGTCAGAATCTTTCACATTTCAGTCGTTCCAATTATGGACGTTTCTAAGAAACACTGATTTAATTGATAAAATATAAAAATAAGTATATATACAAAAACCTCAGAGCAAATTAATGAATTTTTAGATCAAATTTTTAAGTTCTGACTATTTGTTAATTTTAATAACATTTTTAGTATGTATGGAAATGTGAGTAAATGTATTAATGCCTGTTGTATTCTAGTATGAAAGCCTATGCCTCTGTGCATTTTTTTTTTTTACCTAATTTTAACTTATTAAGTATTATACTATTTATGACGATTTGCCCAGTTCCTGCCTTTGGCCTAGACCTGGCATTGTATCAATCCTTCGGGTGCCAGCCCTATGAGAGCTGAAAACAGCTTCAGTGGTCATGGTTGGTTTTAAACTATTCTTATAATAATAAATATACTGGTTTCATCTCGTCCGCCATAAATATTCTCTTAGACCAGGACAGACCTCGAGTGCCCTTCTCTTTCGTCCCAGTCATTTTCAGATGTTATCTATCATCTGGACAGAAGCAGAATCATTTCATTTTGTAATATATATCAGCAGGTATATAATTGATTCTGCTTTTGTACAAGGTAGACAATATCTATCTCTCTCTCTCTCTCTATATATATATATATATATATATATATATATATATATAGATATATATATATATATATAATATATATATAGTTTTTGTCTAAAACTAGTTGTCTTCTTACGTCCATTATTTTCCTGTAATTGTGATGAATTTTATTATATCAGCAGGTATTTAATAAATGATTCTGCTTTGTTACAAGGTAGACAATATCTCTCTACTCCTTCTCTCCCTCCCCTCTCCCACTCCTCGTCTCTCTCTCTTCTCTCCTTCTCCTCTCATATACATATTATATAATAACTATATATATATAATATTTAGTATATAATATATAGTATACAAATAAATATACATACACACACACAATAGTTAACACACACACACACACTAATATATAATATATAATATAATATATATATATATATATATATATATATATATATATATATATATATGTTTTGTCTAAACTAGTTGTCTTCTTTACGTCATTATTCCTGTAATTGTTGATGAATTTTATTATTATTATTATACTATTATTCATATACTATTATTGGTCATTAAGCTGCTTATTATTTTTCATTAATTCTTTTAATGTTGATGTCTTTTTACTCAATAATAATAATAATAATAATAATAATAATAATAATAATAATAATAATAATATATATAATGATAATAATAATAATAATTAATAATAAGAATAATAATAATAATAATATAATAATATAATAATAATAATAATAATAATAATAATAATAATAATAATAATAATAATAATAATAATAATAATAATAATAATATAATAATAATAATAATAATAATAATAATTATTATTGATTATTATTGTTATTATTATTATTATTATATTATTATTATTATTATGTTATCATTATATTATTACTGTTCATAATTCAGCTGTTTTATACAATGGTCGAAACGTAGTCAGCTTGTCATTCCTGTATGCGATGCAGTCATTAAGCAATTCCTTTCCTTCTTTAGACTTGTCTGTGTGGTAAGTAGTGGACGAACATTGCTTCTGTTGTAATGGACCTCATAACACACTTTTCAATATTTTGTTATTTACTTTTGCGAGAGCTTTCTTGCTCACTTGTTTAAAATGAATGTACTTGGCCTCTGTCGTTTCTTTCGAATCTCTTCTGCGACTCCAGGTAAAAAACAAATCACGTGCACATTTTTATGATTTTAAAGTACATAATATATATATATATGTATATGTATATATATATATATATATATATATATATATATATATATATATATATATTACACACATCAAAAGATAAATATATATTAACACACTCTTCCCAAGATCATGAATGTAAGATAAATTCTTCTATATGCACAACTTTCACTAATCCTGTACCGGGCTGTAGGGCAGCTGTAATATTATTCCCAGCTGAGTGCCAGAACCATGGAAAGTGCAAATTATGACAAAAATTTTTAAATCAGCTGAGAGTTGCGCCAACGGAACATTCCGTTAATGTGATCTTTTTTTAAATGACCAGATCATTTTTCAGAACTATTGTTACACCTGGATCGACACATAACTCGCCCTTTCAAGACCACGTTCATGTACGAATCGCAGGCAAAACTGAACTGAAATCATAAAACTGATCGTTAAGCCTGAAATCCGTTCACTACCCATACGAGTCCTCGAGGAAAATAAAATCTCTCAGACGGACGGACGGACAAGGATAAAGTGGTGAGATAAGGTGGAGGAAGCAAAGATGATAAACGAGGAAAGGGCAGATTACAAACTTCAAGATAAAATAACGGATCTTATTTTATCATAATGTAACATATAATCAAGAAATCTGAAAGGAGAACGTTCCCGAGCCCATTATGATGCCCGTTATCAGCTTGAGGGAAAAAAAAAAAAAAAAAAAAAACTGCTTTTTTGAAGGGGAGAGAAGAAAAAAAAAAAAAAAAAAAAAAAAAAAGGGGGGGGGGGGGGGCCTCTTTCGAGAGAGAGAAAAAAAACCTGCTTTTTGGAAAGAAATTAAAGGCTGCGGCTCTTTCGAAATCTAAAAAATCTGCTTTTGGAAAACAAAAATTACTATATATATATATATATTTATACATACATACAACACACATATATAATATATATATATATTATATATATATATATCAGACTGCTTTTCTGGTCCTTTTCCACAAACTCGAAGCAGATCCACCTAAAGCCACGATGTGTTCGAGGTCGATTCAAGCGCGTCAACTCTCCGGCTACTAAAAGTTCGGGATCTATTTCCAACAGTAGGCAATTTCGTTGCGATGTTCAACTTTCTGCAACTCTATGAGCTACATTTAGAATGTTCTTGAATCCCATTCCTTACTTTCCTCTTCACCAATTCAATGTCAATTTATATAATGGTCATCCTCTTTCCGAGAACTTATCAATATATTATTCAGCTGTTAACCGACTGACATGTTTTGTTTCTTTCAGGTAACCATTTTCGAAAATAAAAAAAAATCGACAGGTAGTTTCTAAAGTGAGCATAAATGAGACCGAGAGGAAATCTTCCATCGAGCCTAAACACTGACTAGGCTACAGAGGAGACCCCGATCTCACATCCAGCACATCCGTCTCATTTCCGGAAAGAAAGAACTCTTGGTATCGAGTGCTTGGTCAAGTGTTTACTTCGTTGTGCCAAAGAGCCGCGAAATCAATGTTTCTGAAAAACTTACAGCAATTACTTGGTTAAGCTGGTGCCGAACGACATTCAGACTTTGCTGCTGCTGCCGAACTCATCCAGCAAAGATGTCCTACGACATAGCAGTCAATTTTGGCAACATATCGGCCGCCCACTTCCCAGCCATCCTGAACATCTCCTCGATCTTCGACCGCTCCTTCTTCCTGATTCCCACGGGGGGTGATGTCACGGGCGTTGGCGAAATCTACGAGGGCGTGCGTCTCCATGATGACGCTCCGTCCTCAACCCAAACTGAGCCCGCTGCCGGTTCTTCGTCACCAAGGACAACGCTGACCAGGACCTTCGGAGCCGAAGAGGTAAGGGCAGATTTCTGTGCATGATTCTTTGCTTCGTTTCATCCAGTGGAGGCGGCTCTGGAGGGCGAGAGCTTGCAAGGGAATGGGGGTAATATCCAACGGCGTTATTTACAATACTTCATTCTGCTCTCTTACACAAAGAGACGATCGTTACATTCCACAGGATGTTATTTATTCTGTTTAGTTGTCAGATGACATTTGCTGCCCCCACCCCCACAAAGTGACGAATCGTTAAACATAGCCACAAGAATGTTATTTTATTTCTTTGTTACTTTCTTCAGTGACATTCTGCTCCCCCACACATAGTGACGATCGTTACATACCACAAGATGTTATTTATTGTTACTCTCAGTGAGATTATGCTCTCTTACACAGACAAAGAGACGATCGTTACATACCAGAGGATGTTATTTATTCTGCAACTTTCAGTGACATTCTGCTCTCTTACACAGACAGAGACGATAGTGACATACCACAAGATGTTATTTATTCTAGTACTTTCAGTGACATTCTGCTCTCTTACACAGACAAAGTGACGATCCTTACATACCACAGGATGTTATTTGTATTCTGCAACTTTCAGTGACATGCAAAACGTATCCAAGTCAAGTAAGTAACACACCAATGTTAACTTTTTTGACAACACAAACACTCACATTCCAACAACTGGGCAATGCCTGGGAAGAATAGAACAAGGGGCCAGAATACAGCTTAGAATATGCTTTCTTCACAATTGTAAACAATGTACGTCTGAGTATATGAAAATAAAGAAAAAATTTCAACAGAAACAACTACGTTAATTGAAAAACAAATACTATAATATTCTAAATTAATGGTAAGGTAAGCAAGCATTCAAAGAAGGGGAAAAAATAAGGATTGTTGGACCAAAATAGTAACTAAAAAAGATGACATGGGTTAGTTTTCGGAGTACAATTTTTTTCTATAGTCATACCGTACTCTAGAAACGGTCAGGGGGTTCTTTCTCTAGTATATTTAAGAAAATAATCAAAAACAAACATTTTTGTCAGTTTTCTTATTTCACGCATAACATGGATTGAAAAGGGTCATTACATGCCAAGACAAAAGCTTTCCTTGATTCAATACAAGAAAAAAAAGAAAAAAAAAACACTACTGCTGTGTGAGAGGAACCAAATGAGTAAATTAAAAGTTGAGTCAATGCAGAGCAATCTGGCAAAAGAATCTCCAAGGCACATTTCACTGAAGAGTTCTTCAACATAGTGACTTATTGGGCTTCCTAATCCTTACAAATATAACATAACGAGAAATCACCAATGAAGAGTTGTTTTAACTGTACACTAAGTTTGGCCTTGTGCCAGCGTGGAATCTCTCCTCCCACAGCAGTTGTTACACAAGCAAATAGATGGAAACAGCCAAGAAAGGTCAACTCACAACTGTAACATAAACATTCTGCACTAGAAGTTTTTGTAAAACTCTAATTTGAGTGAAAAGGCGGAAAAAGGAATGGAGGGTCAATGGAGAGCATAATACGACTCCGAAAGCCTTCAGTCTCTCAAGAAGAGGAAGAAGAAAAACAAAACATCACATTGGAAGAAACTTGTTCTGTCTACCAAGCTCTATTTTTCTGCTACATTCACCTCGCTAAACAGCTGATTCGTTCCCTTGAAAGAAACTGTTTAAATAACCGAAGAGGGAAAACAAACCGTGATGTGACATGAACAAACCATGATTAGGGCTTCAAAGTAGATGAAATCATGACAGCATTAGAAGGCCAGAGTCAAAGACCATTCTCGTATTTGTTTTTTTTTTTTTTTTATATATATATTTTGGAGAAGGTGAAGGAAGATATATATATATATATATATATATATATATATAATATATATATATATATATATATATATATATATATATATATATATATATATATATATATTAATATAATATATATATTAATATATATATATATATATATATTATATATATATATATTTATATTAATATATATATATATATATATATATATATATTATATATATATATATATATATATATATATATTTGTGTGCGTGTGTGTGTGTGTACACTGCAACTCGGACAACAGGCATTCATTATTTTACAAGAACACATTCATCGGGGGTACAGCAGTACAGTTCACTGATCCCTACCCATTGTATTCACCCCCTGACCGGCCTCTTTGAGTCACACATAAATCTACGGTTTCAACCACAACATTTCTGAGGCTTCAAGACAGATCATTGAGTACGAATAACGAGTTGATAGAAGTTACGATTTTAATCATTGGCGACATTACTTTCGCGACACGATTGCCATCAGTAACCCTTTTATGGGACAGTTTCAGTACTGAATAACCAACTTTTTTCTTTTTGCACTTCCAAAAGAAGACACTGATTTTCAATTCCAAAAGAAGACACTGATTTTATATTCCCTTCTTAGACCATCTTTTCTCATTAATAAGGACAAAAGCAAACATTCTATTTTTGCAAACTGAAATACACCTTATGGAAGGAAACATACGAATGGCACTGCCACATACATTGTCTATCTGTCTATCATGATTATTATAGCGTCTGACAGCGGCGGCATCAAAACAGAACCCGGCTAAAAAACCATCCCCTAATATCGCCCTTTTTTTTTTTTTTGTTTTTTTTTTAGGTTACAGCATATTGGGAATCCTCGTGAAAAGTTCTATCAGAACAATGCTTGATTTTCTCACAAATAATAATAAGGAACTTAGCATGGCCGGTTATCTGGATCAAGACGGCACCAGGTTGGAAAACAATCCACTATGAAATCTTCACACACACACATATATATATATATATTATATATTATATATATATATATATATATATATATATATATATATATATATATATATATATATATATATATATATATATATATATATATATATGATCAGACTTGGTAAAATTCGGTCCCATTAGCTTTCGATGTCTATAGAGAACATACACATATACATGCATATAGTCCGACCGCTGTTAACTTCATATATATAGTCCGACTGTTAACTTCATATATAAGATCATATAATGCAATATGACAAGATACAAGCACGATACGATATGATGTGAAATGATATTACTATACACACGGAGTCGATAACATCACTGAAGTCCTGATTTCACCTCTGTCCGATGGTGCGAATCCACGAGAGGACGAAATTATCATCAAAACCAAAATAATTCCCCTTTGGATAACATTCATGAAAATATAATAATTCCAAGGTACAGAGAATTGGTTATTAGACGACATTTTTGTAGCTTAATGCATGTACATGAATGACGGTGATGTGATAAATTATAATATATATATATATATATATATATATATATATATATATATATATATATATATATATATATATATATATATATATATATGTGTGTGTGTGTGTGTGTGTGTGTGTGTTACTGTTGATGTCCAAATTTCAGTTAATCTGCAGATTACCTAGTTAATGCCTATATTAACTGCATCTTTTAGTTATTATTATTATTATTATAAAAATAGTTTAACCAGACCACTGAGCTGACTTTCAGCTCTCATAGGGCTTGGCCCGAAGGATTAGATAAAATTCCAGGTCTGGGCCAAAGGCCATGAACCGGGACCAAATAGGTCATGAAGTATAATAAACAATAAATTAAAACTGCACAGGGGCACAGACTTTCATACTGGAACTCAAACACGCAATAAATACATTTACTCACGTTTCCATACATATTTATTAAAAAGGTGCATTAAATTAACAGGAGGTCAATAAACTCTTAAAAATTTTATCTAAAATTCATTAATTGCTCTAAAGTTTTTGTATCGTTATTAATTAAATCAGAGTTCTTTAGAAACGTTTGCATCTTTTAGTTAATGTAGGTAAATTGAAATGGTTTGTGTACTTTAACTAGTTAATGCGTAAATTAACTCGTGAATGTTTATATTATCTAATGTTCCCACGATAAAGCTTAAATCTAACTTCAATACACAATAATTGCCCCATTAAACCTTAACTAGTTAATAACCTTAACTAGTTTAATGACGAAGGTAATTCACTGAAAAAAAAATTTTTTTTCTGATTTAGTGAAAGTTTACATTAACTTATGTTCACTCGGTAAAGCTTAAATCTAACTTCAATGCACAAATATTGCCCATTAAACTTTAACTAGTTAATGACGAAATATAAGAGATCATATGTTACTGGAACTAAAATGAATGCCAAAATTCAATTCTACTAATTAAAAGTTTCCATTTAAAATACAAGGATGAAATAGAAGAGATCAATATATTTTTCTAATTATAATTTTCTATTCAATATTCAAGGATACATTTTAAGAGATCATTTATTTTTGCCCTAAATTGAATATCAAAAATAAATTTTACTGATTAAAACTTCCTATTCAATAGTCAAGGATACAATATAAGAAATCATTTGTTATTGCAGCCAAGCGACTGGTGGCACTTAAGAGTTACGCAGTATATAATTTTTACGAAAAGCACACATTCTAGTCACGCATTTTGATCTACAGTTACATTTCTGGAATCCTTGCCCATTGCTTATAGATTGGGAATTTGCAGCTTGTCTGGGACGTCTTTGTCAATAAATTTTTCGTTGTAGATACTGAACTGTGATCGGCTATATAGCCGTTTAAGAATGCCATTTTTTGTCCCCAATTTATAAAAAAAAAAAACCTGCAAGACAACAGCTAACACCGATCGACGGTCGGTCTTGGCTCTGTCTACATCTGGCACCTTAATCCTCACTGTACCTCCACTTTCTGCTTTTGGATGTTAAAAATAAAAAAAATTCTCATTCTCTCTGCTTTCTTTTTTGACCATATCCATCATCCTCGCCCTGAGGTTTTCCACATATAATATGAACCATCATATTACATTCTCTGAGCACTTGTGAGCACCAGTAGTTTGCTGTGAACATCCAATGTTCACAGCATTTAACTTTTGATGTTTTATTTCCGGTTCTCTATCAGTTTGATGATCTTTTTGTGGTATATCCTGGGAATCAAAAACGGCATGAAGATCTTCTTCGTTGCTAACATCTTGAAGAATATCCTGAGATATAAGAACGATGACGATAGTCCGACAATTGTAGATCATCCAAACAGTCTCTCATAGGGACTGCTTTGTATACCACTGTGAAAAGCAGTTCTTCAAAAATTGTGCAAATCGCGCTTCTTCGCCCCACTTATTGGTATCATTGTCGGTCATCCATGTTGCCAACATATTCTCAATGTCCTGATTTGCCCTTTCAACGTTTCCTTGACTCTGACTATGTCTGGGCTTACCGTGAACTATTTTCAATTCAGGCCTCATAGAT
>NC_061109.1:12940799-12988299 GCF_015104395.2 Macrobrachium nipponense | reverse complement strand
CTAAAATGAGGAAAAAAAGCAATTAAACTTGTCGGTAATGCATGGAGAGAGAGGAAGAAGAAGAGGAGAGAGAGGAGAGATTGAGGAAGAGCGAGAGAAGAGAGAGAAGTAGAGAGAGAAGAGACAAACAGCACATAATGATAAAGTTATCTGGAAAACACAATAAAAAAAAAAACAAACCTCTTATAGCAGCGCACATGTGTGTGTGTGTGTGTGTGTGTGTTTTAACCAACACCTTACCCGCCCAACCTCCCGCTCGGTTGATTTTGTGTTGGTAAAAAATGAACAGTTGTTTAAATGCACTCCTGTACAGTGTGTGTGCGCGTGTGTATACATACATACATACATACATGCATATACATACATATATATATATATATATATATATATATATATATATATTGTATATGTATGTATATCTATATGCATGTACTATATACGTACGAAATTAAGAATCGCACACACACAAAACACATATTTAGGCCTAAACCAACTTAGCAAAAGAAGTTGGTAAAAATAGCATACAAACATAACTCGCACACACACACACACATATATAGACATTATATATATATATATATATATATATATAATATATATATATATATATATATATCTACATATAAGGAAAGTAATGAAAAGTGGGAGAAGTCCTTGAACGCCACTGTAATTATGACCACTGTACAGAAAATGAATCATCATATTATCATCCATTCATCACACTGAAATTAACTCTCAGTTTTTTTGTTCTGTTATTCCTTCCCCTTCCAACTTGCCACTTTATTTCATATTATTACAGTATTATCTTTATTTACTAATTACTTATTTTTTTATTACAAAATAATCTCGGTGGAAATGATACCGTTGTATAAAAGAATAAAAAATAACCGTAAAAAATTTGGGTTGTATATATAACATTAACTAGATATATAGTGTATCCAGTTCCCTAGTTGAACTTGGTGAAAATTGTCTATACCCCCCAAACCCCCACCAACAAAACAAAAATCGGATGGACCTCAATCCATCCCTGATCTTAGTGGTGGTTGCATTCCTCTGCCCGACACGATTTCCAAGATCATTTGTGGAACAATTGCAATTCTTCACTTAAACTTTCCAACAGAAAGCAGAACAAAAAATACTAAGGAAGCGAGAAATTAAGCTCTTGTATTTTCACATACTACATGCATACATAGTACATACATTAATTTCACAATGACGCTCGTTCCCTACATTCTTTGCCAACTGTCAACTACCTCGTCATTTAAGTCATTATCATAAAGACAGTGAAATTCCTGAGCTCGGCATAACACTCATACGAAAGCAAGGCTGAAATGCATCCCTAACAATTCCCTCTCTCTCTCTCTCTCTCAACACTTTGCCTTTATGTTTAGCTTTACGTAAAGGAAAAGAATAATGTTCAAGTCAGCAGTTAAGTCAATATCTATTTCTCATAGAATAATGCACTCAGAGTATTGTAACCAGTATTTGCATAGCATACATGCATACATACACACACACACACACACACACATATATATATATAATAATTTATAATTATTATATATAGTGTTATATAATTAATCTTTATATATATAAGTATATAGATATAGATAGTAATATATAGTATATATATTATATGTATATATATATATATATGTATATATATATATATATATATATATATATATATATAGATAAGTATATACGATATTTATATATTACATATATTGTATGTATATGTATGTATGTATATATATATATATAATTATATATATATATATATATATATATATGTATATATATATATATGATATATGTATATATATATATATATATATATACATATATCATATGTATATGTATATGTCTATATATATAGTATATATATATATATATATATATATATATATATATATATATATATATATATATATACATACACACACACATACACACAAACGAAAAATTTGAAGATATAACACTGAGCATATATTCATCTGAATACAGAAACGACAATCACAGATATCATCAATTACGCAGCTACACAATAACAATAAACCATTCATTACTACTTAGTCAAAGAATAACGATGGTAGCAATGATAACATGTGTACAAGAAACAGCACAATGATAATGGGGGTGGCTAAAGAGGAGGAATTTCCCGCGTAATGCAGAGAAGCCCTACAGAGTGACATCATCACAGACAGTCTAATGCACAAAGCAACTAAGCGAGACCGATTGGGTCATGCGGAGTCATCATCATCGAGAGGAGTATAACAACAGGTGCTTCCTATTGCATAACAACCTGTTCCTTGATTACGCCGCATTATTGAAACGTCTCAGTTCACGAATCTTCGCGCTTTGAGGACTGACTCGGGGGAATAAACACGTATGCATTGCCGACTGGGCAGGTCTCACTAGCTGGCGACAGCAAAAGGAATTAAAACCCATAAAAGTCGTTATTCATCACATTGGTGAATAGTAGAAATTACATACTTTCTTATATAATATATATTAACCTAGGCGAAGTTTAACATCAATACGGCCAGAGTCTATAGAAAATACATTCTTATTCACACGCTCATGCACGCGTACACACACACACACACTATATTATAATATAGTATATATATATATATATATATATATATATATATATATATATATGATAAATATAAATGTATAAAGGGCCAAGTTTAACATCAGCCGAATGTCTATGGAAGCCACAGGCCAGAAATCAGGGCGTCCAATGCAGCAGCGTATTGGAAAAGACAAGGGCCGTGAATGGTTTGTGGATATACTTTTATTTGCAGATGATTAAGCAATGATTTGGGAGGTAAGAGAAACTACAGACACTAGAGAGGGAGTTTGAAGGTTCAGGCTGCGAGTAATTGTTCCGTATGACAGAACCATACGGTGGAACAAAAGCGGTTAATTCGTGAGCATTTGGGTGTACTTTGAGCAAACATTGTTATGTAAGTGAAGAGTGGATGTTGAATGGGGGTTACAGAATGTTTGTTTGTTTGTTTGTATGGTGGTTTTACGTTGCATGGAACCAGTGGTTATTCAGCAACGGGACCAACGGCTTTACGTGACTTCCGAACCACGTCGAGAGTGAACTTCTATCACCAGAAATACACATCTCTAACCCCTCAGCGGAATGCCCGAGAATCGAGCTCCCGGCCAACGAGGTGGCAGGCCAAGGCCATACTGATCACGCCACTGAGGCTGAAGCTTCTGAGGTCAGTTATTTGTGCCGTTTACACGGAGTAAGAAGACCCGAAAGGGGTAAGAAATATGGTGATACGGAGAAGATATGAAAAAATGGTAGTGATTGGATGGATCACAGCGTAGCAAGAGGCCCTGCTCACGTGGTAAACACACAAGGCGATTGGTATAGTGTGTGAAGCGGAGTTTAACGCGAGACTGATGAGCCTGTGTGGTGGCGGCTTGCGAAGTGGCTCACGTGGAAGTTTTCTGCATAGGGGGTTCATTCATGTTCTTACAGTTTAAAGTTCGGTTGTGAGTGCTGTCCTAGGGATGCTTATGTGGCTTGGGGTAGAGTTGAAATATACCCAAAGGCAGAGGAGGGGATAGTGACGGGCTGCGAATCCCTTGCTGGGAGGATATTTCCCCTAAAAGGCAGATAAAACCCATGGCGGCAACCTTGTATTTCTTCCTATGTAACACTGGGAAAATGGCAGCACACCCACTGGCCCGGGATGCTTAAAAACACCAACTGTCCAGGGTACGGCTTTGCAGCCCCTGTGGCCTGTCCTTCTAGTTTAAAAAAAAATAAATAACAATAATAACCGTTTGCAGCCCCTGTGCACTGTACTTCTTGTTTAAATTCTTAGCAATAAAAACCCAATACAGCCCCTGTACACTGTACTTCTTGTTTAAAATAATAATATAGCAAAAGAATATGCAGCATCATGGGGGTTATAATGGGAGTTGGTGTGGTGCAGAGTAGCTGATACGCTCAACAGGAGAAAGCCGGGTGTCTGGCCACAAAGGTAAAAAGGCAGCGTGTGCACGGGAAGCGATAAAAAGAGTGATTCCCTCGATATTGTAGGTCTACTTCTTTCAGTTTGACCTCAGAGGCAAAGTCTGGCCGAAAGAGTACCAATGAGTTCGTGTGAGGATCGTACCGCTAAGCAGAAGCAGTCATGAGGGAAAGTTACAAGTGTGCATAATAGGCCAGGACTGGAAAGGACTAAGGAGCATGGAAAGGTTGGCGGGCATGGTGATATGAATTCAAGGATAAGTGACAGTCAGGAATGACATCATAGGCAGAAATGGAGATCCTGGAGTAACTGAGAATGTGGTTTATTGCCAAACATGAGGTTTTTGAGAGAAAATAGCCTTACTTACAGAATGCCAGAGTGCTATATCCCCAGAATCAGACGCCCCCTGGAATCCATGGCCTGGCTCTGCAGAAAAGTTCCGCCCTTGAGGTATCAATGTGATATCCCACAGGTCCAAATATTATTGGGTAGTTGATGATCATACCACAATTCCCACTAATAGCTTCAGATATAAATCCAGTCCCAACTATGATACCTTTCCCATTTCATCAGGTCAGATATATTTTACGGAAAGTAGAAAAATCCACAAGACTTGACCCAAATTAATGATGAATAATATGATATATAAGACTTAGGAACATGAACCCGGGAACAAATTTCAGGGGGTCCAAAAACCACTTCTACGAGTCAAGATGATCCCAAACAGAGAGGTAAAGCATCTACAATTTCCATCTAAACGTAGGCGTTCATTACAGCCGTTAAAAGTGCAATAGCCTCGCCAAACTTCATATTAAATTTGTATTATTTTCAATCATAAACTGATACAACCCAGATCATTTCAAGAAACGAAGTGAAGTTCTAATGAAAGATTGTAGGGAGACACATGTCCACACAACAACAACTCTTGCAAGCCATCAAAAGTTACCATAGTAATGAGGGCCATTAGGAGCAGGACTTATCTTTTACATACGGCGCTTCAGATGACAATTGCTAAAGACCAAAGTTAGCATGCAGTTGAACCAGTATTGAAGAAACGAAGGTGAGGGGAGAGAGAGAGAGAAAAAAAAAGAGAGGACCCAATCCTAGGTACGAGAGGAACTACGTATCTGTCGAACTTAACAATTGCTTCCCGCCACCAGTTGCAGCGCACACTGTCAATTTGGTTGTTAGCTGACACCTGTGAGAAGAATCCTTTAATACTGCTGCTGTTTCCATTGAAAGTCTACGGCTATTTTGCCCCATCTCAATATTAACTTCTTGAAAGCAAATGATTCATGATGCTCAAAAAGAGGCTGGGTTAATTTGCCATATTTACGTAGGATATTCAGTACTACGGGAGCTGTGAAGCCATGTGACGTAACGTGCGTAAAGGCTATTATGGCTGGATGGGTACAGGACTGGAAGGACCCGTTTGGATCAGCTTAGCAACTGTAGTCCAAGAAGTTTCGTCCTCCAGTGTTTGTAAATCCAACAGCTATGGATCTCACACGGAAAAATAGGCTTCTGACAACGAGCCTAGAGATATGAATCTCTTCGTCACTCCACGCTTGATGAATTCGTCTAGAATTATGGGACCGAACTTCCCTTGATTCACTCGCGAGAACAGTCGCTGAATCTAATGTATACAGTGAATAATGACTGAGTTTTCCGAATCACTGGACCGACTAAACTTGCGCCTCACAAACCGTTCACAATTATTCATTTCACACAAACGGCCCCAATGATTTGTCCTTTAAAATCAATAATTATAATGTATATGTATATTATATATATATATATATATATAATATATATATAATATATATATATATATGTGTGTGTGTGTGTGTGTCTGTGAACGCTAATGAATGCATTTTATTATTTATGATTCATTGCAACTGTTGATTTGAAAGCACGAAATCATTTGTGTCGTTGGCGTGAAATGAATAATGAGCACAAACGCCCAGTGATTCGGAAAGCACAAGTCATCATTCACTGAATAATATTAGAGTCAGTTGACTGCTCTCGCGAGTAAATAAAGAGAAGTTCGGTCGAATAACTCTAGACAAATTCAAGCGTGGAATGATCACACAACTTTGTTAATGAATTGGTTCGCGAGTTGGATGACAACTTCGGTGATCGACGGGATTTATATCACTCACGACGGAGGGCAGATTCGATATAGTCGTTGTCAGAAGCTGAGTGTTATCGGCACCACCCAAAACGCGACAAATGCTGATTCCTTGGCACCCAAACCTTCTATTTAAGGTTCTAAAGCCAACAGGACATAACTCAAGACGCGTTGAATTAGTCGACCGTGGAACCTTCAGCTGCAGCTTTGTTAGAAATTAAACATTCGGGAAATGTTATCTATATTCCTCCACATACATGTGGACAACAGTAGACGGTTCCTTCTCGGTATCAAATATTACAGCAGAGCACAGCTGAGGTCAATATGACGTCATTTCAAGAAATACAAAACAAGATCTGCCTTCTACTGTTATGGAAGTCCATCAACATTTTTGAAGGTTAATACAGCCTACCACATTTCCCCCCGAAATATGAAACAGCTCGGCTTCCATTATGTCTTCAACTAAGCATTTTTTGAGATTGGAATGGAATATAATATTTTGACTAAAAGGCCAAGCGCTGGTACCCGTAAGGTCAATCAGCGCCGAAATGGAAATTGGCAGCAAAAGGTTTGGAAGGCGTAACAGGAGGAAACCCTCAAAGCAACTGCACTATGAAACATCTATTAGGAGAGGGTGGAAAGTAAGATGGAAGAAAGAAAATATGAATGGAGGTACAGTAAAGGGAATGGAAGGGGTTGCAGCTAGGGGGCGAAGGGACGCTATATAAGTAATGCCTACGACTGCACCGCAAGAGGTGCACTGACGACACTAATCCCCAAAGGGGGCATTTTTAAATGAGATAAAAAAGGATGCTGAGAAGAGCCAAATATCTTGAATCTGCTCAACTCCAGCTTATTTTAACTAGTCCATAAAGGTAAGAGACGACGATAGGGTAAAAATGTGTCCCAAAATATGTCTACAAATGCTGTATTACGTACATCACTTTAGAAAAAGATCATATGAAAACCTTCCAGTTACTAAGACCAAAATCCTAGTAAATGTAAATAATCTGCTCACCAATATGTCATTATTCCCCATGATTAACATCAAACCTAGAAAGGAACTTACCTTCGATAAATAACCTAACGATGAACTAAAATTGAATCATACATTGCATTAAGAAGCTTAAGAGAGAATGGTCTGACCGCCTCCACAGTTTACGTAGATTAAAAACATAGGCAGCCATAATAAATAACACCTCCAAATCTAAGCTGACCCAGCTTGGGTAAAAGATGTTTTAATCATCATTCAATCCATCCACTCCTAAACTCGAATGCTATTCCACTTGCGTTGGAATCCCTTCGACCGTCCTTCAAGTTATTCAGATAATTAAACAATCCTTCATTCTTTTCTCTGGAGCATATCTTCACCTAAAGTGGCACTTCGGAAACAAAAACCTGAGAAGGGAACGAGAAAATGAGCGACATCTAAGACAACAGAAAGGCCATTATACAAAAAAACCCGTTGCCTTCCAAGCGCCATATATTCAGTACCATTACCGTAGACTTTCTTCTCTCCAATTACCATTCCTTGTCAGAGGACGCGCATCTATCACAAGAGCAGGCAGGTATTCATAGAGACAACCTTGCATATCTTTATAAAAACACACAAATTCTTCACAAGTATGTACTGTAAACCCAGCAACAACTACGGAGACAAGACAAAGCCAGGCGACTCTTGTAAATGCCTTTTCATGACCTTTCTTTCTTATGAATTTTTTCGCGGATACACATCCGCTTAAATAGCCACCGAAACCTTTGGGGAATAGACGAACCTCAAGAAACAAAGACGAATGTGAATGTGTATCAGTTGAATTTCCCCTGTAAATGGCGACAGCAGCCGGATGATACTTGCACATAACGCTGCACACACAAATTCATACATATGTATACACACATGTATATATTATACACATACATATGTATATATATATAATATATATATATATATATATATATATATATATATACGTATATGCATATATTACATGAAAGAAATATATGTTGGAGAAAGTATGGTGGTCATGTAGAAAGAATGGAGGACGATAAATTAGCATAGAAACTGTCCCAGTTCGGGGTGTGTGTGTGTGTGTGTGTGTGTGTGTGTGTGTGGGAAGCCGCTAAGTATGAAGAAGAATTTTTGACGGATGGGACTTCATCCACGATTTAGCAATTTGTCAGTGATGAATTATACATACATACTACATAAATACATACATCCACATACATATCCAAGAAAAGCAGTACGGAATAATTGTTTATTTTGCCGACGGCGTTTTGCAATAATCTCGTGGCTTTTTTCAGGGCTGCAATTTACTAAAAAAATAAAAGAAACCACTTGAATCTTATAAATGTCACTACAAAAGTAGGTTATGTTCGTCTTTGTAGTGAATATTAAATTCATATTTTACTTCTTAACGATTTTTTTATATTAGATTTTAAGCGATTTTGTAAATTGCAGCCTTGAAACGCACAGCGATATTGCAAAACTATATATATATATATATATATATATATATATATATATTATATATGATTATATATATATAAATATATATAATTTATAATCACAAGGTGGAGAGGTAAAGGCATGTCTCAGCGTAGTACATAATTTATTGGCCGACGTTTCACATCACTTCGATGCATTTTCAAGGCTGGGAATTGATAAAAATACAAACATATAAGACTCGTCACTGATAAAACACGGTAATAATATTTAAAATTTAAAATTGAACACTAAAACATTTAAAATGTAAAAATTATTGTACACAACACTAGGTTGGAGAGACAACCTACCAGAGTAAAAAATAGAAGGTGACTGAAGGACAGAGTGGGGAGAAAAAAAAATAATAATAAAGTAAAAAAAAAACACCCACACACAAAACTATGTAAACAAACAAACAAGGTGGTTAGGCTATGAACAGCTGAACTGACGAGGACTGGGCATTTAAATTCGGTACATTAGTTTTGATTAAAATTGATTCCAGTGTTAAAAGCTCGTCATCTTTATTGGCTGATCCAATAATTTTAAAATCATCGATGTCCAAGCGGGAGCGACAAATTATCGAATCCTGAGCTATCCAGCATCCGGAACCACTCTATTACCTGTCGCTCCCGCTTGGACATCGATGATTTTAAAATTATTGGATCAGCCAATAAAGATGACGAGCTTTTTAACACTGGAATCAATTTTAATCAAAACTAATGTACCGAATTTAAATGCCCAGTCCTCGTCAGTTCAGCTGTTCATAGCCTAACCACTTGTTTGTTTACATAGTTTTGTGTGTGGGTGTTTTTTTTACTTTATTATTATTTTTTTTCTCCCCACTCTGCTTCCTTCAGTCACCTTCTATTTTTTTTACTCTGGTAGGTTTGTCTCTCCAACCTAGTGTTTGTTGTACAATAATTTTTACATTTTAAATGTTTTAGTGTTCAATTTTAAATTTTAAATATTATACCGTGTTTTATCAGTGACGAGCTCCTTATATGTTTGCTATTTTTATCAATTCCCAGCCTTGAAAATGCATCGAAGTGATGTGAAACGTCGGCAATAAATTATGTACTACGCTGAGACTTGCCTTTACCTCTCCACCTTGTGATATCTGTAGGGCTTGAGCCCCCTTACTAGTTTCTTAATATATATATATATATATATATATATATATAATTATATATATATATATATATATATATATATAACATACGCAGGTTATATATATATATACAGGTATATATATATATTACTAAAAGGATTCTTCATCCAAACGGGATGGTATCTATTGGAATGATTCAAAAAAAAAAAAAGGTTACAAGCTTTCTCGGACAAACAGTTCTCACTATCAAGTATTCTATTGAACAGAACAATTATGTATGTGATAAGTATACACACATATATATACATACATACACTTTAAAGTAACCGAAAGGGGAGCTTAAATATATAAAGTCTTTCATATCATTCAACTTTATCGCGTGGAAAAGCTCGTTACCAATCACATATACGCTTCTTATTAAGTAGGGGAGTAAGTCTGTTCTGAAACATGAAGTTACACAGAACTATAAGAAAAGACTTTAGGGATGGCGAAAGCAGCTAAAGTAAAAAGATTTCTGACACGGTTAATACGGAAGACTCCAGTCAGCCGTTTAGGATAGCCCGTCACATTTCTGTAATTACCATATCAATATTATTATTGCTACTACTACTATTATTATTTGTTCTAAAAGGTCCACAATAATATAAAAGTCAAAAGTTCGTGTAAAACGTGATAAAAACTTTATAAAATAATAATAACATTATTATTATTATTATTATTATTATTATTACAATCTGGAACGAATACCTTCCTTGACGAAAGGTTGGAACACACAACCGTGGGTCACTAAAAAGACACTTCTACGTTTCATTAAATCAGATGAGATACGAGCCCTAACATATGCAATAAAGCGTACTTGAGCTCTCATATACCGTTGCTGGAGGTATTGGTTCAAGGGGAACTGCTTTAGACAACAGCTACAGTATTTTATTTAGAGAAAACAAAAGATCGCTGCGCAAAACCAAATCAACAAATCTACCGAGTATCAATAGCTGAGCATGACACGAAGTTTTCCCTTATCTTGGAAAACTTCTGAAGTTTTCCCTTATCTTGGAAAACTTCTGAAGTTTTCCCTTATCTTGGAACACTTCTGCATCGGTTTGGAAAACAGGATTCTGAAACAGACGCAAGTTCAGGTAAGCGTCTCTCTATGATCGCTTCTGACTCTTCAAGGATAACCAGTGAATTCGTCCTGGGTTTGGCAAAACGAAGCTTCCCCCTCTCCGAATTTAACTGTCATACAGACTTTCCTAAGCTACCATTATGTGGTTTCTGTGCAGAATTTCTCTCTCTCTCTCTCTCTCTTCTCTCTCTCTCCTCTCTCTCTCTCTCTCTCTCTCTCTCTCTCTCTGTGAAATTACAATGAGCAATATGGAACTCGCTTGATGAAAAAAAAAAATAAATAAATAAACCGCAAAGCGTAAAGAAAATTTCTAAAGTCGTGTAATATGGTATATGGGATGTTAGTGATATTTACAAAAATAAAGTAAAAACTGCGTCGAAGTTTCTTCGGCGCAATAGTTTTCTGTACAACGTACAATGCTCTATAAAACCATCAACTAAGCCGGCAGCTCTCCAGTTGCTGACCCGATGCGGTAGAGTGAGGGTGAGGTTTTGTTCCATGGCTCCGGAAAGTGCTGCCAGATGTACGATCAATGGCTAACTTTAACCTTAAATAAAATTAAAACTACCGAGGCTAGAAGGCTGCAATTTGGTATGCTTGATGATTGGAGGGTGGATGATCAACATACCAATTTCCAGTCATGTAGCCTCAGTAGTATTTTAGATCTAAGGGCCCCCGACGGACAGACAACAACGGCACAATAGTTTTCTTTTACAGAAAACTAAAAAAAAAAAAATGTCAGTAACATACGGAATTATGTGAAGATGAGGAGAGAAAAGTAAAAAGGAAAAAAAAAGTTTCACTTTCTTGTCTTTTATATTCTTTTGATATTCTTATGAAATACAACTAAGGCCTCAAAAAGAATTAGTTCTCAAAGGCAGCCAAAAATCAGAGGAGAAACCTTTTATTTAGAATGATTAAATATTTATTACTCGGTAGAGGGGAAACCTTTCAATTATAATGAGTACAGTATAATTATTATGAAGTGTCCTACTTCACAAAGAAACAATTTTTACAGCATTCGGACGCATTTTCCTTAAGAGCGACGTCTCTGACCTCGTTAGTCTAATTATTGTCTGACGGTCTAAATAAAACCATTTTCGCGTGGGAAATGAAAAGGTGTACATTATACAAGTTGACCTGACATACACACCATATTACACAACCACACACACACAATATATATATATATATATATATATATTATATATATATATATATATAAATACACAGTATGTAATTTTTCCCTGTAATACATCACATGAGAGAGAGAGAGAGAGAGAGAGAGAGAGAGAGAGAGAGAGAGAGAGAGAGAGAGGAGAGATGAGAGAGAGGCTGCTAAAAATCAGATCTACAGGTGTCCATTAATTAAAGTGCAATAAGTAACCGACTACTTCGATTACGAAAACAGGAGTCACTGCGTATCACTGCGTATAAACAAACTGAGCGAAACCATTTATTTACCTTTCCCACGATTCATAACGTCTTAATCGACATGAATAGTCAATCTTAGGGCTGAGTCGCTCTGGAATTTTCACAGTGGGAAAACCAGAGTGGATTAACAACAAAAATATGTCTCTTGCTCAAAGGCAGGAGAACATCTTGTGCTGAAGCAGCTGGATGGACGAATCACCGAACTGCAAGGCCCGTCTCTCTCTAACACAAACAAGCATATATATTATATAAAAATACACACACACACATATTTAGATATTAAAAAGGACATTTGTAGCTTAATGCCTATATATGAATCACGGTAATGTGATCAGACTTATAGTATGACTACAAGCGACAAAAGTACTACAAAGCTATCAAGGTCGAGGTGGGTTGATGCCGACTCCAAAACAACGGATACCTGAGTGCGACAGGGATTTGCAGGCGAGAGGCGGCGTTAACTTATACCTCTCGTGATAGCCGTGTGGTCTAGAGAGCTTCACTGAAAGTCCTGAATTCTTGGTTCCATGGTTCACGCCCATGAGCTGACGAATTTCTTATCGACTAAAAATTTCTCCTTTGGTTAACGTATAAAATATATTAATTCCAAGGTAGAGCAAATTAGATATTAAAAAGGACATTTGTAGCTTAATGCATATATATATGCATGAGTGCGTGCACGTGTTAGCGGTTGTGTTTTTACACTGTCTGTAATATATGTAATCTTCCAAATATCACTACGTTGTCGTTATAATGTTGAATGAGATCAGCCTGTGGCATTCATACCAACTTGGAAGTATATTGCCATCTACAGAGCATGCAGAATATATATTTTAGTCTTAGTGCTACTGATACCCAGGCCAGCCTAAATACAGTATGCACACCACATTCTTGGTATGACAGCTTGAGCCACAAGTGTTATTATAACTGTCACACGAGATGACAAAGGGAGAAAGAATTCTCAATGAATTTAAAACTGGATAAGTACACTAATGATGTTCCCGAACTTTCGACATCCCGATTACTTCAGAAATTGGGTGACTGATTGATTATGAAATTAGGTCTTGACCAGGGAACGAAGACTATGCGCTACTATATTTCAGACTTTTTCAGAATGGAATGGAATACAGACTTTAGCCAAAGGCCAAGCACTGGGAATTGTGTGGTCATTCAGCGCTGAAAGGGAAATTGAGATGTAGAGAGGTTTGAAACGTGTATAGATCATAATTCGGCAGATTCCCATCACCGCATCCCCCCCTCCCCCTACCCCACCCAACAGTAATCTTTGAAATGTTGCTGTTAATACCTCGCTCCAGATCGACAAGACCATAATGCGATGGGCACACCAACGCCCTTTCCAAGTTCGGGCATGAAGCTGGCACACACATAAAGGCAGAAGGAATTACTGAGGAGCCTCTGCAAGGTTCCTCTCAATCACAATGTATTCCCAGCAAGTTTTTTCTCGCTTGCATTAACTCATCAGAAGTACGAAATATGAAGATTGAAGAACACACACACACACAGACTAAATTATAAGGGTAATTCACATGACTATTACAGCCCGATGAATGATATTCGATATTCATAACACCACAGCTATCTTAACCGACAACCAAAAATACCGTTGGAACCTCATTCAATTGCACATCCACTAAATAATCCAAAACAAACCTTTAACAGTGCGCTACAAATAACTGACAACCTCACAAAATGTGTTACAATCAAAACGATTCAAATTTATTGTTACATTCATCAGCGAAAACAACGATCGTTGAGGTGTACATGTTATGAAATACTTTTTTTTTTACTTTTTTTTTAAAGCAAATGCCAGACAGTACAGCAAAAAGCGTTCAAAGGCCACCCTCGGAATAAAAAGCGACACCACATAGGACGCAACTACCAGAAAAATAGGCCAAAGTCATCGACCAATTTATTTGCCCTTCCATTTCCAAGGCAGACCTTGAAATTCAAAACCATGCTGATGATGAACGATTTTTAGGACACGATCGGTCGCATGAGAATTAAAAGCGGCAAAATAACATCATGATTCTTCCAAATTTCCACTTACAATCAGAAAACTTTCTCGGCCAAAGTTGCTTGATAATGGTGAGTCAGTCCCCTGCTCACATACCGGACGCGAAAAAATACACTGGATGTCAAACAGTTAGTGCTGAGCGCACAAAGAAAAAAACTATGCATTAAAGCACAGCAATTGCCAGCACTTTCTGAATGTTAAAAAAGGCAAAAATGCAGTCAGTGAAGAGATCAGTACTGTTGTAAAAAAATAAAAAAAAAAGGGGTGAAACTTTCTAACAAGAAAACCAGGTTCGTGTCGAGTGAGAGGGAGACAGGAGATAAAGGAATCACTAATACCTCTTTTCCCGTGATGACAGATCTCTCAATCAGATGTCTGATGGGTTTTTTGATTGACTTACAAACTCACGTACATACAAAAAAGCGGATTCACTCATGGACGATACGTGTGCGTAATTCACACATGTACTCACGATTTTATGTAACACATACGCAGACAAATATAAATAAATTACATATATATATATATATATTAATCTATATATATATAATATATAATATATATTATTAGTATATATAATATCTAAAACACCCGGCCATCTCCAATTATAAATCGTTACAGGAAAAAACCATGCCAAAGACGAGAGTGATACGGTACTAGTCCTAATTAGTAATGTATTGCATCATTTGGCCGAGAGTTATCTTCCCGTGCTTGACGGAATTAGAAATGGAATTGATGCAACAAACCTCACACAATGCAAGGACAAGCAAGGCAATGAATGGGTCACTCCATGAGAAACGGATTTTGAAAGCCTAACCACCTACGAAATAGTCAGAAGAATAAATATATATATATATATATATATATATTATATATATATATATATATATATATTAATATATATAATCTGTGTCACCTTTGTGGGCCATGAGCCGAGTTTCACACGGGCATCCTGACTTGCCTTGTAAGCGCCAGCAGAGAAACCGTTGCTTCTCACAGCACACGACACACGGACGAACACAGCAATGTCAGTGTTCCTGACAAACAAGACGCGTCGCCGGTAAAACCTATCTTCTTTTGACGAGAGAAAGGAGATGAAAACAATGCACGGCTTCACCTTGTTTCCGCTCTATGCTGAAGAATACCTAATGCGTAGCCAATTCGGCAGTGGAGTAATGAGAGAAAGCAATAACTGTTGAGATTAGAAATCGGTGGGGAAAAAAATGCCATGACCAAGATTGGTGATATCCAAGGTAATAGAAGAGAGAGGTGTGCATGTGAATATATATATATATATATAGTATAATATATATCATATATATATATATATATATATATATATATATATATAATATATATCAATTCAAGCTACAAATGTCCTTTAATATCTAAATTCACTTTACCTCCCAAATGATATATTTTCATATATGTACCGAAGGGACATTTGTAGCTTGAATTTGATATATAATGGATCACGGTTCGATGTGATAATTATTCTATATTATATATATATATATATATATTATATTATATTATATATATATGTGTGTGTGTATAGAATGTAACGATCACGTTTTTACCAGTATACATGTCTTAACTTCTCGAATATATATATATATATATATATATATATATATATATATATATATATATGATAGACTGGTAAAATGTTCTGTTACAACAGAATTCCATCTAATAAAAGAAGCCCATAAAAAAACAAAATAGAGAAAATACTATATTTCTGTCTGTAAATGATATTATTTTCTCTCTATATGTTGGCGTTTTTATGGGCTCCTTTCATCATATTCATATATATATATATATATAGATATATATATATATATATATATATATATATATATATATATATATATATATATATATATATACAAGAAAAAGAAAAAAACAGGATGGAGAAACCTCGAAAGAAAGAGCGTCGAAAGAGAGAGTTGCTGTGAATAGGAATCTGGGGATGAGGAGGGGGGTTGGAGGAGGAGGTAAAGGCGAGGAGGGGGAGGGGGAAGAGGGAGAGCGAGAGAGAGGGTCGCGATGTGGCGGTCCGTCAGGTCTTGGGTTTTGCCTCCTTCTACGAACTTTTCCTGTCAGTGTCTATCCAGCTCCCGTGGTTGTGCATAGCGCCGGAGTAGGTGTTGGTCCCGCGCATACATGTTCACGCGCGCGCGCGCGAGAGAGCATCTTTTCGTCAATGTGCGTTGGCCACACGGCGCAATCTTATCTTAAAATTATTGTTAAAATTATTGATAGTGAGTGTAGAAAGGTGTTTAACAGATCAAGTGTAGCAGTGATGACTACTTAGTAGTTTGAGTTCGTGGATTGGTGTAAACCTCAGTTTGCGAGTTTTCTTCGCGAGACGGCGACGAGAGATGTTCTTCTGGAATCATGTATGTGCTGTTTACAGGAGGTTATTTGAATACGTACAAGTCACCGCCACTGTTGACTCTGTACATATTAAGATGAGAAACACGCTAACTCACCGGCAGAACTCCCTTCTCTGTCTTTGTTTACCTTCCTACATAATCACACACACCCAAGTTTTTATATATATATATATATATATATATATATATATATATATATATATATATCAATTTGAAATTACTGTTCATATACCTGGTGCAACCTCCCTTCTCTGTCTTTGCTTACCTTCCTAACTAGTCACACAAACACGTTTATATAGTATATATATACATATGTACATAAATTTGAAGTTACTGTTCATATATCTTGTAAATATGACACTCTAGTACTTCTCTCATTTGGATCCACTTTTGCCAGCAACAAAGTGTAATAGCAATGGCAACTTGCCGCTGGCGAAGACTCGTTTCGATGTTTACAGGTGCCATATCCTTAAGGTCCTCAGTGCCATCGAAACTTCCCTTCAAATTTCTCTAGGGAGAGCGGGCCTGTTATTGCTTCACCTGGACGAACTCGAAACGTCCAGCGTTGCTAAAGACGAGACGACCTTCAAACACTGGAGAGAGAGAGAGAGAGAGAGAGAGAGAGAGAGAGAGAGAGCTGCAGACGTGCCTTTTCCCTTGTGTGAATGGGGGCTGCCAGGCACGTCACAGCATACAAAATTCTTGATAACTGTGACAATTTGCATTTATTTCAACGGTCATACCCTGTGTAATGGTTATAAATACATCTGTTTATGATTGGAGGACCGTCTCGGTATTAACATTCCATCACTAAATGGACAACGCTATATACCCTCTACTCACGCTGGCATCCAAACCAAGCTCAGTGAAGTCACATTTACGGGATTACTTATGAATTTATATATATATATATATATATATATATATATATATATATATATATATATATATATATATATATACGCGTGTGTGTTCGCATTAGGAAAGAGGAAAAATTGAGTCTGTCACATTATGAGTGCTTGAAGAACTCGTACTGGGCGAGATTTCACAATTTGGAGAAAACGGGTCTGAGGGTCAACGAAAACGAAAGGCAGTCGGTGCATCTAGTTCTAAACGACTGTTCAGGATCTCACCTTTCTGTGAAGGAACGTGCTCGTATTCAAGTATGTGCATGTATAGTACACAGTGCATCTATACATATGGTCAATATTGCCATATTTATGAAGGATTCTCATGGCTTCAATAACAGACACGCACCACATGTTGTCTATTGTACATTATACCTGGTAGCACAATTTTGCACTGGATCTCTTACTATAAAAATGTGGCAATACTTCATCGTCTCCCTTTGCGAAGGTCCAGAGAACTATCCAGACCGGCAACCCTAAATTTCGACAAGCCACAGAAATCAGGCCTAACGCAAAGACCTTCAAAAAACGATGGGAACCTCGCTTAAAGTGTGTCTCCGCATATAGCAAGAGAGCCCCTGACGTATACACGCTCCCAAGGGTGTTTCAGTGAACAAAAAAGGGTGTGGCAGAGATTCCTGTGGGATTCCACCTCTGAGGGTGATAAATCCTAGTCATAAATCCCACATGACGTATGCAGGCAAACAAAATGACTCATGTTTGTATGTTTTGTTGTTTGTGAAATCAATTAAATACAAGTGTCATCAAACGTTGGAGGGGGACAAAATATTTACTTTTACTCTGAAGGCATCTACTACTCAATCTTTGCCATTGGAGTCCTCTTCAGACAGAATGGCCCTTCACAGAAGAGGCTGGTAAAGAGGTGCGGGAGAGGGAGCTGTACCTTCAAGCATCGACTTCTTAATTTCCCAGGCAAACAGAGATGACGAGGGAAGGAAACTTAAAATGTTCTCACACACACACACACACACACGAGGGGAAAACGGGGGAGGAATTGCACGCTTGGTTCCAAAGGAGATCAATACCGGTAAAGTTTGTTCATTCTGTTTCCTGGAAAGGGGAACGAGATGAAAAATAAGGCCATTCCTTTCAGACTGAATTTCGGAAGAGGGACCTCTCTTCTCTCCCGGAGAAATCATAAGTATGTATCTAATAAAAAACATGGATTTACGTACTCTATATAGAAAGCACCGGTGAGGATAGCTAGGAATCAGGTTTATCAAAATGAAGAAGTAGTCGCGTGTAAACCAGTTTCCAGCACTGAAAGAAACAGGAAAGCTTACATCCTTAAACAGAGACGTCAGTGAGTATCAGCAGTAAACAAATAAATAAATAAATAAAAATAAACAATAAAAATAAATAATATAAAATACATTAGATAAATAAAATCTCGACTGAACCCATTTGAGGCCACCGAACCAAAAAAGCAGATGGTCGACGAGAGCAAACCAATGATGCCGAATTATGTTCTCTTAACGTAGCAAAATATACACACAATGGAATGAATGACCCAAGCATCTGCAGTTGTAACCAGTGTTGCCAACTGTAGGGTAATTGTAACAAGGTAGGTTTAGATCAATATGCTTATTAGTATTCATGATATTGCATATAAAACATAATCTAAAGATTTGTTTATTATCATAGCCGCAGAATGTTGGGTCATTTACAGTTATGTAGGCTAATTTCTGGTCTACTGTTAGGGGGCGTAGGGTTTAGAGGTTGTGACACAAGTTTTGCTTGCTGTATTTTGCATGAACTCATTTTGATCCAAGTAACAAGCGTGAGAAATGAACTCCTGAGAACACAAAATACCAAGTCAGAATACCTTCGAAGTGGCTTCGACTGATTACAGTTTATTGGCCAATGAGTCACCGTCATTCACAAAGGATCAGGTCGGACCCGATCCTGAACACGACCACCTTAGTCGTGACTGATTCTCAGCTCTTAAGACTCTCTCACTAGTTACAATGTTGACAAATCGACGCCTAAATGATGTTTTCATTTCAATATTTTACCAATATAACGAATTTAGTCGTCTCATAATGACTCAAGTCTCAACCACCAAATAGAGAACTGAATGATTAAGCGGTGTTCGAAAAAAGATCGTCCGAACTTTCAACAAACGAAACAAAGGTAAACAAATAAGCACAGTGCACTAAACAGCCACATTCAAGAATGGCTCGAGCAAAACTATCAACGCAACAGAATGATTCACGCACTGGCTTAATTATAACCTGCAAACACTGTTTCTATGAGCAAAAGCTTCAAATTTTAGCAATTCCCAACCGACGTCGAGACAATTAAAATCCAAGCTGCTAGGCCATAAAATGAATCGCCAGTGCATCCTTCTTCTGGTTCTGCCATTTGCATGACGTCGCTTAACTGACCATAAAGATCCTGCGATGGAGGCAAAGTTCACCCCCATGCAATGCAACTTGGCCAGTCTTCGGCGGCGGCCTTGGATACACAGGGTCGCCTCACAGGGAGGAGGAGGAGGAGGAGAAGGAGGATCGGTGAATACCTGAGTGCTCCGACGGGGTGACTTCACCTTACACGTACAAGAAAAGCTACTTCTGCTTAACCCCTGATGCTCTCCCTGTTCGGGGGGCCCCAAGTCCTTTCCTGGCGTGGTCGTGAATAGTAATTACATAAGCCAATGGTGAAATCGCACGAGAGAGAGAGAGAGAGAGAGAGAGAGAGAGAGAGAGAGAATCATCTAGTGGACAAGTTCAACCCACAGTGGACTGAGAATGACCTCATCGGGGCCCTCCCGTTTTTGAAGGTATAAGTTTTTTGTCGAAGCAATGTGATATTCAAACCTAAGAATCTTCCTCACTCTTTTTCTCTGTCCACTCGTAGGTGAAAGCCACAAGAGAAGACTAACAATGACGTACATGATTTAGGTCAAGAGAGGAATACCTAATTTTAAGGATCGTGCCTAAATCGTCCCACTCGACCAGGTAGAGAGAGAGAGAGAGAGAGAGAGAGAGAGAGAGAGAGAGAGAGAGCTGCTTTTGTTTACTCGATGATTCAAGTGTAAAGAAAAGTAGTCCATCAACTTTCCAGCCATAAAGATGCCACTGACTCCTTCCTCCTCCGCCATCCACGATAGCAAGGAAGTGTTCCGGCACATAACTCAGCTCAACGAACGGATGAACACAATTACTATAGTAGATTCACATCAACCGTGCATTTGATGTCTAGGCCAGTCCCTTACGACGCTCCTCATTGGCTGTTGATAAGCCAATCACAGGGCTGGAAACTGTCTCTTGAGAGAGTTCACATAGACAGAGAGGTGGAACATAAATCCTGCCCATGTGAAGTCTCGAGAGAGACAGAGTTTCTAGCCCCGTGATTGGCTTATCAACAGCCAATCAGGAGCGTCGTAAGGGACTGGCCTAGACATCAAATGCACGGTTGATGTGAATCTACTATAGCATTCACAATATACAAAACCTGCATCTCGGTGATTGGCTAAAGTTGACACGCATTGATTCTCAAAACACTTAATATAAACTAGACCAAAAATGAATGGGAAATATTCTCTGTAATTTATACTAATGCAATGCAAGAGATTGGAAGTCTGCAGGGGAAATTATTTATATTGGCAACAAATACACACATGGAAGAACATAAGCAAAATAACAGTTGTGGGTCTGAATGAAAAAGCAACTTTTTCTCACCTGGCGTTTCCTTATGTTCCTGTAACTAGCAGTCGCCCCCACCCCCTTAACTAAATTATTATTATTATAAAGTTAAGATTTACCAGCCCAATGAGTCTAACCAGACTCTTACAGTGCTGGCCCGAAATCATTCGGGAGGAAATTATTTTAAAAATACGCTCATAAAATGTTATGTCTACAACATGGAATGGTATGGAATGAAGTTAATGATTATAATAAACTAATGATAAATGAGGGGATTGTTAAGTGATATATGAGGTTGGAATTAAAAATATGAATTGAACTTATAAAAGACTGAAATAGATAAAAATGACAAAAGTCATCTATTTTAGTAGGGTATATGTTAAATCTTATTAATCAAATTAGTCTTTTTTTTAAAATATTAATACTCTATATAAAGAAAAATGATCTGATTCTGATAGTATTTCTGGTAATGATTTATTGCCTAAATATAAATTTCTTTCTCTATTAAAAATTAGGCATTCACATAAAATATGCTTGACTGTTAAAATTGTGGAGTTATCATTAAATACTCGTGAGTTAGTCTTGTGTGGCCTATTCGTAATCTTGTAAATATTACTTCAGCTCGTTTTTCATTTTGTATTGATGTATTCCACAAGTCTACTTTCTGTTTGATGCACTTTAGTTTATTGGTGTCTGCTTCACTATCCCACAGATTTTGCCATTTTGTTTTTATGCACTGCTTCACTGAGTTTATATAATCTGTAGCAGGCAATTTATTGTCAAAAATTGGTGAATTTATCCCAGACTTGCCTTTTCATCTGCCTTTTCATTACCTTGGATTCCAACATGGGCAGGAATCCAGCATATTTCAATGTTAACCCCACGTGAATATAATTTATTGATGATTTGTTTAAATTCCTTTACTAGTGGGTTATTATGTGAATAACTCATGAGGGATTCAATTGGGCTTCTTGAGTCAGAATATATTACAAATTTAGTATTCAGTTTATTATTTGACAATTTAATCTGATTGATTGCCAATATAATTAACTTCACCTCGAGACCAGGTTCGAATTCCCAATTTCCCATCTATATGATTGTTCCCGTGTTTTTGCTTTCGAGGGAAGACACGGGAAAAGTATATGTGAAAGTCTCTTGCCAAAAAACTTGAACTTGGCAGTGAATAAGCGCGCGCGCGTGTGTGTGTGTGTGTGTGTGTAAGGTCCTAGGTTTGCAACCGGCTCATTTCACCAGTCGACACAGTTATGAGTATCAGTGGCAGCTGGAGTCAAGAAAAATACACTGGGCTACCAGATTTATCTCTAGGCTTGCTGACACCCGGAAGACGTATGAAAAACAAACATATCCATTCACACACATATAATATGTGTGCGCGCGCGCAGCCGCATGAGTTTTCCTGCTGGTGTAATAATTGACAACTTGAAAGTGAGAGTGTACTTAGCTACTGAATTTCCATATTCATCCTTGAAAACTGACTGACGTCAAAACATCGACCTTAAGGTTATCGACGCCGGGTGCCTGATAAATAGTGACACCGTCCATCAATAAATTCGTGACTACAAAACCTAGCAATGAATGATATCCTGGGAACAAGACAATCCTCCCCAACCTTAACGGCAGCAACGTCAGGATTTCCTCTCTGTACAAGCAAGAATTGCAAGGGTGTCGGGAGAGTCGCGACTTGCAATAACACACTTAAGGAAAGGTGTCAATGACTGGCTGAACCTTGCAACTAACTACATACAAAAAGAGGCGAGAGTGAAATCCGGCGAGCAGCGAGATCTCGTGCCCACCAGCGACTGAACCTGAAAGGATTTCTGCGGCGTCATCCTCACGGCATGGAAGGGTGAAGGGCAGAGTAAGCAACCATCACGAATGCAAACATTGCTAGGGGTCGTGCAACTTCAGCATCTCTCTCTCTCTTAATGCACACACACACACACACACAAAGCGCAACCTTGCACTGGAGATAAAACCAGTCTGGAAATCGCTATCCGCCTGGGCTGTTGCTTCAAAATTGTGCTTGGTGTGTGTTTGTGAAATAGCCCATTTCGGGTCTTCGATAGTGATAGAAAGAAAAGAGTACTGTCCTTTTAAACCAGTGATCTGGTTATGATCAGCACTATTAGAAGTAGTAGTCATATTACTATCAAGCGGTTCTACGAGTGAAAAAAAAGATAAAAAGTGTAAAGCACAGAACCCAAAGGTGCCTGAAACAAGGAGACCTCTGCTGACAAGGGAGGGAGTGAGGATCAGGTCAAAGCATCAAAGCATCACTCGCACCACGATAACCAGCTCTTCCTTTCCTCCAACCCAACTCTCGTTGTCCCCAAGGTCACGACGCCATGGCTTTGCAGACGCCTCTACCCTGAAGGTTGATTAAGTACACGACTCATTCAGACCAGTTCTTAATTGTAATGGAAGTCTGGACGACTTTGGGAAAATTTGTACGACGACATTCCTTCAGGATTCACGGGCAGGTGTGATCATAAAAATGCAAAGAACACTGTCAAGATCTTTGCACACACTGCTGATTAAGATTGAGTTGGTTTTTATTTTTTTAACCACTTGCATCATTGAAACCCTTATCATTGCGGAATTTGTGCTTCCTATTGAAGACGTCATCATGACGACAATAATGACAACGGTATCAGTAATAATGTTTGTTTGTATGGTGCTTTTACGTTGCATGGAACCAGTGGTTATTCAGCAACGGGACCAAGGGCTTTACGTGACTTACGAAACCACGTCGAGAGTGAACTTCTATCACCAGAAATACACATCTCTCAATCCTCAGTGGAATGGCCGAAAATCGAACTCGCGACCACCGAGGTGGGATGCTAACACCATACCAACCACGTCACTTATCAGTAATAGTAAGCAACCAACTACAGCAACGGAAACGATGATACTAAACGCGACTGAACGAAGAGGAGCTGAAGCAGAAGCCCGCCACCTCTCTCTCTCTCTCTCTCTCTCTCTCTCTCTCTCTCTCTCTCTCTCTCTCGTCGACCACAGGCACAGGATACAACATAATGACAATAATTGCTTCATGAGAGGTGAACG
This sequence comes from Macrobrachium nipponense, assembly GCF_015104395.2. Taxonomy (NCBI): domain Eukaryota; kingdom Metazoa; phylum Arthropoda; class Malacostraca; order Decapoda; family Palaemonidae; genus Macrobrachium; species Macrobrachium nipponense. The sequence goes on along the minus strand of NC_061109.1, from coordinate 12,963,914 downwards.
TAGACAAAAGTCACAGCAGGACAATTATCCTTCCTGAATAAATCGACTTTGACTCACGATTTGTGAAGCGTAGGAGTTAGGGCCAACTTTTCAGCGAATGAGAGCGTTCCCTAAACCACGCGCTAACTTCGAGAGCTGTTTATGATGATGTTTAATTAGCCCTAATACATATCTATCACGCTCAAGTCTAAAGGCGGTTGTTATTGTGAACGCACAGGCTGAAAGACAGCTTTTTTTTCTTTGCTGCTCAAGATCTCTCTCTCTCTCTCTCTCTCTCTCTCTCTCTCTCTCTCTGCCTCTCTCTCTCTCTCTCATATATTCTCTCTAATATATATATATATATATATATATATATATATATATATATATATAGTTAATATATATATAATAATATATATATGTATATATTATATGTATGTATATTATATATATATGTATATATATATATATATATATATATATAATATATATATATATATAAACTGAATTACGATGTAACGTGATGACTATATAAAGATAAAAGCCACGAAGGAAATTGAAACAATAGTGGTATGAGGCCTTCCGACTCAAATGTCCTTTAAGGACATTGATCAAAAGGCCTCGTAGTCCATTATTTCACTTTCGTGGATTATAATGTATATACACATAGGGGATGTTCATATATACAAATACGTATACATTACAAGCATGCTAGTTCCTCGTATCTTCTCATTGCTGTAACAAGAGCGTTGCTGGGACAGGAGCTCAGCTGATGGGGGCATTGTGCAACAGTTCATTCCAATATCTTTTAAATAATATTCTCATCATGTCAGATAAGTCAGTAGAATCTTGTGAACTGTACTGGTACAGGTATACCGCAATGCAACTTAAGTCTACAATACTTTGTGGTAGGCTATGCTAGTAGAGCAAATGAATCGCAGGGGTGTGTGTGTGTGTGCGCGTGTGTGTTTACGTTCGTTACACTCCCACGAACGACATTAGTTGTTATTGACAATGCAAGCTGTTCTGGCAATAATTACGCTGTGGTTATGTTTATTCACATCTTGAAAGGCTTTTCATGTTTTTAACATTCGGAATACTTACACTGATTTAACCATTTATAAACCTGTTTTGTGAGTGCGTCCTGGCTACTTCAATAAGTGTGTGTGTTTTATATCCCTGGTCATACTGAAAATATGCAAAAGCTAGAACATGAATCACGGAGGCAATGAATGAAAAAGGGACTGAATGAGATTCCATTATTATAGGAGAAGTAAACGCGATCATAAGGCAAACTGTAGAGAAAGCACCGACTGACTAGGGATCAATGAGCAGTGGTTTGCTATCTGCAATTATTATCAAATAAGGACAGTGCAAATGTGAATCCTCAGGAGCGGCATTAACTTACCCCTCTTTTGAAGGTCGACTCGAAATCGTTGTTTCGTACAGAGAGAGAGAGAGAGAGAGAGAGAGAGAGAGAGAGAGAGAGAGAGAGAGAGAGAGAGAGAGAGAGTCTCTTTGGTACCCTCCCATTTATCGGTTATTATTACCCGAAGTAGCGTGAACTGGATATTGAACGACATCTGTAGCTTAATGTTTGTATATAAATGTCACGGGGTGATGTATATATATATATATAATCTAATAAAAGGAGCCCATAAAAAACACAAAATATAGAGAAAAAAGTACTATATTTCAGAGACTGCTGTCTCCCTCTTCAGGTAGATGAATGAGAAAAGTTTACAGAAAAGGTGTATTTATACCAAGAGGTCCATCCACAAACAAGCCATTTAAGTCACCCCCGCTGATAATCTTCCTTTAATCTTCTTAGGGTTGGTTGAATGAAGAGGTTGTCGATCGTGTCCGAAATCCATGCTCCTTTTGGATGTTCATTACCTGCCTCTCTTTTATTAAGGCCGATTCCATCATTTGACTCTTGTACCGGCAGTTCTGCTATAAATTACACGTGACAAATTTCCAGTTTATTCTATGGTTATGTTCATTTATATGGTTGAAAATAGCAGAGTTCTGTTGTCCATACCTAACTGACCGTTTTTGTGTTGTATTAATCTCTGGGGAAGGGATTTACCTGTAAATCCTATGTAAGATTGGTCACAGTCCTTACATCGGATTTACAGGTAAATCCCTTCCCAGAGATTAATACAACACAAACGTCAGTTAGGTATGGACAACAGAACTCTGCTATTTTCAACCATATAAATGACATAACCATAGAATAAACTGGAATTGTCACGTGTAATTTATAGCAGCAACTGCCGGTACAAGAGTCAAATGATGGAATCGGCCTTAATAAAAGAGAGGCAGGTAATGAACATCTCAAAAGGAGCATGGATTTCGGACACGATCGACAACCTCGTCATTCAACCAACCCATTAAGAGATTAAAGGAAGATTATCAGCGGGGTGACTTAAATTGGCTTGTTTGTGGATGGACCTCTTGGTATAAATACCACCTTTTCTGTAAACTTTCTCATTCATCTACCTGAAAGAGGGAGACAGCAGTCTCTGAAATATAGTACTTTTTTCTAATATTTTGGTGTTTTTATGGGCTCCTTTTATTAGATGGAACGGAGCACGAACCGATGCTAGGATTGGCCTGACTGAATAGGCGAGAGAGGATGTCGCCAGGCGACTTATCTCTAGGTACGATCAACAGGACATCATCATCCCCTTCCTTGGACAAATGGCAAACGAGGACGGGTCGTGAACTGCTGGATACTGAACGACCATTGTTATTAGGCTTAATGTTTTGACTATTATAAATAAAAATTGTCCACGGACGCCGGTGGTGATGTGATATAGATATTATTTGATATATGATATATATATATATATAGAGAGAATAATGATATATATATATATAACAAACACACCAACAATACTACCTACATTAAATAGGATTAGAATTAGATATATATATATATTATTACTATATATAAATATATATATTACATATATATATATACTATATATATAATACACACACAGCCATTACACACCACATTCATGTAATAATATATATATGATATATATAGATGTAGATAGATAGATATATATATGAATAATTATATATATATATAGATAATATATATATTATAATATATATATAGATTAGATTAGGGATAATATATATATATAATATACATATATTAATATATATATATATATATATAATATATAATATATAATATATATATATAATTAATTATATATATATTATACACACATAACACACACACACACATATATATATATATATATATATATATATATATATATATATATATATAATTATGTGTAATCTATCCACACGAAGGAGGAAGTAATCATTGGATTTTATTCTAACCCGACCTTGACGAGGGCATTTTATTAGGAAGCAGTTCCAGAGAACGAAAGAAAAAATGTGACAGTCCAAAAAATTCAACAAACAACGATTAAAATGCATGAAACTAATAAAAGGTCGTTCGACTACAAGGAATTTAAAAGGACATACTATCCTGAGAATTGGAAACAGATTCTACAAGCGGCTGAAACACAAGCACTAAAAGTTTTGATAATTCGGACGAAACAGTTCCGACAGTATTTCTCATATTTTCTTGCTCGACTCTGCACTGACTCTCTCTCAGGGGTCAGGCACCAGCTTTTCATAATCTCACAAGCAAAACAGTTGAAAATGTAACTGCTCAACACGGTATAATATACCTAGAGATGATCCCAGAAGTGTAATTAACACTCTCACTAAATATTGTAACTACCCAGTTAACTGGAATGAGGCAAAGGAAGTTTTCAGTTACTCTCACTTCCCGGAAAGCAATATTATACAGAATCTGGGCTCATTTTCCACACTCGAGGCAGTCCTCTGAATGCTTACTTGTGTGTGGTCGTCTTTTGCAGATTTGTTGTGCTTGCATTACGATACCGCCTGCGTCATTACCTTTCAAACGTTGATTGACTGTTGCTTGGAAGATGTCCTTGGACATTCCTCACATCTGAACCGCCTTTAAACAGTTTCATGAATTTTCGTCGCCGTTTGTTGAATTCTTTCATCTGTCACAATTTTTCTTTTGTACTTAGAAACAGCCCTCTAATAAATTGCCTTCCTCAAGGTCCGCTCGAGGACGAAACTACACTTCATCGTTTCTTGTCAATTCCTCCTTTTTTTATTTATTTTTTATTATGTCGCTAGTAAGCCTTATGATCCAAGAGGAAGAAATACAAAGAAATTACCCTGTCCGGTGGCGGGAAACGAAGCCAGGTCCCATAATCATGACGAGGTCACCTTGCCGACCTGACCACGAGAAGGATTCAAGAAGTCAAGAGGGCATTGTGGCTATCACAATTACCTATATATCTGGTACAGTGACCATTAGATTATATATATATATATATATATATATATATATATATATATATATATATATATATATATATATATATTAGAACCTTCAGTATCTACTGGAGGTCATGCTTTCGGCCTTCAAAGCAAAAGACCATTTAACATGCAAAATGTTCTCAACGGTAATAAATAATATTGTAATGGCATAATAGCCTATAATTACAAACCCGTCAGGGATAACCTTGCAATTATCTTAAAACAAAAATAAACCCACAGACTTTTGCATTTGATAAATACTTAAAATGCAGGGGGAGGGGGGGGGGGTGTAACGTTCACACTATCCTCTCCAGGGAGCAGAAGAGAAAAAATGCCCAAGATTCTTGTGCCGAATCTCCTCATTCCGAAGAAGAGTACGTTAATGTCAAGTCCTCCTTTATTTTTACAGCAGGCTTCACTGGACCACTTTTCAAAACTCTCCTCACTCTTGACGTGACACGAGATCATCAAAAGAAAAGCATTCAAAATCAACAGCCCTCTGCCCAAGACCACAAATCTGAATATAGAATGACAAAGCCAGGTGTATGATTTTAATCCCTGTTTCGGCCTTATTAAGTTTCGCCAACGTTATGGAGGATTGGATGGCTAATCCCTGTTGCCGCACGATTATAAAGGATTGGACGGCTTAAACGAAACGCTTAAGTTCCCGGATAATTCTTTATACCTCGACTAGCCACAGTCTTTTCTTTAGACCTCGACTAGCCCACAGTCTTTTCTTTATACCTCGACTAGCCACAGTCTTTATGTCATGCCCCTAGGTTAGGCTAGTACATATAGTTTCAATACGATAATTTGGGCGTGGGAAACATAACGAGATTGTTTACGAGAAGATTCTAAGGTTAGCGTTCAAGTTATGGCGTTCCACTTTTATCAGGAGAACCTGTGTATCAATGGATTACACACATACATCTTCTCTATGTGTCTAACTGCATCAAATGCATTTGATGATTATCTCACAAATTGTTTGTTTGTTTGTTTGCAAGATGTTTTTCCGTTGCAAGGAACAAGTGGTCATTCAGCAACGGGACCAACGCCTTTACGTGACTTCTGAACCACGTCGAGAGTGAATTTCTATCACCAGAGTATCTAGCATATCAGTCACGCTACAATTACCGCTATTTAGCAAAGACTCGACTGTAACGAAAAATCGTGTAATCAAGAGTACCCTGCTACTGCACATCAACAATGTACGGCGAACTGTGACTAATTACTTCTTCGGACTCGCTTCATAAAGGATGGTATCAGAAGGGATTCAAACAGTGAAATGAATTTTCACTATCTGATCACTTTTGGCACATCGCCCACAGAAGAGCATACATGATACATAACAGTTTTTGCACATCACCCAGAAAAGAGCATAACTGATACCAAAATGATAAAAGAAAAGTCTGCAAAATGCTAAAATTACATTTTAAGAAATTGTATAAGTCATATGTTCCTTCAAAATGCACGGGTACAACACGGTCTTCGGGACATGACACGACAGCAAAACACCGAAACAAAAATAACGCTTACACAAGCACAATTAAGTCAAATACATATCTTAACTAAGAAACGTGTAAAACAATCATATTTAGAATACGTCGAGCTATATAAAATTAAATTGTTACAGACACACGATAATGAGCTGTACTAAAATATACTAATTAGATCTAAACGCAGAACTATTTTATGAGCCAAACGAAAGGTCGGACTAATACTTCAAATCATGACGAGGTACACAGAGCCTTTTCAGGACAGACTGACGGGTGGAAAAAAACAGGGGAAAACCGATGGCCAAGACAGGAAGAATAACAAAAAATCGTGGCCAAGGCGAAAACTGCGAGACCTTACACGTGGAATGGGGGAGGGGGAGGGGGAGGAGGAGGAGCATAAAAGCACTTATGGAAGAGACGAAGGCAAAATGCTCCTCGGGGATTTCTGGCAAGAAGTCAAGCAACCTCCTCAACCCCGATATCCCAGCCTCGGGAAATCTCGAAGAAAGCACAAGCATTTCCCAACATTCCTCGGCTTTCTAGTTCCGTGAAAATAACATCTCGATGTGCATCCACATCATGATGCTTTCGTGAGCGGAACAGTAATAATATTACGGTTCGTAATTTCCGGATTAGAATGACCGCCGGCGTCCAGCCCCGGCCCACACCTTCTCTCTCTCTCTCTCTCTCTCACCCACCATTGGTCCCAGTTTGTATACACAGCATGAAGAGGGTAACCTTGTCCGAGTTTCGAGAGTCTGCCTGTGCCTGCTTCCGTCCAGGGGTCGCACCGAGCTTTCTCGCCCCATTGGCGACATCTTTGATCCTCACACGCCCACACTGGCAAATGTGAAATAACAACAAGAATAATTATTACATAATGTCTTTATTATAAGTTTGGCTTCAACTGTTCGGCTAAAAGTCTCACTAAAAGCATAAAGCAAAATGGAAAAATAAGTATGCAACAAATACCAGACTGACAATTGTACCTCTGCAGACGAAGGCTAATAAAGACGGATGTTATGCACAAGCTGCTCTCTCTCTCTCTCTCTCTCTCTCTCTCTCTCTCTCTCTATATATATCTATATAATATATATATATATTATATATATATATACTATATATATATATATATATATATATAATATATTCTCTCTCTCTCTCTATCTCTCTCTCTCTCTCTCTCTCTCTCTCTCTCTGAGTGTGTGCGTGCGTGCATGTGCACGCGTCTGTGCTCGTCTGCCAAAGCGTGCACATGAAACGCAAACGCAAACTGGCACAAATAAATTAGGAAAAAGTAGAGTGGAAAGACAATGCCAGCGCCGTTGCCAGCCATCTGTAATTACCAGTAGTGATAATATCCACAGGAACTAACCTAAATAATATTCATAATGAACGGTGCGACATATGATGATGATGGTCCCATGAAAGCGAAACCATCTACTACGGAGGAGGTGGAGACTTTCACTTACTTAGGCGGGAGGGCTTTATGACCCAACGGTATAGTTTACCATAAATGCGTCCAAAGAAAACGGACGACTCTGGAGATTCCACTAACGGGGAAAATTGTTAGAACAGTTAAGTAAAGGTTCACGGCACATTAAACGGTTTCTGGTGACAATTTAATACCGCTACGAGTCTGTTTTTCTCACTTTGAAGAAATAATTCCTTTTCCATTCCTCTATTTCCAGCTGTTTTCTCACTGGGAGCCATAACGCTAAATAGGTTACAGCTACCTGCTTTCACTTGTTGGCAATACGGAACAGCTCATGACTCTCACCGTCAACAACCACCCCCCCCCCCCCCCAAACCCCTTTTTCAATATTCTCTCTGTCTCTCTCGTTGGTATTCTACTGGACTGCTGGGAGTGGGAGCTGGTATGCCTAGAACAACCAGTTTCGTCAAGTTGGCCCTGCAAGTGAATGTTGTACGTACGTAGGTTTGACGTCGCTATTGGGTCGGGTTGAATATCGAATTTAGGCCATAGGGCCAAGCACTGGGACCTACGAGGTCATCCAGCGCTGTTCCAACATGATTCAAGTATTAGGAGAGGGTGGAAAGTAAGATGAAGAAAGAGAATTTGAAATGAGGTACAGTAAGAGGAACGAAAGTGGTTGCAGCTAGGGGCCGGAGGCATGATGCTAAGTACCTTGAGTAATGCCTACAGTGCACCACATGAGGTACACTGACAGTACTTTAACCCCTTAAGGGAGTCGCTATTGGTGACCCACTTCTAAACGCCACCTACAACTATGTCACTGGCACTCAGCAAGTCTCTGTCTCTGTCTCTCTCTTTCATGAGTGAGAAAGGCCACTTTCCAGAATTCCCAAGCCGACTTTCAACAACGTGAAACTGGACCAGTTGAAAACTTTGCAGACAAACGTGATTTAACCAATGAATTATTTGTTTGTTTGTATGGTGTTTTTACATTGCATAGGGAACCAGTGGTTATTCAGCACCGGGACCAACGGCTTTACGTGACTTCCGAACCACGTCGAGAGTGAATTTCTATCACCAGAAATACACATCTCTCACACCTTAATGGAATGCCCGAGAATCGAACCCGCGGCCACCGAGGTGGCAAGTCAAGACCATACCGATCACGCCATTGAGGCTCTTCTTAACCAATGAAGTTCATGATTAACTGACCATATATATAAAAAATACATAAGCTATCTTTAGCCTTAGTAATAATAAACAATTCTACGACTGTGCTTACGAAGCATAAAAAGGCAAATAAAGTTCCACAGTTAAAAATGAATAATGCTTTTCAAAAGTAAACAATTTAATGCCATTAAGAGTGGGGAAACGAGATGAGATCAGACTCGATTAGAATCGTTTTTAGTGTACAACCGTTTATGTAAACATTAAATACGACTGAATCCGATACAACGTGATGACTACACCGACAATTGAACCTGCCTCTACAAAGAGAAAAGGATAAACCGTCATAACTTTGTTTATTTTCGTGAGTGTTCGGCGTCTTTCATCTTCGGTAGGCTACGCGTCACTCAACACTGGCGTGAAATGTCACGGGGACGCAGCCTTGTACTGTAAGCAACAAAACACCTGAGGATAAACTGACCTGATATGAAAATCAGGTCAAGCAATAGGGGATGCGAAATATTGATTCGAAAGCATAACTTTTCGGTCGGTCACACTAGCACGCAACACGATTCGCAAGGCACATTTCAACTTACACCACCTACCGAGTACGGAACCCAATTTCAGATCATTCACCTGCACTTGGCAATATCAAGACGAATGGAGCTATACTTCTCCCCACAGATAGACACGCACAAGAAGCCAAATGCTCTCACCAATACAGACCCTTCACATCCTGAATTGGCCCTTCAGACTGAATAATAATAATTATTATTATTATTATTATTATTTTTTATTATTATTATTATATTATTATTATTATTGAACCAAGCAAAAACTTCTTTCAGCTTTCTTCTGAAGACTGAAAAAGAAACCCACAAAATTAACTGTGTATAACGTGTTGACTTATAAGTATTTACATTTTATTGTACTCAACACTCGAGTACTTTCAGACCCTATCTGTGGCCCTTTTTCAAGAGATGTGACAACCTACACATCTCTTGAAAAAGGGCCACAGATAGGGCCTGAAAGTACTCGAGTGTTAAGTAAAATAAAATGTAAATATTTATAAGTCAACACGTTATACACAGTAATTTTGTGGGTTTCTTTTTCAATTATCATTATTATTATTATGAGCTTTCATTGACATGAAACAAACCCACAAAACACGTTTCATAAATCTCTACAGGAGAAGGCAGAAATTTGAGAAGATCTGAAGAAAACCGAAGTAAACAAACATGGCAGCAAGAACAGATAAACAACTAAGAGAACTGAAACATACAGCTGATTAAGGCTCTGCTGTAAAGGATATAGAACATTAACTATGAGGGGAGTTGAGGTGACCCGTCTGCCATTAATAGGCACTGATGACATCACCGACCTCTAGGCAGAACATTGCAAAGGGTAGTTTTATAGTAAAGGAAAAACCCACCTGGAATAAGGAATCGGACTATTTCCTTCAATACGGGCAAACGCTTCATGCCCTACCTCTCTGTTCGCTGTATGAATTCCTCACCCCTGCAGTTCCTCGTTGGACGAGTGGGTTGGTTATGTGCTCGCCTACCGATTTGGTATAGTCGCCAGTCCGATTCCCAGCTCGGCCAATGTGGCATCACAGAAAATTATTTCTGGTGATTAGAAATTTTCTCGAGATAATGTGGTTCGGATCCCACAATAAGCTGAATATCCCGTTGCTAGGTAACCAATTGGTTCCTAGCCATGTAAAAATGTCTATTCTTCGTGCCAGCCCTGGGAGAGTTATTCTGCTCAGTGGTCTGTTAAACTAAGATATACTTAACTTTTTCACCCCTGCATTCTCCAGTTCACTTATGAATTCGTGCCACCGCCATCGTTTCTATTGACCCCAGTCACCTAATTGTTCTCAAGCCAAGACGATGACCTCAATATAAGAATTTACCGAATCTGGCCTCAATGGTAAAAGAAGTCATTTGAATTCTAGCAGCAGCCGCCGCCTCTCCCCATTCACACTTCGCACGCAGATCGACTACTGGAATCACCTCTTTCTCATACTTGAGCAATCAAGCCCAAAGGGTCAGAGAGAGAGAGAGAGAGAGAGAGAGAGAGAGAAGAGAGAATAACCACTGCTAACCCACTTTGTGGTGCTATTTCTCTGTTACATACTCTAACACAAGCGCACTTTGGTGCTAATGTACCGTACCTAACAGCTTATGGCCTGGTATAAACCCAGCACAAGATACAACATCATGAGTAAAATACGAAGTTTCTTCGGCGCAATCGAGTTTTCTGTACAACGTATAATGATGTATGATACTCTTAACCACGGTCCGGTAGCGGCCTGTGTTGTTGGCACCAATAACTAACTATCTTTGAACTTAAATCCAATAAAAACTCCTGAGGCTAAAGGGCTGCAATTTGATGTGTTTGATGATTGGAGTGTGTATGGGCAACGTACCAATTTGCAGCCCTCTAGCCTCAGTAGTATTTAAGATCTGAGGGCGAACAGGAAAAGTGCGGACGGGCAGGCAGATAGCCATCTCTGAGTTTCTTTTACAGAAAACGAAAATAAACAACAAAGGGGGGAAAGGGGGGGGGGGGGGGGATTAACTCTACAAACTAGAAAAAGCGGAGAACAGAAAGTAAGTCATCTCAAGAGAGGGTATTCAGAGACGGTACACTAACCCAACAGTAACGTTTACATACATAATACATCCGAAAGGGAGTAGAGTAGGAGTGGAAAGCTAACAGCCACACTTTTCACGGAAAGACAGAACGTTTGCATCACAACGAAAGAGCCTGTCAGTCAACCACAGAACATTTCACAGACTCAGCTGAATCACCGTCATGTGTCTCGACGACCTTTAGCAGCAAGTTCCGTTGCTATGAAATCATTTTGAAATCTCTGGGACCCGCCTTTTAAACGGGACGTTTCCGGTTACGGAGTTTTGCCAAAAAGACTCTGGGGTCAACTGGGAGCTCCGGTAATGCCTCCATTTTGCCATTCAGTATTTGCTGGTTTCCAGGAACTCTTTGAACTCAAATTTTCGACCCCATTCAAGTTCAATACTTTTTTCCTTTCATTAAGTGCGTCCAAAACCTGTGCTTAAATCTGTTCACTATAGTGTTTCATTCCATTCCTTACGATGAGTAGTATAGTATTTCATTAGCTTTATTTTATATTTACGTAGAAAATATCCCAGATTACATTAGAAAACTCGTTAACGAACCTTTGTTAGAACAGAAAATGTTGAAGAGCTTTCCAAGATTCCGATCACCCTGGTAGTGACGACGCCAGACCACTTACACCTAATCAATCAATAAAGAGATTTCTTCTATGCATGTTAACAGTACAGTCCTAAGTAAAGCATTCACTGAAATTTATTGACTAAACTGCTAACAACAAAGTTTTATTCAACGTCAAGCGAGTGCTACATCTCACTCACCTGACGCAACCTGCCTACTCAAAGCATAATCGATCACGTGAGCTCCTGCGGTGCGTGGCTAATATTCACGAGAGAGAGAGAGAGAGGAGAGAGAGAGAGAGACGAGAAAGATGAGACGAGAGAGAGAGAGAGAGAGAGAGAGAGAGAGGAGAGAGAGGCGCTTTGGGACTGTACTGTGCTGGATACCTACGTATAGACATCGAGGTCTGAACTCGAATTTTAATCAGTTATAAACAAGTTCTTCTACTATTTAGCATAACACAAGCAGAATGATATACCACATAGTAATGCATTTTGCCAACGCTAGGAACCCCCTTCCCAACAACCCCCACCACTCTCTCTCTCTCTCTCTCTCTCTAGACGATAAAGGGAATGAAAACAGAAATAGAACGTTAAAATACTATGAATTTCACTCGCCCTGAGGCATCTTTCCCCCCCCTACATAGTCGGATCAGCATGAGATTTTGGCAGAGGCTTTTATTAACACCTTGTCGTAATTTCCGTTAGCATAGTAAACTACTAAGAGTAACCAGTTAAGTGAGTTTGTTCACTATTAAGTCCCACCCACCCACCTCCATTCTCTTTTTCGCTTACTCGGGGGAGTTAGCCTACAAATTACTTTAGTCGTTATTCTGCTACTGTTGGTGTTGTGGGGGGGGGGGGCGGGGGGGGGGGGGGGGAAGGTTGTTTAAGGGGGGGGGGGGGAAAGGCTTCTGGAATATGGAATTTGACAGGATATTTATGATTTATTGATAAGGATGAACATGTAAAAAAAAAAAAATAATGTGCATGTTAAACAGCTCAGAACAATTACCTATAATAATACGTAGCGCATTTATTTTAATTTTCGCTAGGTGAAACGCTGCCCTATTTGACCGTATGATTAGGACTCGCCTCCGATTAAGCTAGAGGTCGGATCACGCCTTGTTTTGTTTTTCTCTCTTCTTGAATTTCCATCCAGTTTCCATACCCTGAAACATGGATTGAAATGTTACGGGAGGAAAGTGATGCCCTCGGGGACGCCGCCGCCGCCGCCGCACTTCGGGCGCTGTCAAAGACTACTTTAATCTGACCACTCTTCTAGTATCGGCTCCTTTCCTCTCCTTATTTAATTGTCAGTGACTGACGTGGTTGCTACGCCACTATAATCAGTCATTTATTGACTGATTGACTCTTTCATTTCTCCTTGTTCCTTAGGGTGAAAAGTCTCAATGCAACTGCATTCCTACAATCCCGTTTACAATGACGCAGCGTCTCGCCACACTGCTCAAGTCAAGGTCTATAGACCTTGGCTCAGGTCAAATACCACTTGCATGCCGCGAGTATGGCCTGTGGCTCCAGCCATCGTCCCGTCGTCAAACCAAGGAAACTGGAAACGCCGAAAAACCAAACAACTATGATGCAAACAATTCCTGTTCATATCGCCAACTGCCTTACTATACAACATACACTTCAATTTTTGAAGTATAAATCACAGCTCAAGCGGCAGTCTTTCCCCCCCCCCCCCCCCTCCCCCCCCCCCCTCTCTCTCTCTCTCCTCTCTCTCTTATCTTCTCTCTCTCTCTCTCTCTCTCTCTCTCTCTCTCACAGAACGTCATTATCGCGTCAAAAGGAATTTAGTCGGAATTGTTCTCATCGAACTCGAAATTTCTCATTTTCAAGAACAAACTGATCGAACTGTTTACTTTTGGTACTGCACTATGCAAACAAAAATTACGCTAGGTTGTGAATAAGGGTCTGCCAAAATCTCACAGTGATCCGACTTTTCTTCAAGAAATTATATATTAATAAAAAAAATTAAAAAAGGAGGCTTTAATGAGAGTGAAATGCACAGTAAATAATAAAAAATACAGGTGATAAAGCTACATTGCCAAAAACAGATATAGTAGCTAGTCCGCTAATAAAGTTAACGATATGATCATTTGGAAGTGGTACCATCACTTCTACTGGCGTTTTGGGCTAACAAATGAACAACAAAAAGGTCTTAGTTTTGGAAGAATCTCATCCAGGAACTGACCAAGTCCCCTTAGAAGCCTTTTGTCCTCCTTAATGCCCATTTTAAACGTCCTCATGCGGATGCAGACCATTTCTAGACCTATGGAAGCCCATCTCACTCTAATCTTCACGAGTTGTGCGTTCCGACTGGTCACCGACTCGAATGTTGCTTTAGATGGGAGTCGACGCGTTTTCTGTAGCATCTCGCCGCTTTCAACGTGATAATACGTCATATCATGACCACGTGCTACAGCTATCGATACAAGAGAAAGAATTAAGAAAGCAGTCCATATAATACACGAGATAGTGGGATTATCATAACACCGTAGATTATAGGTGAAATAAACCAACAAGCAAATTATCATCATCATTATTATTAATCTTGTAGAGAGTCTTCTCTATTTTTTTTCTGATGACAGCTTTCTCTGTTGCTGTCATCAGAAAAATAGAGAAGACTCTCTACAAGATTAATAGTGCTGAAGCAGCAACCATTTTTAACAAAACTTGTCTACGAGAGGGTCTCCTTCCGAATTATCATCATCATCATCATTATTATTATTATAATTATTATTATTTTTATTATTATTATTATTATAATAAAAATAGCTTAACCAGACCACTGAGCTGACTTTCAGCTCTCATAGGGCTGGCTCGGAGGATTAGATAAAATGGCAGGTCTAGGCCACAGGCCACCACCAAGAAAAGAGAGAGCAAAAACCCAAAGGTTTTTCCTATCATCGTCAGAGGTCCACCGTGAATGTCCAGTTTCTCTTCCGAGAGTCATAAAAAAAAAAAAAAAAAAAAAAAAAAAAAAAGTTTCTCTCCGAGTCATAAAGAAAAAAAAAAAGGCCATAAAAAAAAGTACATCATAACGGCTTTAGCATATAGAGCAACGTCATTCGCCGTTCCTTGCCTAATCACGGCTATAACAAAGGAGCTCATCACAACAGTGTCGGGCTTTATACGGGACTAATGGAAGAAGTCAATTTCACCAGGGAAACTAGTTCGCTCATCGGCGGAATATCGGAAACTTAACTCGAGAAAGTTTAGAAAGTCCGGAAGAGCTCAAGTGACACCAAAGTGAATGATGGCACAACACTAATCTCCGGTCTGTTTCTTTCGCTAATCGACAACGTTCCGTCCGGCGAGCTCCATTCAAAAGCCTTTCCGTCACCTTAGGTGAAATTTGGACGCGTCCCGTCACCCCCACACCCGCACAAGTGTGAGAGATACCAGGCAAGTTGTATCTCGAATGGATTCCCCAAAGGCGGCGGGGGAGGATGAGATCTCTGACCCCTCAAATCTCATCTTTAGAAGTAACGTTCAATCCTTTGGAAAAAACTTTGATTTTAGAACTGCAACGCTTCTAATTCTGTCATTATTTAACTTACTTAACATATACAGGAACACACACACATATGTAGGTGAACAAATACACAGCTATTCATTAAATATTATATATATATATATATATATATATATATATATATTATATATATATATATATATATATATATAAGGCCCATTAAAAACACTCCAGTTTAAAGCTAAGGACGATAATTCAGAGGACTGACTCCCACCCTTATCAAGTAATCACTACTTAGCAAGGGTGGGAGTCAGTCCACCGAAATAGTCCTTAGCTTTAAACCAGTGTGTTTTAATGAGCCTTTTATACTCGAGACGTATCAAGTCATACCAGAAGAATTTATTCACACACACACATATTCATATATAAGTATTACTAAGCAATCACAAAAGTAAGCACGCGGCTTTGTTCATTAGCTGCAGCCACCAGGACAGGTTCAAATGAAACGACAGGGTCCAAGAACTCTCTCTGTCGTTTCATGTTAATCTTTTCCAGAGGCTTCAGCTAATATCCGAGTATACGTACCAGCCCCAATACTTCACGACACAAAGGATCTCTGTGAAAGTCCGCCAGACACGAATCTCCTACCTATGCTTTTACTTACACATAATCTTCCAATCGAACTTCTTTCGTCAAACAGTTCCCATCCAACGGTGCTGCATCTTCCGATTCATCTGGTGATCTGGTGCCTAAATATCACGTACTAGTGTGTGTGTGTGTGTGTGTGTGTGTGTGTGTGTGTGTGTGTGTGTAACACGCCTATGCCAGTTCCGATTCCTCTTCATCATTACCTCATTTATATATGGATATTACGTAAATTCCCTTACAGAATTATTCCCCTCCTTCCTGATGATGTTACTTGACTCCTAATTTTATTCCCTTTTAAAAAGGTTCATTGTCCCACCCTGATTCATGTCCGCGCAACAATACAGATCATAATAATGGATAATCTCTCGTGGGTAATTCCAGACTATTTAATTTCCAGATTATTCCTACCCTGCCCATTGTTTGATTTGTCTTTCCTGTGTTTCAATAAAACTAAAGGAAACCTGTATTGGCAACCATTGTTCCCATGTAGTGTTACTGCATCCCCTTATCCTCATTATTATTTTCGTTTATCTTGAAGTGATCGTAAGAAACACCCCCCCCCGCCCAAACCCCGCCTCTAGATACATGAGGCGTTCTATGAAGAAAACTTTCTAAATCGTGTACTGTTTTAGTGATTACTACAGCAGCATCACATGAGCATTTGCATTCTCAGAATTCAATTTCTACCACTACTGCAATCTCAATGACATTCGTTACAAGTATAAAGCTCATCATTTTGCGTACTTGCTACACAAAAAGCTGGGAAGGCATTTTACAATAAAATGAGAGGAAGACCGTACTATACGCAAGGACACTCGATGTTTGCATGGTAATAACAAGGTGTAAAACGTTAATTTCGGGAAACATCTTAGAATATACATAAAGAAAACAGTGTTACCTAACAAATCCAGGTCTATAAACTCTTTTGACCTTATTCTCCTTACGATGTTCGAAGAGGAGTTACAAGAGAAACCCTTAAGCTGATCATTTATTCTCGTCATAGGTTCATCCAGTATGGTCCTGGGGAGTTGATCCGCGACAGCTGTGGTCACTGGAACAGCAACCGCTGATGAAACGACCTACTCTTATCTAGGGACTCAAATAGTTTCATGGATTTTTGACCTTTGCCGATTTATGCAATACAGCTGTCTCTACAATATTTTTTATTTACTGTATTTAGTTTACTTAAGAATGCCTTGAAGTAAAGACTAAAACAAGCAAGGCTTCCTTTGGTTCACTTTCCTCGTGGTCATAGGTTTCTCTCTCTCTCTCTCTCTCTCTCTCTCTCTCTCTCTCTCTCTCTCTCTCTCTCTCTCTCTCAGATATTTACATGTATGAAAGAAAAGTACAATGAACTAAATCAAACTGTAATCTTTACATGGTTCGGTATCAGTGAAAACGGCTGTGGAAGTAACCTCCAAGAACGTTGAAAAAGAAGCCGTTGCCTCATTCTTCCTAGAGTGATGTCGGCTGAATTTCTAAATCAAGAAAGCAGTTTACCCAGACCACCACTGCGCTTACTTTCAGCTCTCATAGGGCTGACCCCAAGGATTAGAATAAAATGCCAGATAGGTCAATCAGTATGATGCCAAATCAATTAAGTCTAAAATTAAAATCTGCACAAAGGCATACGCTTTCATCCGGAACACACACACACACACACAAAAGGTATACTGGGCTTCTTAAAATGACGGGAATGAAAATGTCCAGAGACCTCGAAGCTCCGGAGATGACGGACGAAGGAGGAAGAACAGTTAGACTCTCTCTCCTGCTTCCTATTTCCTCTCGCACTGAGTCATAACTCTCTCTTGACTACTGATCACTGGAATGAGTTCACCCACTCACTCTTGCCTAATTCCGGGAGCTCTTTCTCTCAGCAGGATTCAGAACAATGATGGGGGCATATTCCCAGCACGCATACACATACACTATAATATACTATATATATATATATTATATATATATTTATATATATATATAAATATATATATATATATATATATATACACATACACACTATATATATTATATATATAATATATATATATATATATATATAATATATATATACACACACACACACACACACACACACACACACATATATATATATATACACACACACACACACACATAGTTTAGGTACAAAGTTCCAACAACTCAAAAGGCATCTGGTTCTTAGCTAATATTTCTTCTTAGCTGAAACAGAATGTCAAATATTATTCCTTAAATCCCAGTGTGATCAAATACTGTTCCCTGATAAACAAGTAAAAAATAATAACAAATGAAATGGGAAGAGCCAACAAAGCATCCCAATGTCGGCACGAGAGAGGGACTTGGGCAAAGCAAGAAATCGCGTTCCAGGCCCATCCAAACTCCTCTGAATTTTATCCATGCCTCGCCCTCTGCCCAACCTGTTGTCACAGAGGAGCCTTTTCATAACCCAAAAGAGTCAAGTCAACCTTCCCAGCTCGTCAAGTGGTCTTTCCGAACACTCCAATCAGCAAACAAAAATGATACGACAAAAGTGTTGGAATTTGGTCACTTTACAAAGACGGAATGCGGATTTTTTTTGGACATATTTTTCATAATAAACGAGATTAGACACTCAAAAATAGAAGTACAACCTTTACATAGATAATCTACTTAATATCGCCTTAAGAGCACCGTGATTCATTCATTATCTTATAATGATATGATTTTGAAAATGGCACGAGTCGACCACGAGACATTTTTCCCCAGACTTCATAGGAGGATAGAATGATTTGTAGGTGTGGAAAGGAAGTACTTAATTAAATCGGAGAGCTGTATCTTCCTCAGCGGACGATCTAGGAAAAGTTGCTGGTTCAGTACATATATTCCGGCAAGGAAGGCCTCAGCACCTTGCGAGCTACTTCTCAGCCCAAATACGTTAGCCTGATAGTAATACTTCGAAGTAAGATTATCATCTACTCCCTTTTATATTTCCAGCTCAAGAGTCTTCTTCTAATATAATAATATTCGAGAGGACCTGATTTTGATTGTCCCCCTCCGTGTAACAATAAGGGAGACATGACACAGCATCCCACCCCAACAAACCGGCTTGTCCGCCCAGCGTCGTGGGGGCAAGGTAGGTAAGGGAACGGGAGGGTAAAGACACATCCACCCTCCTACTGGAAACCTGTTTGTCCGGCCAGCGTGGGGAAGGGTAGGCGAGACGACAACCGCGGGTTCAGCTCGTCCCTTAAATTAATTCCGTTTAGAAGAGAGAGAGAGAGAGAGAGAGAGAGAGAGAGAGAGAGAGGTCTAGCGCTGTTTGTTTGTTTGTATGGTGTTTTTACGTTGCATGGAACCAGTGGTTATTCAGCAACGGGACCAACGGCTTACGTGACTTCCGAACCACGTCGAGAGCGAATTTCTATCATCAGAAATACACATCTCTCACTCCTCAATGGAATGGCCGAGAATCGAACCCGCGACCACCGAGGTGGGAAGCAAACACAATATCAACCACGCCACTGAGGCGCTTTTCTAGCGCTGTTTTCTTTAAAAATCAGGTCCGCTATGAGACATTAGCATTTTACAAAATCGAGCCATTAGTGGATATCTTTCGCGTTAGGCAATGCGGTAGATTTCACACTATGGGTACAATATATGAGCTGGAATTTCTTGCTAAAGGACGTGGTTACTTCTGCGAAGGCGCCAAAGGACATAACTTGCACTTAGCATTTGAGAGAGATTCTCTGGATTCAAGACAAGCAATGAGGTCTCAGACTGAACATCTATACTAGGTATAAGTGCAGAGAGAGAGAGAGAGAGAGAGAGAGAGAGAGAGAGAGAGAGAGAGAGAGAGAGAGAGAGAGAGAGAGTTTGTGACAACGACAACAAAATTTACTTGAACCAGACACAACCTCACTTTCCCCTGTTCATGACATTAATCTAGTTGAAAAGGAGTTATTGAACACAATAGCTCATACCAAGATTGAAGACTACTGAAATAATACATTGAAGGCTTTACTGCGAATTAATGAACAATGGTGGATTTCTAACATAGGTAGACACATGATTTCTAACAATACATAACTGCTGTAAATGCACGCACGCATACATACATAACATACATACATACATACACACACATTACATATACATAGTATATATGCATTAAGCTACAAATGTTCTTTAGTATCTAATTCCCTCTACCTCGGAATTAATACATTTTCATACATTCTAGCCACAAGGGGAATTTTTTCGTTGATAATAATTTCGTCCTCTCGTGGATTCGAACCAGTGGACAGAGGAGAAACCAGGACTTCAGTGAGGTTACCGCCTTGGCCAACAAGTGAGGTAACGTAACGTCACTTTAGTCCTGATTTCTCCCTCTGTACGTTGGTTCGAATCCACGAGAGGACGAAATTATTATCAACTAAAAAATTCCCCTTCGGTTAACATAATATATATTCATTCCGAAGTAGAGAGAATTGGATATTAAAGGACATTTGTAGCTTAATGCGTGTAAAGGAATCACGATGATGTGATTGAAATTCATACATACTATGTATGTGAGTACGTACTTCCTATTTACCCACGAGTCACATGTTTTGTTACAAACCTGAAAAAGAATGTTTTTGATTTCCAATTAATATCCGGGAAAAAACAAAGTAATTAGTGTTACGCGATCTGCTAGAGAGAGAGAGAGAGAGAGAGAGAGAGAGAGAGAGAGAGAGAGAGAGAGAGAGAGAATAATAAAAAGCCTCGCAAACAAAATGCCTATGAAAAGACGGAACAGCAGCAGCCTTGCCAGAAGACTTATCGTCCTGGAGACGGTCGCTATGAGAAAAAGGTAATGGGGGTAATTTACTGAAGTGACACGATTAACATCAGGAAATCAACCTGGAGGAGAGGAGAGGAGAGGAGGAGACGGAGGAGAGAGAGAGGTGATGGCTATTTTTACTAGTTGAAGATTCACCGTTGCAGTAAATCACTGTTTTTCATGGAATCAATTATTGCTAAAGAGCACGCAAGGGTATTCAGCAATTATCATGAAGACTAGTTATAGATATTTCTGTTGAAAATAAAATTCGTTTAAGTGGTTATTAGATATGCTTCACGGAATAAAAAAAAATAAAATAAAACCATCTATTTTATCATGCTTCACACTCCATTGCACTTTCCAACGTTGCCTCTCTCTCTCTCTCTCTCTCTCTCTCTCTCTCTCTCTCTCTCTCTCTCTCTCTCTCTCTCTCTCTCAAGGAGAGGGAAACCGTGTTAAAAAGACTAAAACTGGGTCAGGAATCAACTCGTTTGTCCTTAAGATCAGTTTGATAACAAAAGCAGAAGTTTCATGCCATTACCCCCAACCGTTTTCCTTCTCACAATCCAAAGATCAAATGACCTTGGTAATGTGACAAATTCAATGCAACATAATAGAAAAACTGCGCATCTGTCAACTCCTCCTTGACAATATTTATTCCAAAGTTACTCATGATCCTCGCCAAGACATCTCTCAGACCGTAAAACATAACATGAAAATTTATATTAGATTTCATTATGAAAGATGGAACGTCAAGGGTTTGCTTTCAAACAAATGAAGGTCATTCTCAATATGGAACCACAGGAACAACAATCACAGATTTCACCACTGAAAAATTTCTGTCTGTCTGTCTGTCTGTTTGTCTGTCTCCTGAGACGCCGCTATAGTTTTCGCATAACTTTCTGAAAAAAAAATTCAGTGCCTCACCTAGAAAACGCCCAAGTTGAAGCAAAACAAATGATCAAAAACGATCAAAACATAATACTGGAAATCAAAAAGAAGAAAAAGAAAGAGGGTTTAATATAAAATTACATTTAGGACGCACGTACGAGAATGACCAACTTTCTCCTCTACAAATCTAGGACGTATAACTCTCAACAGTTTCAAGTACTGGCACTTTACTGTGAAACATATCTTTCGTTTCCAAACCTGGAAACACTTGCTGGCTATATATGTACTTATATGCGCGGCATGCTGCATGCCGTACTCTTCACGGGTCAGGAAGAAAACAAACATACTGGAATTCATATCAGTAAGCTATGAACACTTCGCACAAGCAAAACACGTAATGTCTATGCAGACTGACTGAAGGCCACAAAACGTCGTTACTTTCCTGTACTGAAAATTTAACTTGATTATGAAAATCCTGAGTAAGAAGGGAACAGCTCAGTGACACTGGGAATTGCACATAAAAATACTCTATATATGTATTAACATAACCAGCTAAATTTAATTACCGCGAGAGAGAGAGAGAGAGAGAGAGAGAGAGAGAGTTAGTTTTACAAAACATATCGTTTGTTAACTATCAGTTAGAGGCGTCATAATGTAAAAATTTTATACTTTGCATAGATTCGCCAACACTCAGCCTTCACTAAATTATCAGGTTATGCAACAAATATTTCATTCGCAACATCGCTGCTAAAGAAGAAAATAGAAAGTATAAAAGTGACAGCGACCGATGAAATCAGTTTCTTTTAATGGCCACAGAATCAGTCAATCGTGTGTTTTGATGATGTCTGGCAGCCTTCCCCCTTTTTGGCCGAGACTTAAGAAAGGTATGAACGAGGAGCCAAGGCTTAAATGACCCATAATCACATCACAGCACTTTTTATGAAGTGAACGCTGTGCTACACATAATATACACGAAAGCCCTAGATAATCAAATATACGAATCCCAGAGATACAAAGTTCTCAGAAAGACAAAAACAAAAATGTTCGAAAAATAAGGAAAAGGCCAGGCAAAGGCAGATCCCTACTTGACCTTTGACCACTGTATATGAATGAATATGACTTTGACCTTACCCTGCCCTGACCCCTGACACGGCTTCTTCAGTGAAGTGTTGCATGCCTCCTATGAAGTGCCCGTCTTTTATGATTCAAACGTTAATACAAAGGTTGAATTCTTTTATGTTTGTTTGTTTGTTTGCATGGTGTTTTTATGTTGCATGGAACCAGTGGCTATTCAGCAACGGGACTAACGGCTTCACGTGACTTCCGAACCACGTCGAGATTCGTGAACTTCTATCACCAGAAATACATATCTCTCACACCTCAAAGGAAAGCCCAAGAATCGAACTCGCGGCCACCGAGGTGGCAAGCCAACATCATATCGACCACGCCACTGAGGCGCTTTAAATTCCTTTAGGAAATGTAACGTTGACATCACATGAAGTGTTGAAACTCTAATCTCCATAATACTTGATCAAGGTGAACTCTGAAGTCTTCACCTGAGAAGATATTAAAATTGTTGTACTTTTAAA
>NC_061109.1:12915799-12935799 GCF_015104395.2 Macrobrachium nipponense | reverse complement strand
CGGATTAGATATTTTAATCGTTTTTCAGCCTGGAAAATGAATCAAGCCATATGAAATGTCGGCATTTTAATAAAATGGATATAAAAAGAACACCTGTATATATATATATATATATATATATATATATATATATATATATATATATATATATATATAGTATATATATATATATATATATAGAATACACTATAGCACCTAAGTACGAAAATGAGAATATATCCATAAGTTACACAAAGGAGATTATATGTATGTTAACCAATTAAGTTTAATAGGAAATAAATCATGGTAAAAAAAAATCCCACCTCTCTAGAATGGATTGGTTGGTTATGAAAATTAGGTCTTGAAGACCAAGCACCGGAACCCACTAGGATTATTTGGCGCTCTACTGAAAATTGAATAAATAAATGAGAAAGATAAATTATGATTAAATGAATGATAACACCGTTCACATATGAACGTTAAAAATGAAGAACGATGGTAGATAAAACCAATAAAATATATATAACGAAATATTAATTTAAAATATACACTTTATATATAAAAATGACTACAATCTTTACTAAATATACTGATATTTTAAAATCGTGATGCTATATATTTTCCTTACAATGCAATTTACGCGTCTGATAATTTCTTACGTAAAGTGACGTCGATATCGGCAGTGCAACAACCAACAATGATTCACTTGAACATTGATATCAATAAATCCTAAGAATGTTTAGTTGCAAACGATGATGGCTCACTCTTAAGGGTCAATTGCAAACGCTCTTGTAAAGAGCTTACGATTCTTATAATTATATTGTGACCAAAATATCACAATATTGTTTTGTGCTTTTGCATGCCTACGCATGTACATACAGACAGCAAAGTAAAACAAACAATACACATACATCTTGACATATTTAGGTGGGCAGTATAACAAGCAAAGCTCATAATTATGAGGCGAAGCTAATACGTTGTTTTCCAGCCACTCCCAAAGACCAGTAGGTAATGAGGTCGACACATTAAAAGATCCTCAGCTCTTCACGGTTTAAAACTCTCTTCGAATTCCCCGTCCCACCCTGAGACGACATGCATTCTCCGGCGTCTACCTGAGGCTGTGTTCTTCCAAGAGCTAGGGAATGCTTGCTTAGCGCTTGCTTGATTAAAACTGGCGCAAGCAGGCTGCTGCGTAATTTGAATAATGTTGCGGTAGAGATAACTTTCAGGCGGTTTCTTGTGAAATTATCCGATGGCAGGCGCTCTACTGCCTTCCTTTTTAAAGCAACTTTCTTGTTCATTTCCCACGACATTTCTGTCTAGCAGATCTTGCGGAGTTTCTATACTCCTCAGGCACTGACAGTCAGGCTCCATTATATCTAGCGGAGTATGATAACACACCCAACTCACGGAGAACGAGAGAGAGGAGAAGGGAGAAAGAAAGAAGAGATAGAGAGAGAGAGAGAGAGAGAGAGAGAGAGAGAGAGAGAGAGAGAGAGAGGGGCAACAGATTGGCCTCCCATTCTTTATTTTCGTACCTTGAGCAGCTGGGGTCACATCGTTCAGGAGATAAAGCAAAGTGAGAGGGATTATGGATTCTGCTAAGCTGCCAGTCTGCATCAAAGACAGAACAGAAATTTCCTAAAGTTTTAAACTTTTTTTTTTTTTCTGGCAAAGGCCAAATCTTTGACTGAAGTCGCTCCTCCTCCTCCTCCTTTCACCCAGTGTGTTCGAAAAAAACCCTGATGACGTCAAGTAGCGACCATGCAGCGTCCACGTCTAACATTTGGTGTCCATGGCACCTGTGACGTCAGAGCGAGCGCCCTCCCTTTTTTGCATCCAGGACGCTTGTCATAAACGACCTGATCCTTTTCTGGTCCTTTGCCTTTTGTTCGTGCAGGATACTATATTTGTTAAGTTGCACTCGCTAATTAGCGTTCATTATCACCTCGGCTATTGAAAAAAAGAAGTCTGCAAAAACGTTTTTCCCGATAAAGCCTCCAACATCAATACCGGGCTTTGAAAAGGAACCTAAATCAATCGGGACCTCCATTGTTCCAATCATTTTTCACTTTTCCTAAACACATGGCAGCTTAATGATGCGCATAAAGGAATGATTCACCGTTTCAGTAAATACAAACCACCAAAATACCCTGTGTCACAACTAGTTATTTTAAACCCATTGCATCTAGTTCAGAGGAAAAACATTCTAAAAATGTACAATAGATTTCTACATAGTATGCATACATACACGGTTGCGCGCACACACCTATATGTTTATATCTAATATATATCTATATATCAAGATATATAATATATATATTATATATTATATATATATATATAATATATAGATATATATAATATATATATAATATTTTATATATATATATATATATATATATATTATATATATATATATATATAGAGAGAGACGAGAGAGAGAGAGAGAGAGAGAGATGAGAGAGAGAGAGAGAGAGAGAGAGAGGTATGTCACGCGTTCAATCTTAACTGTAAAATCGAGAAAATATATCCTACACATACTGAAAACAGCTCTCCCAATGAATGTCACTATTATAAAGTATTCGAAGCGGTAGTCATATTTTCACTATGATCAAAAGTTCACTGGCGGCTCAATGTTATTTCCATTTAACCCCACCGAAGGTCACAAAGACAATAAAAAAACAATATTATACCGAGAGCAATAATACTTATTTCAAGGGAACACACCTGCGGCTGTTTTAATATCACAATCCCCTTGACTTGGCTATTACCGACCCAGCACAGCGGTGGTGATAACAATCCCAACATTATCAAATGTTCAATTCAATAGCCGTCATATTAAATTTAGTACGTGTTGCTACTAACAATATGTTTATGTTAAACTACCCATTGATGAGAGTGGCACAACTTGAAAATTAAACAATAGGCCCCTTTAACATCCAAACTCAAATTTGCCAGATCAGCAATATCATTATCATTAAAATTCAGTAGTGTTATGAACGACACAAAACTATATTAACGATATCAAATAATGCTATTTGCAGAAATATAAATATGTACATATATTGACTCGATGGGTTTGTTTTTCCTTTCGCTATGAAAGGTAATTATGGAAACCTACGTGATGTAAAGAACCAGAGGTCTTTCCTTCCTGCTGCCTATGTTAAGAACCAGAGGTCTTTCCTTCCTGCTTCTATGTTAAGAAACCAGAGATCTTTCTTACTGCTGCCTATGTTAAGAACCAGAGGTCTTTCTCCTGCTGACCTATGTCAAGAACCAGAAGTCTTTCCTTCCTGCTGCCTATGTCAAGAACCAAAGGTCTTTCCTTACCGCTGCCTATGTCAAGAAACCAGAGGTCTTTCCTTCCCGCTGCCTATGTCAAGAAACCAGAGGTCTTTCCTTCCCTTTATCTATTTCAAGAACCAGAGGTCTTTCCTTCTCTCTGATTTTGTCGTGAACCACAGGTCTTTCCTTCCCTCTGCCTACTTCAAAAACCACAGGTCCTAAATTCCCAGCCCCTTTTTATGACATCAGAAAACATAGCCATCATAATGGGTACAAATCCGCTGTGCCGTAAGCTTTCTTTTAACTAACAAGATGAGCCTTCTCCTTTAATCAGAGGCAGCTTTACCTTATCAAACTGTACATTCTCTGAGCATTGGAACCAATCAGAGCCATCGCGTGGGATTAAACTGGAGGCTTTTCATTTTCTGACACTGCCTAAAACCTAGTATCTCCCATTCCCCCGTCACCTTGCCTAGAACCTGAGGTCTTGGGTTTCACGTGATTTTGCCTAAAACCAGGTGTTTTTCATTCTCACTGTCACTGTCTCAAACCAGAGTTCTGCCATTCCCTGTCACAATGCCTAGAACCACAGATTCTTCATTTTGAATGACACCTTGTCTATAACCGGAGGTCTCTCATTTCCCGTCTCTCTGATGGAACAACAGGACTCATTTTATCTGCTACCATACCTGGAGGTCATATTATTTTCTCCTTGCTCACTCTGCCGAAAACCAGAGATATTTCATTTGCGCTCTTAATCTGCCAAGAACGAGGTGCCTCTCATCTCTCCTGTCACTTTGCCTAGTCTTTAATGCCGTCTGCAAAGAAACTGGAGTCTTTCATTACGATGTTACTTCACCTTGGGTCTTTCATTCCCTGTCATTCTGACCAGATCCAGATCTCTTATATATTCTGCCTCTCTCTCTTGAGCCAGAAATCATATATTCTGCCACTCTCTCTTGAGCCAGAATTCTTTCTTTGCCTTTAATTATACATAAACCATTTCTTTCGTTTCCCTTAATTGTGTGTCCAGGGCCTCTTTCTCTCTCTCTCTTCTTCCTACACCTAGAACCAGGCATAGTTCATTTCCACTATCTCTCTGCCTAGAAACAAAACTCTCTCATCTCCTCCACCACTTGGTCAGATCCTAAGGTCTTTCACACGCTGTCACTACCTAGAGCCAGTGGTCTTTGATTAAGTATGTCAAATGTGTACGTAGAGGTCTTTCATTTCTTCAAATCATCTCTGAAACCAGAAGTCTTTCATTCCCTCTGTAATTATTCTTAGAACCAAAAATCTTCCGCTCCCTTTGTCACTATGTCTGAAACAAAAGACCTACTACAGCTGGTTCACTTAGATAGATTGGATGTGCCCTGTGCTTACGAGGCGTTTGTTTGACGACCGCTGCTTGGCTGGTACCGGGAGGTAGGCAGCTCCCAGCCAATCAGTGGCAGCCAAACCAACGTCTCGTAGGCACAGGGCTCACCCAAGAATCTACCTTAAGTGAACCAGCTATAGTATATTCCCTTTTTGGTAATGCGACAGTGACTTTCTTAGCAGCGGTATCGATGGGGACATTCCTTTGCTTAACAATGGCAGTCATGTTGTTTTAAAGCACCATGATTTGACCTACATCTTTTATTTAACTGATATCTTACCTCTCGCATATTCATGTCTACACTTATTTTATCCTTTGCTTTTCATTATTACATTTTACTATGATTCTTTTCCCTAGCATCTGTTCCTTTTTTTCCACGTGGCAGAATTATATGAAAGACCTATGGGACTAAACCCAAATGACAGAATTTCATGAAAGACCTAAGGGACTAAAAACCCAAATGACAGAATTTCATGAAAGACCTAAGGGACTAAACCCAAATGACATATGCGCTCATATATAAATATAAACGATTGAACGTTATTTGAACAATTCCTCGATTAGTTATGACGACATGGTAAAAGTTGTTACCTGTTGTTACCAAACAAGGCTGAGTTCTTCTCGTTACACAGCCGATACATTCGAATGAGCATTTTCGAGAAAACGCGTAATTTATGAAAGAGGCCGCCACTAATGAAAATAAAATCCTCCTTTTTAACAAAATATCGGTCTTCCTACTTCTCGGATAATTAATAACTCGGAAGGCACTCAAAGAAAAAAAGAACCTTTATAAGTTAAATCTGTTATCTTAATTAATGATTGCCTCTTATCTAATGTAAATTTTCTCCTCTCTCTCTCTCTTCATGAACCTCATGAACGACTACCGTTACCATATTCTTTCACTTCCTAATTCTGCTTGATCTTTAGCAAATACATAAGATTCAGTCTTATCTCCTTAGCCCCTCTAAATTGTGCTTGCAACGGTAGGGAAGACTGTATTCTTGGAACCGAGAAACGATTTCGATATAATTACAAAGCAATTGCTTCCAGAAATGAAACAAAGAGCATGATAATGAAAGTGCCGTGAACGTTTCTGAAAGGGCTGGTTCTACCAGCATTCAAAAGATTAACAGATACCAAATACTGACTTGGAACCATATGGCTCTTTTTCATTATTTATATATTTATTTATTACGAACTAAGATTTTATTCTCTATCACACTGAAGTTGCGAATTAGGAAGGAGAAAGCACGACACAAATAGCGAACCCGGCGCCCCCCCTCCTTCCCCCATTTCGTTCAATTCAATTCATGACTAAGGAACAGGGGAATGCAAATGGAATTTGCGATTTTAAAAGGCATTCCAGTGGCCTTCACTGAATGAATGAATAATGTTTAACGGAGCCAGAGCTGACGATTTCTTCTAATTCAAAGGCATTAAATACATTATCTTTCCCCTATCAATATTTCTCTACTATAGTAGATGTACATCAAGCGTGCATCGGATGTCTAGGCCAGTCCCTTACGACGCTCCTCATTGGCTGTTGCTAAGCCAATCACAGGGCTGAAAACTCTGTCTTTCTCCAGAGCTCACATAGGCTGATGATATGCTCCAATCAGGAGCGTCGTAAGGGACTGGCCTAGACATCAGATACACGCTTTATGTGAATCTACTATAGTATTAAATATAGAAGCAAATTATAAACGCATCAGCGCAAGCACAACACATATATTTTACACACATTATATATAAATATAATAAATAAATAAATAAAGATATATATTATATATATATATATATATATATATATATATATATATATATATATATATATATGTTGGTGAATAGTGGTTTTGAAAATTATACTCGTGATCAATGCATCAAGTCGGAGGTGTTTTCAAGGATGCGAGAGAAGTAAGGAGCGGGTTTTCTCTTCTGCCGACCAACTGATTTAAAATCCAAAGAATTATAAGACCAATTCCTTCCCAAAGGGCGAAGGTAATAGGACAAGTACCCAGTCAGACTTGTTCTCAGTGATTTCCACAGTCGTTTTCTTTCTGATATATACACTATATACACGTCTAGTTTTGATTAGACCTAGATATGAAGCTACCTGTAATAAAACTCAATCAGTTAGTTCCAATACATCACCACTTCCACAGTTTATGGATTTAATGGACACTACACAAAGTTCCATTTCCTAGTTAATAACCAAAACCACACAAAGTTCCATTTCCTAGTTAATAACCAAAACCAGTCTGTTGACTGTTGGGTACATAATATTAATGTCAATGACAACATAAAACGAAGGGGCACCGTTTGGCCTAGGATCAGAAAGAAAGCGGCTGAGGAAACACTGACTGGGTACGTAACTTGTCGCCTTACTGTCATTCTTTGGGAAAGAATTGTTTTTTTAATTCTTTGGATTTTATATCAATTAGTCGCCAGCAGAGAAAACCACTCCTTACACCTCCTCATCCTTTAAAACACCAACTTGATGCATTTATCACGAGCATAATTTTCGGAACGATAATTATTCACCAACAAACTGTCCTCCCTATACTGCATTCCTATCCAGCTTATTTTTCGTAAGGGAAATCCACTTCCTCCATCTTCTGGCCGATGTACGCTCGTGAGAACCTTCGTTTTTAAAAAGCAGCCTCTATGACACACACACGAATGATAAAGAACGTGGAAAATTCAGGAGTAACGACCAAATATATCTTGATATATCGCAAACAAAAAGAAAAATGTATGCGATATATCACCAATGACAAATTTATATCCGCTATACATAAACCCACGCCCTAGTCGATATTTACCCAGCCAAACCTTTGCTTTGCTGCAGACACGAAATCATAGATTATATTGATATAATGTCCATGATTCTGAAGACTGCACATTACACATGGCATTCACCGTGAGAAAAGCATCGGAGGTATTGAATGAGATTATTCTCTTCACAGAAACGTGTAATTCAGTGTTCTAGTTTCAGGTCAGGCAGAGGGAGAAAGAGGGGAAAAAATAAATAAATAATCGGACATAAGTTTAACGAACAACACTACGTGTGATTTGGTAATGAAGGTTCATAGGATCAAGAGTACTGATTTACAAATGTAAATATATACGTATACACACACACACATATATCTATATATATATATATATCTATATCTATATCTATATATATATATATATATATATATATATATATATATATATATATATTATACACACACACACATACAGAGAGAGAGATGAGAATGAGAGAGAGGATGAGAGAGATGAGCGAGAGAGAGAGAGAGAGAGAGGATATGCGAAATAACCAATTCGCTTTGGAACATTTGAACTAAACACGGTGAAACAGTGATTCATCTACGCTGTTTCGCCGTGTTCGGTACTAGACCCTTGTGGGTTAAATGTGTTTTGCCGTGATTAGTACTAGCCCCTGGGGGATCAAAGGCACGTGTAGACATTTGATCCCCCTGGTGCTAGTAATAAACACAGCGAAATACATTTGACTCCCCAGGGGGTTAGTACTAACCTCAGCGAAATACATGTGAATCCCCAGGGGCTAGTACTAACCACAGCGATCACAGTTTCACCGTGTTTAGTACTAGCCCTCAGGGTTTAAATGTTCCTAAGCAAATTGGTTATTTCACATATTCCCTGTAATACACACATATCAAATAGATATATATTGTGTGCATGTGTGTGCGTGTTTCGTACATGTGAAACATTTAAGAAAATAGTGTTCAATCAAAGGCTACGCCTAGGAGAAGCGTCAACGTTATAGTAGAGATTATCAAAAGAAGAATGCGTTACGTCACATCGTTGGGTGAAGGGTAAAACATCAGCAGGGGTCCAAACCACGGCCTACTCCTACTGCGTTGTGTAGCTTCCTACACTTCGGTTTACCTGGCGAAAAGAGAAGCAAGTATACCAGCGTCTGGCAATGAACGAGCTAGTATACTGACAACCTTTAGGTGGCCATACTGCGCTTGGGACAGTTTCCAGAATAATCAAGACGTTCGGAAAGATAATCATTAGCAGAAACTGAGATGCGTATCGAACATCTTTCGAAGGAATTGTGCAGCAAAGTTCACAGACGAGCGCGCGCGCACACACATCAGCCCATTGCTCTAAAAGGTTCTCAAGGTCTCGCCCTACGAAGACTAGAGACTTATCTTCACTTTTACCTGCTGTGGATATAACACACGATTACTCCGTGGTCTTTTACTCTTCTTTCTTTGGCGAGCATTTACAATGCGACTGGATGCTTGAAGTCAATAAAAAATAATAAATAAATACCTAAATAAGTAAGCGGGTTCCCTGACAGCCACTGCAAGGAGAGCTGAAGGTTAAGTAAAAAAGAAAAAAAAATCCTCGTAGTAAGCTAATTGAAACTAGTGAGAGAGAGAGAGAGAGAGAGAGAGAGAGAGAGAGAGAGAGAGAGAGAGAGAGAGAGAGAGAGATTTACTTATTAATTAGTCGACTATTATCGAGCCTAGTAAAAGATTTCTCATAAACCTGAAGACAAGAAATTAATAAATTTATGAAAAGATTGTTTACACTTTGATTTCAAAGAGACAAAACCTGAAAAAATAAATGTAAGTGAGAGGTATACTCTTGAATTCGAACCATTTGATAACTGCCAACTTGTGTTAAAACGTAAAAACATGACAATTGGAGTAAAGAATTTCTAATATTGCGAATTAACACCAAATTACCGTTATTATTATTCTTAAGAATCTAGGAAATTTATCAAGTCTCAAATTCTATGAGCCTGTGCAAGTTCTTTTACGAAATAGCTCGAAACGGAGTCGCAAAATAGAACATTGAAGAAAAAAAAACATGGCATTTATCCCCAAACGGGCCTTTTATATCCAAAGATCTGAACGGATCGCTGTCCTTCAGATGCTTCTGCAATACAATCTGTGGATTTCCATAATTCCTCTTAAAGCAAATAAGGACATCGAAACGCTGTCATTACTGAACAAAAACAGGAATAGATGAAAGATTGGCAAACTCACACGAGAGGCGACCGATCACACTCATTCACAGAGACAAGGGCAGCGCAAGGGAACGTTCCACGATAGATATAATAAGAGGAGAGATTGGACACCGTTAACAGCAAAGCAGTCTGTGACGTGAACTGCCTGGCGCCATTGCTATGTGATAATTCTTATGTAAACGATGGCGCAAACCCATACAATCTTATGGAAACCCTGCACTCTTTAAAACGTGTTTTCTCAGATTTCCGCCAAGACTCTCAAATGATTTATACACCATTTACTATATACGATAGGCACTGTATGCAGAAGTAAACAATATTTAATTTTGGTGGTATATTTCTTCTACGATTAAGCCGTAAAGTTTTGTAGCTATGGCAACTACACTATGGTTATTTTCTCAGGAGTCTTTAAAGAATGGTAAATTATTTTTGCAGCATTTACCAATGACAATGTGTACTACATGTAGAAATAAGTTTTAATTCTGTCTGCTGTACTAGTTTGTATACACTTGAGCCATATAGTTGACCAATTCGTCGAAGTTATGTGCCTTTCTTTCCACCATAAATTTACAGTCCTCTTTTACTAAAGAGGCAGAACTAATTATCGTTAAAATCCAGCAGAGTTCTCTCCATATCAGGTTTGAGAACTTAATGATAAAATGTACTAAATAGGGTAAAACACCCAATGGCCACCTGGCGGCCACCTCTACCGTATTACAACCACCTTCACGAAAATCGGAAATTACGGCATTCATTTGTGACTTGAGAGAAAACACTTACGTCGAGAGGCAATTAGAGGTCTTGAGGTACTGCTTCGACGGACGCTGGCTCTTGATAGATGTCTGTCCTGGGTTACAGGTCGTGTTAAAGTACTTTTTCGGGAAGGAAGTCACGCTACGGTAGAGGTCGGCCATTCGATATTTTACCCAACTACCATAACATTTCAACACTACCATAACATTTCATTAACACTTAAAGCTGCAGCAGACCTGGATCTAGGCCTCATGATACTAGCCTATGTACAATGTTGCAGTACAAGTAGTAGGAAACATAGTCAGACATAACCATGGTTGTATGACTTATGGTGACCCAACATTGCCAGTGACTTTTCAGGCAGATTTCAGCACACTGAACCACTTTTATTCTATACAATTCGTCATTTGGAATAATATTTTACGAGCTGCAGGCACATACCACGGATCAACAACACCCCTGCTTTAATAACAAGCTTATTACAACATTCATTTCGTATTTAATTACATATAAAAGCAGGAGTAAATTTGACTGCGATCTAACAGACATTTACTTGAGATTATTTAGTCATAAAGATTCTCATGAATGAAAATAGGTCTCTTGTTTGTGAAATGTGATCCCTTGTTCTTTTGTGAACTTGTTCCTGTAATTGACACAGTTGATGACCCAGCATTGGCTACCAGAAGTGGCTTTTTTGCCCCTGCTCTTCGCAGTTGATACCGATGCCATCTCTGACAATTCTCGCGTAACATTGGCTCCTTACGTGGACGCGATCGGCGCGTCTGTCCAATCTCTCCTCTCTATACCTATGCGTTCCACCGTAGGTATGTTGCAACGCTAGGGAACGTTCCACCGTAGGTATATTCTTGGGTGCACGTCCCACAGAGCCTGGGTGGACCAACTCTTGCTTTTTACGGGTGAAAGCGAAACTTGTCCAGCAACACCTGAGTGGCAGGTCTGGTCCTCTTCTTAGAGAAGCAGTCGAAATGAAAACGGATGTCAATTATTCTCAACTTTCCATTTCGCACTGTACTAAAATGTTCATGCTATGAGAATGCTTATTTATATTAAACAAATATACATTCTTCAGGAAAAGTTATTTTGAAGGGGTACCGATTTTCACATCGGCGAAGCAAAAATATAAAATAGTTATCATGACCAACCTGCTATTTCACAATCGCTCGTGTCCTGCCCAAAAGTCGAGAGGAAGTCAGGACGACGACAGCATCAAACAAATGTTGACCAATATTTTTCCTCGCCTTCACAATCGACCAAGAGAGGAAATACGGACTGTAGAAAGGACATGTAGGATACCCACTACCTAGCTACGGATATATTTCTATCCTGTATTAAAAAAAAAAAAAAAAAAAAAAAAAAAAAGTGGGTCCTCTAATCTCGCTAAACTGGTTCCGCCCGGCTGAACGACAGAGCCTCTGGCGGACTAAACTGGTTTAGAAGCATTCGGCCTGGGCAGGAGACTACACCCACCGGGCCTCCTTACCAAAAAATAATCGTTGACACAAGGCACAATCAATCATCGTTTCTATCTGATTTCCAAAAAACAATATTCCGTTATCTCCATTCTGATTATTTCTCCTTCGCATTTCCGGCAGGAGAGACGACTTTCTTCCTTGTCGCTTTGAAGCTCCATATGATTTTCTTAAAGCGATGTTCGAGACAGGCCAGCAACTAAAGATAAACGGCCAGGCGTCATGAGTGAACCAGTTACAGCTTTTGAGGAATCGTTGCATAGCAGGTTGAATAGCAGTAGACTATTTTAACAGGTTGCCTGGCCTAACGGTGATGATGTATGATATTTTAGGGCTAAAGCCCAGGCACTGGGGCCAGAAGGCCATTCAGCGCCGTAATGAAGGTTAAATAAGTTGAATTATGGTTAATGAATGAATGAATTAGTGAAAGAAATGATTCATAAAATTAGACGTGACTAATAAATAAATTAAAATATGAATTTTAATGAATGAGTAATATATATTTAAAATAGTTTAATGTCTTTAAAATCTGTATATGATTTATAAAAATTTATCTAAATTTTATTAAAAATTTCTATACACTTTAAAAAGGAGATGAGAGCAGAAATGTCTGCTTCATCTCCCAAGATATTTGAGAGGGATTTACCCTGGAATATCTTTCCCTTTGGTTAAAATATCTGGGGTCAAACCATCAGAATGTGCTTCACTGTTTGTATCTCGTCACAGTAAGCACACAATGTGGGCTGCTTCCTTCTAAAATAAACTGATGGGTTAAATAAGTGTGCCCAATCCTTAACCTCGTTAAAATAACCTCTGCTCGTCTGTCAAGCTGGAATGACGAAGGCCACGGCTGTATATTTTTCCTAATACTTCTGTACTTACTGTTATTGGCAAGAAGAGGAGAAGTCCACCTTTCTTGCCACTTACTTAATACAAAAGACCTAATAGGACCTTTTAGGTCTGCATGAGGCACTTTCCTGAAGGTTGTTTCTGGCAGAGCGCTAGCACTTTTGCTTCCCTGTCTGCAGTCTCGTTTCCGTGAATCCCCATGTGAGAAGGAACCCAACAGAAAGAAACCGACTTACGCAACAACATATACGTAAAAAGTGACTCCTGAAGCTTTTGGATTAATGGATGAAAGCTATTAAATCTTTTGATAGCTTCTAAAGTGCTTTTAGAATCAGAGTATATGACAAAATTAGTGTCACTACTTTGAAGAACTAAGTCTAGGGCAGAGACTACGGCTGTTAATTCGGCAGTGAATATTGATGCAAAGTCAGGTAATTTAGCTGTATATGCTGTATCACCAAGGATAACAGCACACCCAACACCACTATCTGACTTTGATCCATCTGTATAAATCTTCACATAATTGGCATGGGTAACGTCGTGCTCTAAGAATTTTCCCCTAATCTCCTCTTCAGTACAATCCTTCTTCTTAATGATTTCTTGCATACCGAATGCTTCAGGAATAAGCCATGGAGGATTACAGGATGTTTTACTTCCAGGACTTTCTGGGATTTGAGATGGTTATCCCTAACATCCTCATTCAGTCGAATTTGGAATGGTTTAGAAGCTCTTGTACCTGAGAAATTCCGCGAGTCTGTTTCCTTAAGTACTTCAAAGGAGGGATTTTTGGGAGCACTTTTCATTCTAGCCACATATTCGCAACCCTAGCTCTTGCCTTCTTAGATCTAGGGGAAGATGATCTGTGTCGACATATATGCTTTCAACAGGAGAAGCTCAAAAGCCCCTGAGCATATTCTCACCCCATGTTCTGTACAACATCCAATTCCTTTAGCTTGGTTTTTACAAGCTGAGGAATAGATCTGACAGCCATAGTCTAGCTTGGAGCGACACAGTGAGTCATATAGCCTCAAAAGGGATTTTTTATCAGCCCCCCAACTAAACCAGAAACAACCTTTAAAATATTCAAAGATTTTTTCACATTAATCTTTAGGGCATTTATGTGGCTGGCCCATGTTAGTTTGTGGTCAATAATCATCCCCAGAAATTTTACTTCACTTTCATAAGGAATGATAGATCCTCTTAAACTAAGTGTGGGAACTTCTTCCACACGCCGGCATCTGGTAAATCTCACTGCAACTGTTTTGGAAGAGGAAGAATTTAAACCCATTCTCATCAGCCCACTTAGTAATTGCGTTAATAGACCTTTGCAGATGTTTTACATACTGACAATGAATCATATCCAGTGCAGTATATTGCAAGGTCATCAACAACAGTGAGCATTTAACAGGAGGCAAGATTTTTTTCAACCACACTATTTATTGCCACTGAAAAGAGTGTTACACTTAAAACGCTTCCTTGGGGAACTCCTTCCCTCCTGCACAAAAGTTGGGAGAAAGAGTTTCCCACTTTACCTTAAAAAATCTGTCAGTTAAAAACAAGGAATATATATCTGATCATTCTTCCACATATGCCCATCTTGTGCAATTTTTTCATGATGCCAATTCTCCAGGCAGTGTCATATGCTTTTTTCGAGGTCAAAAAATACTCCAATGTCTGACATTGTTTGGCGAATCCTTGCTGGATTTGGTTGGTCAGCCTCAGCAACGGATCAAGGGTGGAGCGGTTTTTGGTTTTTCCTGAAACCAAATTGAAATGATGATATTAATCCTTTAGTTTCTAAGTGCCAAACTAGTCTAGTATTTTATCATTTTCTCCATCAGCTTACACACACAGCTGGTTAGAGCTATTGGTCTATAGCTGGTGGCTAGGGAAGCATCTTTATTAGGCTTTTTAATAGGAACAACTATGGATATTTTCCAGTCGTTGGGTAAAATTCCAGTTTCCCATATTTTGTTTATAATCTTCAGTAAAATATTTTTTGGCATCGTCTGGGAGGTGTTTTAGCATTTCATATTATGATTGTATCCTCACCTGGAGTTGTGGATTCACTAGAGGAGAGCGCCTCCCGTAATTCTCTCAAGGAAAACCTGTAGTTGTATGGTTCAGATTTTCCTGAATCGAATTCCAGAATCATTTCAGAATTCCTAATTTTTTGAAATTCTCGAGAATAATTCTTGGCGCTGGAAACTTCAGAAAAGTGTTTTCCTAGCTCACTGGCAACTTCAGTGGGCTCTGTGATCAGAGTGTCATTTATTTTTAATGAGGGTAATGGGGACGCAACAAATTTCCCCACTCAGTTTTCCTTATTTTGCGCCACACCACTTTCAGTGGAGTCTTTGAGTTTATTCCATTAATATAGTAGAGCCAACTTTCTCTTTTGGCTCTCTTATAAAAGCGGCGTTGCTTGGCTAAAGCACGTTTGTAAATTAATTTAGACTGAGGAGAACCACTAGTTTGTAACGTCTGTAGCACTTCCTAGTAATTTTCCTCAGAATACCACAAGTCTTATTCCACCAGGGAACTGCAGGTCTACGAGGTTTGCCTTTTGTTTTGGGAATCGAGCCTTCAGCACTCTTCAGAGTAGATTCAATAAAATAATCATAAGCATCTAGATGAGACTGAAATGACTCAAACTCCTATCTAGTATGACGCCCTTACTGAATTTATCCCAATCTGCCTCCTCTACCTTCCACTTCGGTAAAACTTCAGATGGACCATTCACAGCATATTTTAAATGGATCGGGTAATGATCGCTCCCGCCCATTTAAATTTTCGTTAACAGACCAACTAAAATCAAGGTGGATGCTTGTTGAAGAGATACTAAGGTCCAGGGCAGGAGAAATGATTATCATGAATACTGTGGAAAGTCATTGACCCATTATTATATAGGATAACATCATTCCTATCAATAACGTCTTCAATTAATTTCCCTTTACCGTCTAGAAACCGACTTCCCCAAAGGGGGTTGTGGGCATTAAAATCTCCTAGAAGTAGAAAAGGAGCTGGAAGTTGGTTAATTAAGGCCTGAATATCTTCACTGATAAAAACAAGATCTGGTGGAAGGTATAAGGAGCAGACTGTTATCCTCTTTTCCAAGATGACTGAAATAGCAACAGCTTGTAAAGTTGTATTTAAATTTTATTATGGAGTGCTGCAGAGCTTTATTAACAATAATTGCAACACCTCCATGGGCCCGACCACCACTTGGGGGAGAGGAGTTAAATATTGAATAATTTAGTCCAGGATTATAAGGGTTGTTACCTAACATTGTCTCCTGAAGGCATATAATCCCTGATTGGATTCATGAATTAAGACTTTAAGGTCTTCTGCACGGGCTCTGAGACCTTTACAGTTCCACTGAAGGATATCAAACATGAATGTTACGGTGGTAAAAGTGCTACTTCCACTCCTTAGAGGGGAAGTACTGTTCCTAGTGTGGAGAGGAAAGTTCTCCTTTATAAGTGACTGTTTCTTTAATCCCTTTTCATTTGAATTGGAATTTAGAGTTTTTGGCTGATCATATTTTTGGTATTGATTCTGATCAGAATTTCTACTGTGATTCCGCGAATCACAAGTTCATTTGTCTTAGGCCGGCAAGATGATCAGAACTCATATGTTTTTTTGTGGGCTGAAACTGCTTTTGGAACCACCTTTCTAGGTGAGAGATCTCTTCCAAAACACTGAACCCATTTGAGGTTTTTATTTTAAAGCTGTCATTATTTGGGGATGTATTCCTTGTGCGCTTCTTAGTGGATGTAATTATAGTTTTGCTTTCATTTTTGTTTGTGGCTGTGACAATTGATGGCTCTGAAGTAGCTCT
Organism: Macrobrachium nipponense; assembly: GCF_015104395.2. Taxonomy (NCBI): domain Eukaryota; kingdom Metazoa; phylum Arthropoda; class Malacostraca; order Decapoda; family Palaemonidae; genus Macrobrachium; species Macrobrachium nipponense. The sequence goes on along the minus strand of NC_061109.1, from coordinate 12,919,207 downwards.
ATCTAATTGGGCTTGGTCTCTTGGTTTATTCTTGTTGGAAGTGTTTTTGGAACAGCTTCCCGAATTGTTGATTGATTTTGGCTCCCTTTTTTTGGGAGGAGAGCCTGCAACAATCATATTAGTCACCTTTGTATTGACTTTGGTAGGCGAGTTTTCTGTACTTCTTGAAGTACAACTTTTGGTGTTGGAGTTCAAGGCACTAGCAGATGAAAATTTCCTGACAGAATGGGGATTTTTCATAATTTACAGTCCGTGGGAGTAACAGGTATGTGATGCCTATTATCAGATGCAGTTGTTTGTTGTCTTACATTGCTGGACTTTTCATAAGTTTTTATTACCGAAGCATAGGTAGAGTTGGCACTTTTGTTTGCCCCCATTACCACCAACGCTTTGCTTCGCTAATGCTGACATGTTCATTGTCAGCCACTGCCAATACATCTTCTTCAAATCTGTATCTGAGGCAAGTCCTAGAAGGTTGGAGAGTGATCACCCTTACACTGAAAACAGTATTGGGTTTGCTACACACTCGTCAAAATTATCATGCTCCGCAGAGCACACAGAACATCTTTTGTTGTTTTCACAAGAGTTTTGAATGTGGCCATATTCAAAACATTTGCGACACTGTTTCGGATTTCTTTTATATCTTTTAACCTGCATCCTCTCATGGCCAACAATGATAGTATCAGGTAAGTAACTGGAGGAGAAGGTTAAAAGGATAGCTGCATCCCCTCCTAGCTTTTTTACGTGAGATACACAAGGAGGACATCGATTGAGAATCTCCTCCTCTTCAAAAACATGCAGGTCTTTTGAGTATACTACTCTTCTTTCAGTGTGTTAAAGAATCTATGCGATGCAATAGATTCGATATTTCCACTTTCAGGAGGTTTAAAATTCGCTAGCAAAATTGCTTGGGTTTTCATTACCAGCTTTTATTAGCAAGTTCTTTCCATAACGCTTCAAGTTTCCAATGGGAATGGAACCTACCTTGCTCTCGATGCATTCAGCAGCTTTTATCAAATTTTTTCCTCCCTCCTTGTAGCAGCAACATGCATATAGGGGTAGGAAGCGCTCTGGTACATGGGCTGGTCCATGTTCTTCATTCTTAGGGATAAAATCAAATGGCTCGTCACTTAAATTTTTCACTGAAAACACTTTCGTGCTAAGAACCGAATCATTAAGAATGTGGCCATGGAGTCTTTGTTGTGCCTCACTAGCTTCCAAGGGTGAGGAAAATTTAACAAAAGCAGAAAATGACTGCTTGTCTTTTTTCCCAGAACTAATTTAATTCTTTCCACTTTACCAAATTGTTTCATTACACTGTACAAACATTCATAATCTAATGACAAGTTTATATTAGTGCAATGAAGGACTCTACTATAAGGATCAAATCCACCAGATTTACTAATACCCTGGTGTCTCAGTTTTTCATTCTGTCCGATAGCCGAGCTCATATCCATCTTCATGCCAGAAGTCGTTGCCAGTGCCAGTAAGTCGTCGGATCCAGGGGAGGGAGACTAGTAACCAAATCCATAGAATTATGCCGGTTCACATTCAGAAGTCCAAAAAGTGCGCACCCAATACCCAAGAGCCACGCTGAGCACCCCAGCAGCACATCAGAAAGGGAAATCAGGCAGCCTCTAATGCCCAAACTCCCCACCGGGCCCCAACAAACCGCCACAAGCCACAAGCGATCCCAGGATACTAAGCACGCCAACACACCAGACCACCTCACACAAACCGGCTCACCTACACACCCAAACTGCTTGGTTTTACAAGAAAGTGTTGTGGATCAGTCAGGTATTCACATTCTCCACCAATGGCACAAGTGAGAGTTGATTCCAATAGTTCACCCCATACCCTACCCTTACGGGATAGCACCAATACGCTTACAGTGGCCCAGGTATAGCCTATCCGCCTGCTGGAAGTTCTGCCCCCACTAATGGGGAGGACCGACTCCCCACTCCAAACGTATTGGTGGGCTTCCGGACAAAAGCCAGGAGTCCCATCCCAAACACCAGCCCCCCCTGATTCCGATGGGCTGATGTTTGGAGATGGTTCCGCCCTCAAGGTAGCAATGGGAGGTTCCCATCACTATCTCTTGGGTCCAAACCATATCAGGTGGCGACTCAACCACCACAACTCCCACAATTGGCTTCGAATGCAAACCCCTTCCAAAACACGACCCCTTCTCAGACTTACCTAAGCAGTAAAATTTAACAAAAGTGGAAAATTCCACATAATTGATCCAAATGCTAATAAAAATATTACATGAAGGAGAAGGGATGTAGTAAGAATGAAAAAATTGCAGAAAGAAGGAAAAGTTCTGACTAATTTAGTTGGATCAGCAGCGTGGGCCCCAAGGACCACTGAGAAAGCAACCCCACCAGGCATCAGAGCCCAGCTGCTGGTCCCTAAGCCCCCTACCCACGTCAAGGGGTTCAGCATCTATGGGGGCCTGGCCTAACGGGTTTAATACATTGCGTGCGCGAAACAGAGAAATCCTTCCGATCGTTCGAAGGTAACAGTTTAATTATAAAACATTAGTTGGGTATATAGAAAAAAAATACAGTTATAGGGGCAAAGGATACACAAGAGAAAAAGGGAAAGTGTCTGGATGTTTGAAAGATGCCGAAGCAAAGATAAGAGAGAGAGAGAGAGAGAGAGAGAGAGAGAGAGAGAGAGAGAGAGAGAGAGAGAGAGAGAAACTCTTGGTTAGGGGATAATGCATTCATGCAGTCATGGGTTGTTCATTGCGTTTGCTACTTACGATAACACCACAAAAAACAATACTGTGCTACTATTACTGCAGTATCTATGACGACAGTACCACTGCATAGAAGAATACTTGACTGCTTGTATCCCTCTTGACTTATTAGCTCATCACCGTGATTCATATACACGCTTTAAGCTACAAATGTCCTTTAATATCTAATTCGCTCTACTTCGGAATTAATACATTTTCACTTCATGTTAAACGATGGGGAAATTCGTGATAACCTTGTGGGTAAAGAGCGTTACTGTACGTCCTAAATTCTTGGTTCCGCGGTTCGAGCCCATGAGCCGACGAATTTTCTTATCAATTAAAAAAAATCCCCTTCGGTTAACATACTTGAATATGTATTAATTCCGAGGTAAAATGGATTAGATATTAAGGGACATTTGTAGCTTAATGTTTATTAAATATATATATATATTATATATATATATATATATATATATATATACATACATACATATATATATTCATAAAAACAACGGCACGGAGGATCTAGACCGTTTTCCTGAAGATAACATTGTAATTCTGTGAGAATTATATTGCTTGGCGGTTAGTATACTATACGGTGGATCATCAGCATAGCAACCACACCCGAAGAAAGTTCGAAAAAATGGCGAATCTAATTATGCGTC
>NC_061109.1:12885799-12910799 GCF_015104395.2 Macrobrachium nipponense | reverse complement strand
AGCGAACCCACTACTTTTCAAGACAATATTAATCAATTCGATTTATATACATACATTAAATATATATATTAATATATTTATATACATATATATATATATATATATATATATATATATATATATATATATATATATATATATATATATATATATATATATATATAAATATATACATAAACACTCACACACACACACATATATATTATATATCTTATTATATATATGATATATAAATAGATATTTGGTATAAATATTGCCTTGCAAAATAGTGGTTCGTTAAGCCTTAAATGATCCATATGTAATAAACAAATAAATTTATGTATCTATTTTAACAGCTATAATGCATTTGTTTTGATCAACTTTAATAACATGAAAATTTACTATTTGTTTTACAATGACCGGTGTTTTTATAATGAATGTTGTTTTTATCGTTTTGTAATGAATGTTGTTCTTGTTCTAATCATTTTACAGTGAATGTTGTTCTTATCGTTTCATAATGAATATTGTTCTTATTATAAAACTGAAAACGATGTTTTGGTCATAAAAAGAGAACTGGTAAAAAAAAAAAAAAAAAAAAAAAACAAAAAAAAAAAAAAAAAAAAAAAAAAATCCAATAACTTATTTGTACTTGGCTGAGGATACCGAGATGGGTCGAACAGTTCACTTTTATTTCGGAAGCCTGAGAAAAGCTACAGATAGAGAGGAGCCAGGTACAACTTGAATTCATTCAGTTCAGAGTTATTTCGAAAGTACTGATTTCTGATGAAGTTTGACAGTCAATACGGAACCGTGAACTCATCAAATCTTGCAATAAAAAACCCTTTTACTTACATGAGGAAAAACTGAGGGATCACTTTCTAAACGTAGATGGATATTCTGAAACAAGAGACACATATATATTCACGCACACACCCAACACACACACTCGCCCCAAAGGACCTGTTTATTTGTGCTCCAAACACAACGTGCGTACGTAATTAAAGCAGGTGCTGCGAGGATTTCCCATTTGGGCCCTGCTTCCGGAAACACAACTGCCTTGCTGGCAGAGGGTGAAATGGCCCTCGCTTATAATAGTAGATGCTCCCGTCATTTGCTCCAGATCTATCTCTAAAGCAGAGACAGATTGCGTCTCCCGTTCCTTATGTGTCACATCCATGTTGAGGTTAGGTTATGATCATGAAGGTTAAGGACAAAATGACGAAGTATTTCCATAGACATAACTGGTAACCTGAATAACGATAATGCCATTCAAAAAATCATTGCATAATTGCCATTTACAAGTAAAGAGTGACAAGGTTAGATATACCACCCTGTGGTAAGGGTGTGAGAATACTACCACTGTAGGTCGTTTTACTTACGGGCTCTTCTAGGAGCAAGAGCACGTGCTGGCATAAGGCCAGCTTAATCTCAAACAACAACAACCGTAGGTCCTGCGTGTCATAAAAGGCGACTAAAAGGACAGCTGCTGCCTTACAGTCGTACTTTTTCAGTAAAAGGTTACACCCATTGCCAATAACTATGGAAACTGCTGGCTTGCAGTCTTACTTTTTAGTAAAAGGCTAAACCCATTGCCATTAACTGTGGAAACTGCTGGCTTGCAGTCGTACTTTTTAGCAAAAGACTAAACCCCCATTGCAATAACTTATGGAAACTGCTGGCTTACAGTCTTACTTTTTAGTAAAAGGCTAAACCCACTGCCATTAACTGTGGAAACTGCTGGCTTGCAGTCGTACTTTTTAGTAAAATACTAAACCTATTTGTCAATAACTATGGAAACTGCTGGCTTGCAGTCGGTACTTTTTCAGTAAAAGTTACACCCATTGCCAATAACTATGGAAACTGCTGGCTTGCAGTCTTACTTTTTAGTAAAAGGCTAACCCATTGCCATTACTGTGGAAACTGCTGGATTGCAGTCGTACTTTTTAGCAAAAGACTAAACCCATTGTCAATAACAATGGAAACTGCTGGCTTGCAGTCTTACTTTTTAGTAAAAGGCTAAACCCACTGCCATTAACTGTGGAAACTGCTGGCTTGCAGTCTACTTTTTAGTAAAATACTAAACCCATTGTCTATAACTATGGAAACTTGCTGCCTTGCAGTCTTACTTTTTTAGTAAAAAAAAAAGGCTAAACCCACTGCCATTAACTGTGGAAAACTGCTGGCTTGCGTCGTTACTTTTTAGTAAAATACTAAACCCATTGTCAATAACTATGGAAACTGCTGGCTTGCAGTCGTACTTTTTAGTAAAATACTAAACCCATTGTCAATAACAATGGAAACTGCTGGCTTGCATCTTACTTTTTAGTAAAAAAGGCTAAACCCTTGCCATTAACTGTGGAAACTGCTGCCTTGCAGTAGTACTTTTTAGTAAAAGACTAAACCCATTGTCAATAACTATGGAAACTGCTAGCTGCAAAGTCGTGCTTTTTAGTACCAAAACCCATCAATAACTATGGAAACTGCTGGCTTGCAGTCTTACTTTTTAGTGAAGGCTAAACCCACTCATTAAATGTTTTTGGACTGCTGGCTTGCAAAAGTCTTACTTTTTAGTAAAAGCTAAACCCACTACTAACAAATGTGGAAACTGCTGGCTTGCGTCTTACTTTTTAGTAAAAGGCTAAACCCATTGCCATTACTGTGGAAACTGGCTGCTTGCAGTCCGTACTTTTTAGTAAAATACTAAACCCATGTCTATAAATATGGAACTGCTGCCTTGCGTCTTACTTTTTAGTAAAGGCTAAACCCACTGCCATTACACTGTGCACTGCTGCTTGCAGTCGTACTTTTTAGTAAAATACTAAACCCATTGTCAATACTATGGAAACTGCTGGCTTGCAAGTCCGTCCTTTTTAGTAAAATACTAAACCCATGTCAATACAATGGAAACTGCTGGCTTGCAGTCTTACTTTTTAGTAAAAGGCTAACCCATGCCATTAACTGTGGAAACTGTCTGCCTTGCAGTAGTACTTTTTAGTATACGACTAAACCCATTTGTCAGATAACTATGAAACTGCTAGCTCAGTCGTGCTTTTTTTTTTTTTTTTTTTTTTTTAGTAAAATACCAAAAACCCATTGTCCCATAACTATGAAACTTCTGGCTTGCAGTCTTTCACTTTTTAGTAGAGGCTAAACCCACTAGCATTAATGTGGGAAACTGCTGGCTTGTATCTTCTTTTTAGTAAAAGGCTAACCCACTAACCATTAAATGGTGGAAACTGCTTGGCTTTGCAGGTCCTTACTTTTAGTTAAAAGGCTAAACCCTACCATTAAATGTGGAAACGTGCTGGCTTGCAGTCGTACTTTTAGTACAAAGCTTTTAAACCATTGTCCAATACTATGGAAAACTGCGTGGCTTGGCAGTCTTAACCTTTTTTAGTAAAAGTCTAAACTCATTGTCAATAACTATGGAAACTGCTGGCTTGCAGTCTTACTTTTTAGTAAAAGGCTAAACCCATTGTCAATAACTATGGAAACTGCTGGCTTGCAGTCGTACTTTTTAGTAAAATACTAAACCCATTGTCAATAACAATGGAAACTGCTGGCTTGCAGTCTTACTTTTTAGTAAAAGGCTAAACCCATTGCCATTAACTGTGGAAACTGCTGGCTTGCAGTCGTACTTTTTAGTAAAAGACTAAACCCATTGTCAATAACTATGGAAACTGCTGGCTTGCAGTCTTACTTTTTAGTAAAAGACTAAACCCATTGTCAATAACTATGGAAACTGCTGGCTTGCAGTCTTACTTTTTAGTAAAAGGCTAAACCCATTGCCAATAACTATGGAAACTACTGGCTTGCAGTCTTACTTTTTAGTAAAAGACTAAACCCATTGTCAATAACTATGGAAACTACTGGCTTGCAGTCTTACTTCTTAGTAAAAGGCTAAACCCATTGCCAATAACTATGGAAACTACTGGCTTGCAGTCTTACTTTTTACTAAAAGGCTAAACCCACTGCCAATAACTATGTAAACTGCTGGCTTGCAGTGTCACTTTTTAGTAAAAGGCTAAACCCACTGCCATTAACTATGAAACTGCTGCCTTGCAGTCCTACTGTTTAGTAAAAGGCTAGGCCCTCTGCCAGTAACTGTGAAACTGCTGCCTTGCAGTCTTACTCTTTAGTAAAAGCCTGGGCCCTTTGCCAATAAGTGTCGAAACTGCTGCCTTGCAGTGTTACTGTTTAATAAAAGGCTAGGCCCTCTGCCAATAACTGTGGAATAATAATTATTATTATTATTATTATAAGAATAGTTTAACCAGACCACTGAGCTGATTTTCAGCTCTCATAGGGCTAGCCCGAAGGATTTGATAAAATGCCAGGTCTAGGCCAAAGGCCAGGAACTGGGACTAAATAGGTCATATAATATACTACTCAATATATTAAAAGTTAAAAAAAGAAAGAAAAAAAACTACACAGAGGCTTAGACTTTCATACTAGAACACAAACAGGCAATAAATACTTTCACTCACGGTTCCATACCTTCTAAAAAGGTTATTAAATTAACATATAGTCAAAAAACTTAAAAATTTTATCTAAAATTGCTCTGAGGTTTTTTGTAAATATAGTTATTTTTATATTTTATTAATTAAATCAGTGTTTCTTAGAAACGTCATAATCGGAACGACTGAAAATGTGAAAGATTCTGACAAAATTTCTTTTATTGGTTTACTTCCAAATATTGACAGTCTTTGCTGGTCATACTTTGGACAATCACACAATACATGTCTAACAGTTATCAATACCTTGCACTCCGAGCACTCCGGAGCAGGGTCATGTGGGCTGCTCATTAAGTGCCCATGTGTTAGACGAGTGTGGCCTATACGTAGACGTGTCAGGATTACTTGCGCGTGTCTCTCTCTCTGGTATATGGAGCTCCATTTTGTAACGTCAGGTTTTATTTGTTTTAGTTTATTATTTTCAGGTTCTTCGTTCCATATATTTTGCCATTTATTTACAATTATTGTATTTATATAAGCTACAGTGTCACTAATAGGGATGTTTACATTTGTTCTCACCTTGAGGATTACTTCCTTGGCTGCTTTTATCAGCTTCTTCATTTCCTTTTATTCCGACATTGGCAGGGATCCAACATATTTCAATATTTTTTCCTTTTTTATATAATAGAGTAAAACTTTATCTGCTGCACAATATTATTTTTGGGATTATAACTATTAATGGCTTCTATAGCACTTCTAGAGTCGCTATAAATCACGAAATTATTAAAGTAGTGTTCTTTGATTATTTTTATGGCCAATGTTATTGCACATAACTCTGCTGTAAATACTGAGGCATTACTGGGAAGCGAGAACTGGCATGTTTTATCTTGGGACACTGCAGCATATCCCACTCCATATTTTGATTTGGATCCATCTGTATATATTGTATAATGTGGACCTTTTCGGCTTATGTGCTCTATTGTATGTTGTCTCTGATGTTCTGGGGTATAGGAAGATGTTTTTTGATAGATATTTTAATTTTGTGCAAACTTTTATTTTATTCATAATCCAAGGAGGAGGTAATTTTAATATTGGAGGTAGTTGGATATTTATATTCAGTGACTCAAACAATCTTCTTGATCTAATTGGAAAAGGTGGTGAATGATTGTTAATAAATACATCTCTTAGTTCAAATAATTTTTTGGTTGGTGAATCACTTGACTAAATTCTTACGGCACTTTTCATCGTTACTAACTCTCTATGGAGAGAGAGAGGTAGTTCACCACATTCAACCTGTAAAGAAGAGGATGGTGACGATTTAAAAGCTCCTGTACATATTCTAAGTCCCTTCATTATGAACTGGGTCCAACATTTTCAGTACTGCGTTTGAAGCTGAGCCGCATATTTCACTTCCGTAGTCAATGATAGACAGCACTGTTGCTTCATACAGTAATGTAAGGGTTTGTCTATCAGCTCCCCAATTAGTGTTTGATAATTTTCTAATTAGATTCAATGCTCCTTTACATTTTGATTTCACATATGTTATGTGGGCGTTCCAGTTCAAATGAGTATCAAATACTAATCCTAAAAATGCAGTCTGGCCTATTTGTATACTTTGACTTCTGATTTTCAAATCTATTTCTTCACCTTTCTTCCATCTTTTATCTTTACAAAATATAATTGCTTGAGTCTTATTAATGGACAATCTAAATCCTACAGATAGAGGTCCATTCATCTATTTTTATTATAGATTTGTTAATGATGCGCTCTGCATGTTTAATGCGAGATGCTGAATAATATATGGCAAAATCATCCATGTAATTGGTTGCTTTTAATTCCGGTGGGTAGATTTTTACTAATTTCATTAATTGCTAAGGTAAATAGTGTGCCACTAAGGACACTTCCTTGTGGAACACCATTTTCAAGTGGGAATGTTCTAGACAAAGCATCATCAATTTTCATCCGGAAAACTTCGATTTGTTAGAAAACTTTGGATGAACATGGGTAAATGTCCACGAACGTTGTTGTTTGTAATGTCTTCAATATAGGATACCTCCATGTAGTGTCATAAGCCTTTTCTATGTCAAAAAAGACTGCTACAGTTATGTTTTCGTTCAAATCCTCTGCGTATATGGTCTTCTAGGATAGAAAGAGAATCTAATGTAGACCTGTTACACTGTGACCCAAATTGAGTGTTAGTTAAAATTTTGTTTTCTCGAATGTGCAATGTTAGTCTAGCATTTACCATTTTTCAAGTAATTTGCATAAGCAACTTGTTAAAGATAATGGTCTGTAATTATTAACATTGCTTGGATCCTTTCCAGGTTTGGGGATAGGAATTATTATAGCTTTACGCCATTCATCAGGAAATAGATTCTGAAGCCATAAATGATTATAAAATTGTAATAAGTATGACTTTGCCATAGGTGCTAAGTGGTCGATCATCTCAAAGCAAATATTGTCACCTCCAGGAGCAGATTTATTGCTCTTCGAGAGAGCATATTCCAACTCTTCCATATTAAATTTTCTATGATAATATATATCTTCTTGTTTCGAAATTTATTGTTATTAGTTCTTCATTATTTTTCTTTGTGCGGAAGTGTTCATCTAAATTTTTATCGCTACTTACATTTGCTAAGTTTTCTCCTATTATATTACTTATTTCTTTTGGATCAAGTATTCTTTTTCCATCTTTCAATATGGCATGTCTAGGTGGTTTAACTTGGGTACCATTTATTTTTCTGAATTTTTCCCATATTTTTTGTATGGGAGTATTATTAGAGAGATCTGATACATATTTCCTCTCTGAAATTATTCTTCCTTAAATTACTTCCTTTTTAAATTTTGCAGATATTTTGTTGTATATAGGCTTTAATGTATCAATTTCTAGTAATATTATAGTAATTTTTTGTAAAGTTCCTTCTAATATTGGTAATGTTTTATTTATTTTACTGAACGTTCTATTTAAATTATCTAGTCGTCTCCCTATTGAGTGTTTTACTTTAATTAAGTCTGTCAGTTTATCAGACCACCATGGGACTTTGTGCTTTGTTGGATGGGGCTTTGACTTTGGTATTGCTTGATCAGCAGCATTTTTAATGAAGTCAACCAGAATTTTGTTAAGTTTCATTATGGTCTTTTAAATATTCAAATGGTTGGATATTTCTTGTGTGCATTTCATATTTTTCCCAATCTGCTTTATTAATGTTATAGTGAGGAACATGTTTTGTAGGATTATTATGTAATAATGATATTAAAATTGGGAAATGATCACTGGTGTGCAAATCATCAACTATATTCCAATCTATTCTGTCAATTATATTTGTTGTACAAAGAGTTAGGTCTACTGAAGAAAATGTTCCATGTGTTTTTGAAAAATATGTACTAATTTCGTCATCATTTATACAGCACATGTCGTTTGACTCCATGAACTCTTCAATTTTACTCCCTGCTCTATTTGAGATTGTACAGTTACAGTCCCATATCGGGTTGTGAGCATTAAAATCCCCTACTATCAATGTAGGTTCTCTGGCATTGCCAAACAAATCCTTAAGTTATTCTATGTCGTAATTTTTGTTAGGTTGGTTGTATATGTTATAAATTACATAATTATAGTTTTTTATTCGTATTTTGATGCTCGATATTTGAAAGTCAGCAAAGTTTACAGGTACCTTGTCATAACATACTTTGTTATGTACATATATAGCAGTACCTAAATTTCCTTCTTCTTCTCTAGATGTAGATACTAAGGTATAATAACTGTGGAAACTGCTGCCATGCAGTCTTACTCTTTAGTAAAAGGCTAGGCTCACTACCAATAACTGTCGAAACTGCTGCCATGCATTCTTACTTTTTATTAACAGGCTAGGCCCACTGCCAATAACTGTCGAAACTGCTGCCATGCAGTCTTACTCTTTAGTAAAAGGCTAGGCCCACAGCCAATAACAGTGGAAACTGTTGCCATGCAGTCTTACTCTTTAGTAAAATTCTAGGCCCTCTGCCAGTAACTCTGGAAACTGCTGCTATGCTGTCTTACTGTTCAGTAAAAGGCTAGGCCCACTGCCATTGACTGTGGAAACTGCTGCCTTGCAGTCTTACTCTTTAGTAAAAAGCTAGGCCCTTTGCCAATAACTGTCGAAACAGCTGCCTTGCAGTCTTACTCTTTAGTAAAAGGCTAGGCCCACGACCAATAACTGTGGAAACTGCTGCCTTACAATCTTGGTGTTTAGTAAAAGGCTACTACCCACGCCAATAACTGTGGAAACTACTGCCATGCAGTCTTACTCTTTAGTAAAAGGCTAGGCTCACTGCCTTTAACTGTCGAAACTGCTGCCATGCAGTCTTACTCTTTAGTAAAAGGCTAGGCCTACTGCCAATAACTGTGGAAACTGCTGCCATGCAGTCTTACTGTTTATTAAATTTTAGGCCCACTGCCAATAACTGTGGAAACTGCTGCCATGCAGTCTTACTGTTTATTAAATTTTAGGCCCACTGCCAATAACTGTCGAAACTGCAGCCATGCAGTCTTACTGTTTATTAAAAGTTTAGGCCCACTGCCAATAACTGTGGAAACTGCTGCCATGTAGTCTTACAGTTTAGAAAAAGGTTATGCCCACCGCCGATAACTGTGGAAAATGCTGCCCTGCAGTCTTACTCTTTAGTAAAAGGCTAGGCCCACTGCCAATAACTGTCGAAACGGCTACCATGCAGTCTTACTCTTTAGTAAAAGGCTAGGCCCTCTGCCAATAACTGTCGAAACTGCTGCCATGCAGTCTTACTGTTTATTAAAAATTTGGCCCACCGCCAATAACTGTGGAAAAGGCTGCCCTGCAGTCTTACAATTTAGTAAAAGGCTAGGCCTACCGCCATTAACTGTGGAAACTGCTGCCATGCAGTCTTACTGTTTAGTAAAAGGCTAGGCCCACTGCCAATAACTGTCGAAACAGCTGCCGTGCAGTCTTACTCTTTAATAAAAGGCTAGGCCCACTGCCAATAACTGTGGAAACTGCTGCCTTGAAGTCTTACTCTTAGTAAAAGGTTAGGCCCAATGCCATTAACTGTAGAAACTGCTTCCTTGCAGTCTTACTCTTAGTAAAAGGCTAGGCCCACTGCCAATAACTGTCGAAACTGCTGCCATGCAGTCTACTGTTTAGTAAAAGGCTAGGCCCACTGCCAATAACTGTGGAAACTGCTGCCATGAAGTCTGACTGTTTAGTAAAAGGCTAGGCCCAATGCCAATAACAGTGGAAACTGCTGCTTTGCAAGTGGACTTTTCAGTAAAAGGCTAGGCCCACTGTCAATAACTGAGGAAACTGCTGCCTTGCAGTCTTACTCTTTAGTAAAAGGCTACTCCCAATGCCAATAACTATGGAAACTGCTGCCATGCAGTCTTACTCTTTGGTAAAAGGCTAGGCCCAAGGCCAATAACTGTGGAAACTGCTGCCTTGCAGTCTTACTCTTTAGTAAAAGGATAGGCCCACCGCCATTAACTGTGGAAACTGCTGACTTGCTGTCTTACTGTTTAGTAAAAGGCTAGGTCCTCTGCCAATAACTGTGGAAACTGCTGCCATGCAGTGTTACTCTTTGGTAAAAGGCTACTCTCCATGCCAATAACTGTAGAAACTGCTGCCTTACAGTCTTATTGTTTAGTAAATGGCTAGGCCCACTGCCAATAACTGTCGAAACTGCTGCCTTGCAGTCTACCCTTTAGTAAAAGGCTAGGCACTCTGCCAATAACTGTAGAAACTGCTGCCTTGCAGTCTTACTCTCTAGGAAAAGGCTAAACCCACTGCCAATAACTGTCGAAACTGCTGCCTTGCAAGTCTTACTCTTTAGTAAAATGTTAGGCCCACTGCCAATAACTCTAAAAACTGCTGCTTTGCAGTCTTACTCCTTAGTAAAAGGCTAGGCCCACTGCCATTAACTGTGGAAACTGCTGCCTTGCAGTCTTACTCTTTAGTAAAAGGCTAGGCCCACCGCCATTAACTGTGGAAACTGCTGCCTTGCAGTCTTACAGTTTAGTAAAAGGCTAGGCCCACTGCCAATAACTGTGGAACCTGCTGCCTTACAGTCTTGGCGTTTAGTAAAAGGCTACTACCCACGCCAATAACTGTGGAAACTACTGCCATGCAGTCTTACTCTTTAGTAAAAGGCTAGGTCCTCTGCCAATAACTGAGGAAACTGCTGCGTTGCAGTCTTACTCTTTAGTAAAAGGCTAGGTCCTCTGCCAATAACTGAGGAAACTGCTGCCTTGCAGTCTTACTCTTTAGTAAAAGGCTACTCCCAATGCCAATAACTATGGAAACTGCTGCCAAGCAGTCTTACTCTTTGGTAAAAGGCTAGGCCCACGGCCAATAACTGTGGAAACTGCTGCCTTGCAGTCTTACTCTTTAGTAAAAGGATAGGCCCACCGCCATTAACTGTGGAAACTGCTGCCTTGCAGTCTTACTGTTTAGTAAAAGGCTAGGCCCACTGCCAATAACTGTGGAACCTGCTGCCTTGCACGTGGACTTTTTAGTCAAAGGCTAGGCCCACCACCTATAACTGTGGTTGATGACAGCAAGGTCATGCGGTCGTAAATACCCGTTTACCAAATAATAAACCATGCCTGATGTTGTAAGGAAAGGCACATCAGGCAACCGACCCCTTTGCGTAGGGATAACGGTGGAAAGAAGAGTGGTAAGGTTAGCGATACTTATGAGCACTGATGAAATTCGAATCATAAATAAAAAGTACAAAGCAATGGTTCTTTTGAGAGTAGGTGAAATACAGCCATGTGTGGATGATGATGACAAAATTTCCAATGGCCTTAAAATCCACATTTTACGAATCACGAGCAATCTTTATTTCTATAAATAAATATTTTTAATAAATAATAAATATGTGTTAATAAATAGAAAAGAGACCAGGATCTAGTCAAACAATCTGTCATTTTCTATTGCTTGTGATTTTAAGGTGCCACTGTAGATAAGTGTAATAAACAGTTTTACTCCAGGCTTCCTTATAATATTATTCAACAGAATGAGATATATGGAACCGAGAAATTTATGTCTGTTTACCGTAAAAGTATATTTATTACGCCTTTTCTCCTACATAGGGAGAAAAACAATTTCTTTATGAAAATAAATATTGCTCGCAATGTGTAACATGAGGATATCAGTTTGATTTTATATAGATTTTTGTCATTATGCCAAGCACTGGGGCAACTAAGGCCATTCAGTGCTGAAACGGAAATTAACAGTAAAAGGTTTGGAAGGTGTAACAGGAGGAAAACCTCAAAGCAGTTGCACTATGAAACAATTGTTAGGAGAGGGTGGACAGTAAGATGGAAGAAAGAGAATATGAACGGAGGTACAGTAAAAGGATTGAAAGTAATGCTTACATTACACCGAATGAGGTGCACTGACGACAATAATCCCCTAAGGGAATGAGGATATCGGGGCCACTGGTAAATTTTGTTTATATCTTCCACACATGGCGATATTTCACCTATTTTCAACACCACCTTTGTATCAAGAGAAAGTGAGTTTTCGGTTTTCCAAGCAATTCCAAACAGGAATAATAGAATCCTGGTTTAAAATAACCTACAGTGAAATTTATCCCTATCATTTTATTGCGCAACTTCCCGTTAAACAGAGAATTAAACACTTGGTGGTTTCAAATATAATCTTTTAAGCGAGATGTTACCATTAGGAATTGTACAGTTATTCCATTGTCAGTAAATCTACATATATCTAAGTTCACTTTTCTGTCTTCGATGCTGTTTGATCTACCTTGACTAAAAATATACAGACTAAAATAGGAGATGAATAATATATCTCCACCTACAAGAAACTCAACCCTTTAATATATCAAATGTTCCACATTCTTCACTCATGTGCAATCAGTCCCTGAGGCAATGTTATAAGGGAAGGCCAACAAAGCACACTCAAAAACAACACTTATTTCGCAAGTCAGCCATTTGAAAACAATGCAAAAATAAAAATAATAAAAAAATGAAAAATAAAAAACACTCGCACAGAAATCCAAACATGAAAGATTGCGGCTTTGAAGCTTGTATTTAATATATATTAGTAATAAAACCACCGATTTCCACTTTACAGAATGGATGGATATAGGAATTGAATGGAACAGAATGGAACATGAAACAGACTATGACGAGAATGAACAAAAATGCAAATGAAATTAACAACGAATTTAAAAGCAGATACTCTTAAGGTGACCAAATTTTAGGAAGGTACAAACGAAGAGATCTGACGACTATTGTAAATTCACATCAACCGTGCACCTGATGTCTAGGCCAGTCCCTTACGACGCTCCTGATTGCCTGTTGATGAGCCAATCACAGTGCTGGAAACTCTCAGTCTCTCGAAAGAGTTCACACAGGCAGGATGTATGTTCCGTCTCTCCTGAGGGATTCGACTTTCAACAGTATCCCTCAGGGGACACGGAACATACATCCTACCTATGTGAACTCACGAAAGAGAGACTGAGAATTTCCAGCCCTGTGATTGGCTTATCAACAGCAAATCAGGAGCGTCGTAAGGAATCTACTACAGTGGCTAGATAGCAGGAACCGAGTAGAGGTGGAGAGGAGAGTTGGAAATTTCCGGATCACTGCAACCACTCAACTCCAACGAGGCGAACGCCGACATTTTCCTGCTTATGGCCAGCGACCTGCCCCCTGACCCAGAGTCGTAATAGACACAGGGCAAAGCAAGGAGGACGCATCCAGTCACTTTTGGAATTTCCCAGAGGGTCAGCGTCAATGTACCTGAGGAAATATTAAATTTGGCTCGACGAAATGATAAGCAATGCATCAGTCCCCATGTTCGGTTAATGTCACCTCCTGCATTTCGGATGATATCACTTGAGAGGATACGCAAATGAACATATGAATTATGGACTGTCATTAACTATATACAGACAGCATCCCAGATAAGGGCATTATTACTCCACTCTCACCATAAAACTGAGTCTTGCGAAAGCAATTCGGTCGCATTTTCGTCTCATTACGAATAATTTTGTGAAAAAAATAAATACACACACACATCATATGCGATACGATATTAACTGCAGAGGATTTTGCAAAGAATGTCTTCGAAAATGGAAGCTATTTTTTTTAGAGTAAATGTAACAATGCAAGTTCATATGTTGAAAAAAAAAAAAAAAAAAAAAAAAAGGCAAGTGAAGGACCAACCGCAGCAATGATTCACTAAAGGACAAAAACTAGACGCAATTATTTTGAGAATAGTCTAAAATAAAATCCATAGCAAAAAATACAAAGTGGAAAAAAATTAGGAAAAAATCTATGACATGATTGACGTTGGTCACTGTCAAAAGAAAAGCAGCCTTGAGACGTCGAGGAAAAAATCAAATGGAGCAAGTCTCCCCAAGAAACCACGACACACTACGATCAAGGGCCACCGGCAAATAAAACCACAAAAAACGCTGGAAATCTTGTCAGTAATATAAAAGAGAACGCTTTAGCAGGCACTCTCAAACAAACACAAAAGGCCCACTGGAAATGTTTGCGAACCTTAACATGAAAACATGGGCTGGAAGCGTTTATTTCGCCCCAAGTGTTTATTTCAAGAAATGGTGTCCAAACCCGGACATTCGAACATCCAAAACCTGAATAAGAAAATAGAAAATGTCAATATGAAAGATAAGAATTAAACCATACGCAAATGGGAAAAATATAAAACAGGGAAGACCAAGCTGGTAACACAGAAAATGTCAATATGTAAAAGATAAGAATTAAACTAATTTACAGAAACGAGAAAATATCAAAAAGGAAGACCAAGCTGGTACCTGCAAGATCAAAGGTATTCGTTCAAATTGAGAGTCGTGGAGAGGGTGAATGATTGAAGACTGAAGAAAACAAAAGTTGCTTCGAGTTTACAAAGACTCTCA
Source organism: Macrobrachium nipponense (assembly GCF_015104395.2). Lineage (NCBI taxonomy): Eukaryota > Metazoa > Arthropoda > Malacostraca > Decapoda > Palaemonidae > Macrobrachium > Macrobrachium nipponense. The sequence goes on along the minus strand of NC_061109.1, from coordinate 12,896,451 downwards.
TAGGAAATACTGTCCGAGGCTACAAGGATGCTTCAACTGCAATCCTAAACTGGCTTTTACACCAATTTTGTTTTTATGGTGTTTTTACGCTACATGGAACCAGTGGTTATTCAGCAACGGGACTACCGGCTTTACGTGACTTCCGAACCACGGTTCGGGAGTGAACTTCTATCACCAGATATACACATCTCTCACACCTCAATGGAATGCCCAAGAATCGAACTCGCGGCCACCCAAGTGGCAGGCCAAGACCATACCGATCACGCCTTTGAGGCGCTTTTTGTTTTTTTTTTAATACACCAAGTAACAATAACAACAACAGCTTCTATTAGCAGAAGTAAGTGGTTTTCATTGCTGTTCAAAATCAGTATAAGTATTTCTCCTATGTAAGCGAGTATCTCTCCCATGCAAGGGAGTATTTCTCCTATGTCGGCAAGTATCTCTCCCACGTAAGCGAGTATTTCTCCTACGTAAGCGAGTAACAAGTGCCACATTACCTATGGGTGAACATGTAGTCTTTAGCCAGCAACTCCAAAACAAAGAAACTAGTCACGGCCACTTCACCCTTCACGTCTAAAAGAGTATTCGACAAAATCAGGCAACAGAAAATATTCGAAATGGACACTCCTAGAGCCAAACCTCAGCCTGGATCGCATTGGGACTTCCAGAATCACACGAAAAGTTCCTAATTTCGCAAACAAAGCCACGTTGCTGACCGTCATCTCCAAGTTTCGGTGACTTTCCAACTGCAGTCGAGTTATTCATTCATCAGTTATTATTCATCTTCATTTCATTCTACTATTATTCCTCTTCTCATACACATGGTTCTTATATAACTTTTGAAAGTTTGTTTGGCAAGATAATGAACATTCTTTTACATGTTTTTAGTTTTTTATGATGTTGACATGCCTATACAAATGTGTGTATGTATATATGTATATACATACACACATTTGTATACGAATCAGGGATTTTCAAGACTTAATTTGGCTGGAAAGATCTTTCTGCCATAGGCCAAATATATAACACAATATACGTTCTAACTGTCTTACGATTCATAATTAATGAAATTAGACCTCCCTTCAAGACAACTGGTTATAGCCCAGCACTTGTCAATGAGGTTTTTCTTGACTTTTCTTTTGTGTGTGTAAGTTAGTCTGTGTGATTCTTCAGATATGTCGGTTTATTTTCAGACTCTGGCGAATTTCTTTTAGTCTGGCGTTTCTGTCAGAGTATACATATACTGATTAGTTGTAATGGCTTTACTTGCAAAAGAGCTGCAGTTTAATTGGCGTCACTTCGATGTGTTTTCGCCGGCCAAGAGAGGTTCCAAATTCATATCTTTTTCAAGGACGGGGTGAAAGGGAGCTCCGTTAAAAGCCAAGTGGGCAATACGTATTTCCATTGTCCATTAAGGTGAATTAGGTATTTAAATATACTTAATATACAACTGAAGTGTTACAGCCAAATTTCTAAAAGGGCTTGGATAGCAAAATCCATCCCAAAGGACTTGCTTTGAACCGTAAGGATTATTCCTTGTTTGAACACTTCCTCAGAGTAATGAATAAAGATTATATATACATATACGTACATAATATATATATATATATATATATATATATATATAATATATATATATATATATGTGTGTGGTGTGTGTGTGTGTGTGTGTGTGTGTATTATTTATATACACACACACGCCACAAACACATACATAAACGGGCCAGGATAGGCAGAAGAGCAACTCCGTTAAACTGTGTTGACTTGAGCAAAGAACTTTTTTTTAGCTAGAAGTTATACTGCTGCGATGGGTCGCAAACAATGTGGAACAGGACATGGGGCTGCTAACCTCCAAAAGGCTTGCTGAGAACCGGAGGACTCACAGTCTCTTGAACAACCACCTTAAAAGGCAAAATGTATACGGTGTTATGTATATAGAAGATATAAAAGGTTTAACAAGAGGAAACCCTCGCAGCTGCACTTTGAATCAACTGTATAGAGAGGTTGGAAAGTCCGATGGAAGAAAGAAAATATCAACGGAGGTACCGTATGCAAGAGGTTGCAGCTAGGGGCCGAAGGGACGCTGCAAAGACCATTCAATAAGGCCTACTGTGCACCATGTGAGGTGTACCTATTGACAGCACTAACCCCTACGGGAAGCACAGAAAGATTGAAGCATCGAGATGGGATGCCACCATAAATCCCAAATGCCGATGGGCACGGGCATGGAGACATCAACCTCATCCCAAATATCAGTACTTAGAAACTTGCTGAAGGCCTTAGGAGCCTGGGGAAGTCAATGGGCTATGATGAAGATACCCGATTAACTGAAAGTGTTGGGGGATAATTTTCACTTCAGTAGCCCTGTTTGGGCATACAGGCCAATCACATACGTATTTACGACTCATACTTGAATAAATAATTCAAATTACAGGTGAATAAACAATTTTAGATTACTGAAAAAGATAAGCTCCGCTACCCAATTTGCTGGGAATACTCTTTCTTCGGCGAGAAAAAAGGAAAACTTTTTATTAAACACTATTAACAAATGCACATTCAAGCATAAGAATCTTAGTTCAATTCCGGCTGTTGTCTGATTTGATTCCTCTTTACCAATCCTTCGGATTCCGTTTCTCGTATCAAACAAGCGAGTTATTTTCTTCCTAAATAATATAGTTCTTTATATAAAAAGCTGTTTGTTGTACACAGTACAGGAATGAGATCTCATTTTACCTATTATAAAATGGAAACCATCGAATCTTGTCATTGCTAAAATGCAGCAAGGAATCACCATCTGGCGTTTAACATTCTTGATCTTTTTCCCCCCCTCCAAATACGACCAATGAATTAAACTCCCTACTGCAGCCTCCACTGTTTAATTGACAGTTCTGGAATTTAAAAATTTCTTTAAAAAATGCAGTGGTTTAGCCTGTCCCCAATAAGTACTCTTTCTGATTCTTCACAGACCATACACAGATTCAGTGACTGAAGAATAACATCCGCTCTGTTCCTTCACTGTTGTCGCATTATTCAGTTTCTAGTGTTTCCGTCTATATATATTTCCTCTCAACTCCCAGCCATCGCCGACCTTTCTTAGCATATCAGAACGGCGATCCCATTATTGTACTTCATTAAGCCAAATTCTTTCATTCAAGAGAATGATAAACGCTATTCGACGTCTCTCTTCTAGTCAAATTACTTTCTTGGTTTCGTTGCCTTTTTTTTCTGTCTGTGGACGGGACTGAACGGAATGTTGTCTGATCATGAAGAAGCCTTCACGCTACTCTAGTCTTCCTTTCTTCAGGAACTATTTAGAGCACTGGTCGGATGATGTGACAGGAGTTCCTTCTAGCCCAAGAATGTCTCGTAACTCATCAGCCAACATCTTCCGCTCTTATGCTTTGGAAGCAACGTTGCCGTTTTTTTCTTCACAACACTGGATTTTAGCAGTCTTACCATACTCAGTTCTTTTTTTACGTTAGTTATGATTTAATGTCAGAATGCGGAAAATTTAATTATTTTCCGTAACGTAAATAAATTACACGTCACTGGCTTAGCATAAAGTATTTTTGACGAAGAAAAATAAAGGATTTCAAAAAAATTCATTCCTATAAATAAGCAGGAAAAGACAGAGAGGGTTGCCAGATGTCACCAGAAAGCCACACTAGTAGATGAAATTTCTCAAAGCAACAACCCTGTTTGGAAGCTAGCAATCTTTATGAAGTTCAGTTGGCTAGTGGAAGATGATTCTTTCCATTTTCTTTCCGAGCAATGAAATTATCTGCTCACTTCTGCGTGGCTATATATAAACTTCCATCTCTTCCAAGAGTGACCCATCGCATCCTCTGGGATTAGGGGTAACTCAGTCCCCCTTTCTTTATTATTCTGGAGTTTCTTTCAAAACCGAGATTATCATAGGTTATCAATTCTATCGGCCTTCATATAAGAACACTATAAAATGTTGAACACCACAGGTACATAAAAACACCAGGTAACTTCAAATTAAAACTTTTCTATTACCATAAACGATAATAATAAAAACAGGCTCTAATTTGCCTAGAACCTCTCCTAGTTCCACAATGTACAGCCTCATTAATCAGAACAGCTGCTTCCTGTCAAAAACACAGCAACGCAGATATACAGAAATAAACAATGAAAAAAGAAAAAAACAAAGTGTTTATTAACCATAAAAGACTCAAAAATCCTTTTCCATTCTTTTGTGCGCACCTTTAGTGAACAAAAAGTCAAAGGCGGCACTGAAATAATGTGCGTCACACATCACAATACGGGTAATGCATTGCCACCCACCAACCAACCACCACGAATTCACCGACTAGCGGGGTAAAAACAAAACTGTGCCCTTTCAACATGCCATCGCTTGGCAGCGAGGGCACCATGCGAGATTTTTATTTTCTTTCTTTCTTTTCTTTTATTTCATAATGGAACAAAACGTTAGGAAACAAAAAAAGAAATCGGCGGTAAAAGCAAAACTGTTATGAGTAATTAATTCCATCACACAAAGCGTCAAAAACAAATCGACGCAGAAATGCTGATGACGACGACACTCGCCCACTGACGCCACTTAGGAAAAATATCGCGGGCTCTTTCCCGAGAGAGAATCTTCTGTGAAAAATCGGAATTTCATAACGTTTGCACCATGATTGGACAACGACATTTGACAATGGAAATGTTTCTTTCTCTGGGGTTAAAATGTTAAACGTGCAGACAGAGATTCTCTCCGACCTTTATGATTTATGAGCACCGGTATTGGACGGAACGACTATCAACACCGAATGCCAACAGCAAAAGTTGATAAAAAGGACTTGATTCCTAAAGCATCATTGGGCGGGCACATTACTGAAGACTAACAAAACACGGAGATTTGATTATTATTTCAAGCACTAATAGATCTACCTCTCTCTACAAAACTTCAACCTTTTGATGATTCCGCATACGAAAAGTTGAACATGTGCAACTGTAGGCGTAACGCAAGAATGCCAATGTAACCAGAAAATCTAAAATGCCAACCATATGGAATACACAACGGAATGTCCGGGACGACCATTCCATCTTTCTTTTATTTCTTAAATGACTGATCAATAAGCAAGTGAGATGGTGGTAACAGTGTGAGAGAAAATGAAGACAAAAGCTAAACCAATTGAAGCCTGCTTCAGTTCCCTACAGTAAAATCTGTAAGGTCTTCGACGAAGGTGGAACCGCATGATCATTTGCATACGACCAAAAGAACATTACACCAGACACAAATAACGAACACGCCTTTCTCTGATTTTAGAGAGAGAGAGAGAGAGAGAGAGAGAGAGAGATCAGTACATGTCTTACTTCTTGGGGCCAAAAATAGGAAGGAAATGAGCCAGTCAAGAAGACAAATCGAAATCATGCCATCATGATCTCGAATCCCCTGATGACCGACCTTTACTGACCAACTTTCTGGAAAAATAAAGAGGAGAGAGGGATGCTTAAACAAACGCACTATACAGCTATATCTATAAATGTTAAAGTGGGTAATGGAGCAATATTCGTATGAGAGAGAGAGAAGAGAGAGAGAGAGAGAGAGAGAGAGAGAGAGTCTGATGGCCTCTTGAACGATGACCAGATATTCAAGAACTATTCCCTGGAGCAATGGGATAACAAAACAAGAAAGTCGCAACCTTTATTCAACCTCGCTATGGTGATAATCAATTCTCGACTTTTTACTTCCACTCAATCAAAAGATACCGGTCTTTATAATAAGTAGCCCCTTTCCTACAGGTTTTTTTTTTCTTGTACCGTGTTAACCTTGACCTTGATTTCCCCTTTTTAACACTTCGTGCTACATATTACAAGATCTACAAAGCATACTCTTCCAGGACCAGCATCACGTTTCTAATATGCCCTTGTCTTTAAGGTCATGCCTACTACCCTTCCTGCCATGAACATATGTCAGTTTCCCTACAGTTGTATTTGATAGTTTACATTGTTAAAAAAAATGACGTCAATTAAATGGAACAAATACTGATTATGCATGTGCGGGAATGCAAGCTAAATATGCAATGCGTGGAAATGAAGGCTGTATATGAATGCGTGGAAATGAAAGCTAAATATGCATGAATGGAAATGAGTATATCGCGTATGCACAATTAGTTCTAAACACGTAATTTTCTCCTGAAATGCTGCGACACCGGTCGGACAACTAATAAGCCTACGTGTCAAGAGTTTATCAGGAAAACTTGCATCCATTCTCCAGTAGTTATCACAATGCAGATGTCTATGGCCATTTAAAAAAGAAAGAAAGAAAAAACGAAACATATATGGGTGTCCCTAAATTCTAAAGAAGAATCGTTTACGATTACGTTTTGTGTAATCGTTATACACACTTTTAAAGTGTTTGGCGCACTTTTTCCCCTGCTTGTTTGCCTACAATACGAGCTGCTTTGATTGAGTATATACAGATTTTAGGCCAAAGGCCAAGCACTAGGCAAAGCACTGGGACCCAAGGGGTCATTCAGCAGTGAAATGCAAATTGGCAGGAAAAGGGTTGAACGGTGTAACAGGAGGAAAACCTCAAAGCAGTTGCACTATGAATCAAGCGTTAGGAGAGGGTTAAGGAAAGTAAGATGAAGAAAGCGAATATTAAGTGAGGTATAGTAACAGGAACGAAAGGGGTTGCAGCTAGGGGCCGAAGGCACGCTGCAAAGAATCTTAAGTTATGCCTACAGTGCACCGCATGAGGTCCATTGACGGCACTAACCCCCTGCGGGGACGAGCTGCTATGAGAGGGTTAATTTGACAGCTAATTGGTTGGTATCCCTCTCATATGTGCTTTGAAATCACACGCACATGGCAATGTATAATCATAATAACGGTAACCTTGACGAATTCATGTGCCTGGGTAACTGCTCTACTTCTTGAGGAGTCTTCATCTGTACTCAACCGTTATCCAATTGTATTAAGACGGAAATTCATGCACAAGCCTCTACTACCGAACACTAGGAACAAGTAGTCCTTGAACTATCAACGATGTCTTTCAAACCTCTAGAAACAGAACCCTGACTTATGCATAATCAGACTCCCACGTGACTGCAGTTATCAGGTTTTACGAAAACCCACTGGTAAAAATTGTCAGTACTTCAGGTAACAATGATACCCGCATGCAACCTGATAAACAAGGGGAAAAGAAAAGCATAACCTAGATCTTTCTATGGATGATAAATATGGCAGCCATGACCGTGGAAAACTAATGATGCACATAAAGGCCGCCGCCACTAATGTTCAGTTATGCCTGCACAGTTATGCTTGCACAGTCTGCCTGTGCAGGCAAAACCGATTCCACTAACGTTCAGTTTTGCTTGCACAGGTATAACTGAGCGTTAGTGGCAGTCTTCGCAACGCAACCGTTCTGTAAAATCCACAATATTTCATAACCTGTCACGAATGACGAGTACACAGCCAGACTTGGCTTCACATATATTTTCTGCTGCTGCTCAATAAAGGAACAAAATCCGCAGGTTCGAAATTATGGGAATACATACCGAAGTATGTAGTACCTTCACCATCAAATACATAATGCTGAACAGTGTGTTTGCAATTACGTGTACATGTATGTATGTATGCATGCAATTCAGCAAGGAAGTGTCTGTGAGGCCAAGCGCTTGTTATGAAGCTATAAAGAGAGTTGTTTCAAAGTAGAGAAATGAACCTCAAGAAACCTTGCGACAGAAAGGCAATGGGCAGGAAGTTCTTGATGAAAGATGTACTGTCGTATTAGATCTATGATGGAATTGCCGCGATGGCTAGAACGTTTTCATGATGAAACTGAAACATATGTTGAGTTTGTCAGCGGGATCGTGTCTCCCTGCATGGCTGACGAATATTCTCACGAATGAGACGATGAAAGAAGTCGGGAAAAGATACAGCAGGTGTAGCAGGACCAGACTGGTCGAGAATGAAGTGCGTGGATCGGCCGAAGTTTCCAGATCATAAAATACTGACGGGGGACAATGAGAGTTTGAGTCTTTTTGCAGAGGACAAAGCTGCGAGTGAATGTGGCCATGAACAACTTATGAGGGTGAAAGGAAGCCGGAAAGATGAAAATTAATGTTATCATGGACGGTGGCGTATTGGAAACATGAGTTTCGAAAATGTATCACGGGAGTATATAATCATTCCAGATGAAGGGGAAATCACAGGATCGTCGAAGAAGGGGAAGGTAGCAGGAAATCGGCAAAAGATTCACAGGGAAATTATGAAGGCGAGTGACCTTGGAAACCACGGCGATAAGGCGTGAAGTGTTAAACAATCTCTCATTTATGCAATTATATAAAAGAAAAAAAAATTGGACGCTGTATGGACTGCACACCTAAAATGTAGTAAATGTGGACACGTGTATGAGCTGAAGTGAAATGATGGATTTTTTTTTTTTTCCGGTCACGTGGAAAGAATGAGGGGAAATTGAGCAAATAGCGTACATTTCGCAATTGCGTGTGAAGGAGGTAATATATAGTACTTATTAGGAAGAGCCTCAGCATCCAAGCAAGAGAGTGTTCGCGCAAGGCAAAAGGAACATGCCCCAGGGAGGGCCAAGAGGTTCCACGCGGTGTTGGTGCCCTTTTGTGGATGAAAGGGCTTCAACTAACCGCCGATGAGCCTTTCCTTGAAAGTGCTGGGGAACTTTCCTGCAGGAGGAGTGATCCAAGATTCTTTAGTTGAAGTCTGACAGGGACTGTCTTGTCCTCTCTCGGGAGTCACTTCAGGGAAAACTACTTAATGTTGAATATAAATAATTGATTCTCTCTCTCTCTCTCTCTCTCTCTCTCTCTCTCTCTCTCTCAGAAAATGCAAAATTTACAACCAAGACACGAATCAAGATAAAAACGGTCAGTAAGACAGAACTTAGCCAAACAATCTGCAGAGCGGAACGGAACAGCATCACTAATTCATAGGATGAATTTGGCCTTTACCGTACCGCCTCACCTACTAAGCAATAATATAGACAACACCTAACAGTACTACCAACATTGTTTCAGTAATATTAATTATCAAATTTAGAGGCAGCGTTGTTACCACCATCTGATACTTTTTTCTATGGCAAAGTTGTGGGTAATTAACATCTCGTCACATGTAGAGGATTCCGTAGTTACTCATATAGGGATGATAATGTAGTTATCTCTCTCTCTCTCTCTCTCTTTTTTATATTATTATATATATTATATATATATATAGATAATATATATATATATATGTATACACATTTATACACACACACATATATATATACACACATTATAAGACTACAATAGGTATATCTAATCGGCAACACGTGACAGCGTCGAGGCAGAGTTAACTTTGCTGATAAGAGTAAATGGTTGAAGCCCGGTTCTTTCCCTGGCAAATATACGAGTCTTCTACTGATATGGAAAGAATTACAACTACGATGGAGCCAAGATCGAAAAACAGTTTCAAAACACTTTTCTCTCTCCGTCTTTTTACAAACACACACACATTATATATATATATATATATATATATATATATATATATATATATCATATAATATATATATATATATCCATTGCAATAAGGAACACGTCAATATGGACACTCCTATATTAATGGTAACAGCCATTAAGTATACAGGTTGAACAATAATAAAGAGAATTGAATCCTCTTCTGCAGGGACGAGCAACGTCACTTGCAAAGATAAAAAAAACTTGATCCGAAAACCAGGTAAAAGTATTTTCAATGGCTGTTGTTAGCGTCTGATTATTCAGTGATAAAAAAAAACTTGATACACCGGAAACTAAAGAAAAAGCTAAGCACTTCATCTAACGCAACGCTGAACCAGATACATAATAGGCATCATGAATTCTACAAAAGCTGGTATTGCTGCAAAAGTTTTGGAAATGGAATGGAATGGAGTATGTGATTCTCTTAAATCGTTACCTGTAATTCAAATGACATTTCAACGTACTTGTGGAAAAGTCAAGCAAAGCATCTACCCATCTATAGTGCATATCCTAAACACACACACATGTATATATACATGTCTATGTGTATAAATATGTTCTTTAACTGATGGACAAAACTTTCCAAAATGGCAGTACATCATCATCGTCAACGACTTATTATCAGACATAAATTATTTATACTAAAACTTTCCTAGCCTGAATACAAACCTCTTTACAAGCAGTCATTCTATTCACGCACTGTATCCGAAAAACTGTACGTAAAGACTAAATAAAAAGAACAAAAAATCCTTAGGGGAAGCAAACGAGATTTTTTCTATACGAAATTCACTATGGGGAAATCATTAAGTCACGATCGTTTCAAATACATTTCCTTTACCTTTTACCGCAAGTACAAGTATACTTAACGATCATAAAAAAAACACTCAAATTTATGTGCCCAGGGAAGGAGCGTGTATAATATTTCCTTGGTTTGGAAACTTTTTTTGCTTGATTTAAGTGATATTTTCCTTCTTCTTCAACGATAGCAGCTTTGCAGCTTTATAATAATGATCGATTGATATAAGTAACAAGAACCATTTCCGTACAGTTTACTCATTAACATTTTCACTCACACAAACACAACATATTGCATACTCGTGTATATATATATATATATACATACACACACACACACACATACAAGTCACA
>NC_061109.1:12818299-12883299 GCF_015104395.2 Macrobrachium nipponense | reverse complement strand
TTTTATTTTATATATAGCGAGCAAAAAAAAAAATTAAACATACGCATCACAAAGTTCAGTCAATATTCAACGCCAAGAGTCAATCAAGACCATTACCACGCGAAAGCATGTATACACTCACTGCGTTACTTCGACATCTGGATGGAATGTTGGAATAAAAAAAATTGTTGGAATGCTTGAAGAAAAAAGTCTCTTTAGTAAAACCCTAATAACAAATTGGTTTAACCTCTTAATTTGTTTTTTCTGTCGTACTTAATAATATTCCTTCACCTAGTTTACTTCTCCATCAATCATCCTACTCATGCAGCCAAGGACTGTTGTCTTCAGGAGTAAATCCTATTCGATGTGTCAAACGCACGTTTTTGTGACTCAACCAGCACAACAGTCACAATAACGTTCATTTTATAACAGTCAAAAAGGCGACTTACTAATTAGGGTTCCTGCGGTCGTCAGTTTTACGTTGTTTCCGTTTATCTACCACTGCATAGAGTTAGAGTACACATAAGTATATATATTAACGTCTTGTGTATGCAAATGCTTTAATGTGTTTTGTATGCGAAGACTAGTAATTTTTATGTAGGTTTATGCGTTGTTACGAGAGAGAGAGAGAGAGAGAGAGAGAGAGAGAGAGAGAGAGAGAGAGAGAGAGAGAGAGAGAGAGAGAGAGAGAGAGTTACACAATACTCAGACTAAAGCGATCCTGAATCTGAATAAGCAGAACAATAACACTCAGCATTCCCAAAACTTCAGGCGAAGGAAAAAATGAGAGAGAGAGAGAGTGAAGCGTTCCAAGATGACAACGACGACATCATAAGCGGGCCAAAGGATCCCTGTCGTCAAAAAGACACCTTAAGAGATATGGCAGTGGGAAGGATACCTCCCAAAACTCACACAGGTCAGGCTTGACTTGAAAAAGGATCGCTTTTGGGTAATGCATACGCGAACACCGGCTACCAACGGTGTCCTCCTCAATAGTGGATGGGGCAGAAGCAGGCAGGTTCACCTATTCGTGTGTTTGCATGAGAAAGCACGACACACATCAAGGGGCTCCAAGCGCTTGGCCTTCCGTAAACAATGCTCCTTCCTGCTTTCAAGACTGCTTTAAGGAAATAGCTATCAGACGGTAATACGAGCCACAAAATAAACAACCGAAAATGTCTAGTTTCGCAGTTTTTTCAAATCAATTCTTTACGCCAACACCAAAAAGCCTTAAGTTTCATAAACAAAAGACTTAGTATTTTAATTAATTTTAGAAGGACTTGCGAGGTTCTATCGAATGTACGTACATAAAGATACCGTTACAAAAACCTAATTACTATGGCTGTTCAATAAAAGCACAGTTAAGTTGGAACTGCTGCTTTGAAATAAAACCAAATAAAGATATACTTATTCCTATTATTTGAGGAAGATAAAAGAAAATACTAAAGAGAGAAGAAAATGCTCGACAAAACTTACCATAAATTCTGTGGCATAAGTACGATTTTATTGATTAAAAATAAAATTAATTACCGCAAAAACACTATTTCATTGTCATAAGTTTAAATATGAAGGATACAATTCTCTGAGAAAGAAAACCTAAAAATTAAGCTTACTAGTTTCGGTGTTGTCGGTACATTAATTAATGAACTACGTCACTTAAAAAAAAAATAAAAAAAAAAAAAAAAAAAAGTACACAAAAAAAAAAAAAAAAAAAAAGGGGGGGGGGGGGGGGGGTTGTTTACAAACTTTTCTTGACTATAACTCCCGAGGAAAACGTTGAGCGTGGACGAGGAAAGGCTGGAAGGACAGACACTTCCTACGTCCTTCCACGTCTGACTGACCTGCCAGCCACAACACCGCTGTTGTTGACACCTTCGACAAGGAGTGGTAAACTTCCTGTAGTAGTAGTTCTCGCATGAGATTAAATACAGACTGATTCTAGAATTCAGGACAAAGGTTTGAAAGGTGTAACAGGAGGAAATCCGCGTTTTTGCACTATGAATCAACTGTTGAGGAGGGTGGAAAGGAAGATGGAAGAAAGGGAACATGAAAGGAGTTACAGTAAGAGCATGAAAGAATCTTAAGAGGTGCACAAGGGGGGGGGGATGGAGATTGCTACAGGCACCATCCGGGACTCTTTAAACCTAACCAGTGTCTGAGGATAAGCGCTGTGCAGCAAAAAAGACGAATGTACTAAATAACAGTCAACATGAATGCCAACGGAAAACGTAATTGTAGCCAATATCACGTCTCAAGTAAATTATGAATATTTTTAAACTTTCACGCGATGAATTATTTTCGAACCAAGATCATTAAAACAAAGGCGTAAATGTAACATTACTACATTAATGTTTCTATTTATGGTTACCAATTTTTCGCCCTTTCAGTTCATATTCAGAGATACATCATGTGCGCATAGCTTTCAGTTTCTCTTTCGCTCACCGTTACAGAATAGAGCTGGGTTCAGTTCAGTGACAATTAACGTCTAGTTGCAAAAGTCTACGGCAAGTAAACGTATAATTCCAAATGTAACGTTGCTACTACCACTGCCGCTTCTATTACTCACAAAAATCTCGGAAAAAAATAAAAAGGCTTCTATTACTCAAAAATAAGTAAAAAAAATAAAATAAAAGGTCACGAAATCCTACAGTTTTGATCAGATCTTAAGGCAAGAAGCCCGTGGTCCTGACGACATTCTGGAGCAGTTGGAAAAGCTATACAAAAACAACAAAAACGAGCAACATTTCTAGTAACCAACCACGTAACAAAATATAGAACCAGAACTGAAAATATGCCAATTACGACACGACTCACGACACGTGCATGGGGTAACAAACCACAGCCTTGGAGAGGGAATGTGTGCTACGTCAGTCGACAATATCCACAAAAACCACACGCGCAGAGACGATGACTTTATTTTATTTTTTTTTTTTTTTTTTTTGGGGGAGGGGGGGGGCGGCTGGGTTGGGTTTGGAAACACTGCGAATGGTTAGTCTGGCAAACATAATGAGACTATTTTCAAGAGGATTTTATGGTTAGGTTTCAAGATATGGCGTCACGCTTTTTCCAGGGATGGTCCGAACTTGGTTACAGTTTGGGAATATGCTCCCCGGCTAACACAAAGTTGAGGAAGAGTGATAGAGATGGGATGAGGAGGGTTAACATCAGGAAAAGAGTAGCCAATATGAGGCGTAACCTCACACTCCTGATAACCCACAAGGAAACCTGGCCAATCTCATGGGGTTAGTATACCTTGCAAGTTTGACATGAAAAATCAGGCGTTCCAGAGTGCTTCATTTAGGTATAGAGAAAATGTCATTTAACAATGACTACACGCAGAATACTTAAGTTTCATTGAAAGTGTTTGTCTTTTAATTAGGCATACCAAAACTAAATTGCTGTTTAAAAGAATTTAATTCTGCTGGTTATCGGAATGGAATGGAATGAACGAAGAGTTTAGGACAAAGGCCAAGCATTGGGACCTATGAGGTCATTCGGCGCCGGGAAAGGAAATTGAGAGTAGGTAGGTTTGAAAGGTGTCACAGGAGGAAACCCTCAAAGCAGTTGCACTGTGAAACAATTGTTTCAAAGTGGATAGTAAGATGGAAGATATGAACGGAGGTACTGTAAAAGGAATGTAAGGGGTTGCTGCTAGCTGTGGCCGAAGAGACCACAGCAGAGAACCTTTAGTAATGCCTACAGTGCACCCCGTTAGGTGCAGCACTGGCGGCACTAACCCCGTTAAGGGAATCTGGTTATAACAAAGGATGAACTGATGATGATTACACAATACTTGACATGCAAGACCTAGTGATGAAGTTCGTACTTTCCTGGATACAGTGCCCACCCATCTATCTAGTCAAACAACGAAGATGAAGTAAATCAGTAAGGCCATGAAATCTAGGACTCTGAGCCTTCTTCATTCTTCGAAATGAGAATCGGTATTTGCAGGGAAAATGGGGCAGCACCAGGTCTGTGTTCTACAACCGAATAAAGGTGGCGATGCAACTAGTGAGGCCACTTTGTTCATTTCCGATTAAGATGGATGGATGGATTATGGAATTTAGGGCACAGCCCAAGCGCTGGGACCTATAAGATCATTCAGCGCTGAAATGAAAGTATGGCTAGATGGAAAAATGAAAAATGAAATGAAAATGATAAACTGATGACAATCCTGCACTTGAACAGGACTGTGCATCACCAAAGGCCATTTTACTCCCCCCCCCCAGCATTCGGATCATCCAAAGTTATGAAGATCGTTTTACCGAATGGATCACTATTGCTAGGACATAAACTGTAGTTCGTAACCGAAGTGACTGAGAAAGCTGCCCTCATTACGAGCGCTCAAATTTCTTAGCCACAGGAAAAAACCGTAGATCTATGCATGAAGGCCGCCTAGGTCCTTCAGGTTACGAACGCGAACTCTAATGCAGGAGTCGACTGGAAGATGGGAGGAGAGGAAACACCTGGAAACTTGGAACAGTTGCGAGAGATAAGCGATGCCTAATTCAGGCCAAAGACTATTTCAGAATTTGGGTCAAGCGTCATGGTATTGTAGGAATTCAATTCATAATATCTTCCTCGAAATACTTTACCATTCCATCCCTGACAAGACTCGGAATTCCTGACGAATGGCACGAAAACCCTGCTTCAGGAAACAACACAATTCTGCTGCTGCTAAAGTGCATGGCTCACACTGTTTATCTTGCCAATACAGCAATAACAAATAATTACTACAGTTAGTAAGCTGTAATTTTACGGTTTCATGCATCAACGGTTAAGGAAAAGGGGAGTGTCTCTTTCACTTTTCGCCATAGAGAGAGAGAGAGAGAGAGAGAGAGAGAGAGAGAGAGAGAGAGAGAGAGAGAGAGAATTATATGACTTTCATTCTGCAGTGAAACATATCTAACAACCTACAGCATGCAACTCTACCGGACAACTTCCAATGCATGATAAACATCAGGCAAAATTCAACATCGAAATTCAGGTGTAAAACACCCGTCTGCAAAAGGAAGTGCCGATATGAAGAAGCTAACAGGCCATCGGGTTACACGATCTTCCAAGCCATTTTAGAAGGAAACTCTCCAGAGAGAGAGAGTTGGAGGAGAGGCCAAATGAATCCATGGCAAGAGAGCCCCTTGACTAAATGTTTAGACGACGCCCTACGACTGAGAGGTCTTTCTATCAGACGCATCGTATGTCGTTTATGGCAAGGCTTATGACCTACCGATGAGAGAGAGAGAGAGAGAGAGAGAGAGAGAGAGAGAGAGAGAGAGAGTGGCAAGGCTTATGACCTACCGATGAGAGAGAGAGGGAAAGAATGGCAAAGCTTATGACCTACCGATTAGAGAGAGAGAGAGAGAGAGAGAGAGAAGAGAGAGAGTCTCTCGAGGCAATCGCCCTAATGGTTGGGCCTTTTCGCTGCACGCTTGACTAGAGGCACACACGCCCATCAAGCTCTCTCTCTCTCTCTCTCTCTCTCTCTCTCTCTCTCTCTCTCAGAAACTTACAGCGGTGCACATCAGCAGTGACATGAAACGCCACTGAATCGCAAAAAGAGAAAAGATCTAAGTAAATAGTTTTGAAATGCATTAATAAGATCAGGGAGGGGAGGGGGTCTTTTGATCTTGCAGGGGGGGGAGGTTCTGGTTGGGATGGGGGTGGCCCCCCTACCCTTTTGTATCATTGAGACTGTGAGAATTAGTGAAGTTTGGCCGCCATGGCAACATAAAATCCAAACAATGGGAAAGATTTAATTTTAAAAAGCGCGTGTTGTGGCTACGTACATGAATATAAAACAAAATCACATCAAAATAAATAGAGCATTCAACATGACCGGCCTGATCACAAAAAATACACTGGCAGTGATATCTTGTTTGTTTGTTTGTTTGTTTATATGGTGTTTTTACGTTGCGTGGAACCAGTGGTTATTCAGCAATGGGACCAACGGCTTCACGTGACTTCCGAACCACGTCGAGAATGAACTTCTACCACTAGAAATACACATCGCTCACACCTCAATGGAGTGCCCGAGGTGAAAGGCCATGTATGAAGGCAGAAAAAAAGCGAAACTAGGACACTGAGTTTAACAATGAAAAAGAAATCAAGGGAAGCAGAACACGAAGAGGAAACGGAAGGAGTAAACGAACGTATATATGAAGGAACTGCCTGATAATCTCATGTTAGGGGAAGGACGTATTTGAGGGACGAATCAATTGCTGTGAATTTGTGTACTACCTCCAACACTCGTCACTATCAACAGAAGAAAGAAACGATTAGTGGCAAAGCGTAAGGAATGAGTAGAATGTAGTGAGACAAACGACATGCACCGGGTGTGAAGAGTTTGTTTGTTTGTTTGTATGGTGTTTTTTTTTTTTTTGCATGGAACCAGTGATTATTCAGCAACGGGACCAACGGCTTTACGTGACTTCCAGACCACGTCGCGAGTGAACTTAAAACCCTCAGTAGAATGCCCGAGAATCGAAATCGCGGCCATCGAGGTGGCAGGCCAAGACATACCGATCACGCCATTGGGGCGCTGTGTGAAGAGTTAAGATTCTCAAGATTGTAGGAAGTTCAAACTCTGCTGTCAACACAGGTGCAATGATGATAAACTTCCGCTTCTTTGTAAGTCAGGGAAGCCCATCTAAAGCCGACGGCAGCATCTGACTTTGAGCCATAAGGGAAAACTACAACGGAGTCATTATGTTGGGACGTTGTAAAAAAAATATTGATCTCATCGCCTCGTCTGACATTTCGGCTTTCTTCCGATTAAAATGCATACGATAAAAATAACAAAGTGAAGCATGAACTTCCACTTCAGTCAAGTTGATTAGCAGGCTTCTCCTTCATTTAACTGCGTCATATGAGAGAGAGAGAGAGAGAGAGAGAGAGAGAGAGAGAGAGAGAGAGAGAGAGAGAGAGAGAGAGAGTCCTCTCCTGCAACATTTCTCTGCAGGTACTTCTGCGTTATTGCACCGCACATCCAATGCCTGTCAGTTTACCATCAATCCCGCCTGCATAAATACGCAATATTGGACTTTCATTCACCACCTTGGTTCTGGGAACAAGTTATATTAAACATCCGCTTGGCGAATCAAATTACCTTTGCTTTCCCAGCGAAAAGCAAGAGACAAAAGTTCGCCAGTAGAGATCATAACAAATGCAGTGACGTCATTGTATTTACTCATGCATACCAGTCAATTTACCCGTCAACTATGCCCTGGATACCTACGCCTACGTAATCCTTATTAACATACTCAGCGTTGATAACTGCGCGCATGCACTAACAATATATATATATATATATATATAATATTATATATATATTTATATATATATATTAATTGATATTATTATATAGTATATATTAGAGATTAATTATATATTATATAAATTATTATGATATATTATTATAGAGATATATTATATTGATTAAAATGTTAGATTTATGATATTATTATATATTATTATATATTATCTTATTATATTATTATATTATTATTATTATATATTAATATTATATATTATTATATTGATATTTATTATATTATTATATTATTATATATTATATAGTATAAATATATATTGTTATTATATGTTATATATTTATATATTGTATATATTATACTTATTATAGTTATATATTTATATATTATATATGATATAATTTATATATTAGATATTAGAAATATTATATATATTATATATATATATCTATATATAGATATAATATATATATATATAGTTTATATTATATCTATATATTTACATATATTACAATATAAAATATATATATATATATATATTTATATACATATAAAATAATAGTATATATATATATATATTTATATATCTATATATATATATATATATATATATATATATATATATATATAATATATAAGGTTTTTGCCACGGAGAAAAAATGAAAGGCCTTTCATTTTTTCCTCCGAGGCAAAAACCTTTATTTATACATAGCATCACGTTTTATATACTTCGTGATCAAGTTACTCATATATATATATATATATATATATATATATATATGTGTGTGTGTGTGTGTGTGTGTGTGTGTGTGTGTGTGTGATGAACATAATTACTGAAAATAATAGCCACTTCTCATTACTGAACGACCATTTCATCATAAATTTTCAAAGCCATTCACCGATATGAAAACGCAGGCCATGCTTGAGAATACTTCGTTCTTGCTTCTTGGCTTTTTAATGGGTCCTAAAACTTTCAGAGCGATTAATCTCACCTTCCATTCGGCAACCTTTGACCAACACTTTTTTTCCACATCACAATCATTCCCGTTGACGTCCTGACGACTTGTTTGTAATGATATTAACACGAAGAGATCTGCATCATAAAATCATGAAATAAGTTCTTGACGCGGGGTTCACCACCCAACACCCTGTGTAGTATACAAGACAACACCTTCCCGCTAAGAGTTTAATAAAAATATCACAAGATATCTAACTATAAATGGAAAATATAGCGGCCATTCCAAAGAGGACTAATGAAGCATCCGATTCAATTCTCCTTCATGCAAGCAGAACAACTTCCATGAAAAATATGGACATCCATGGAGAAAACAGCGTTTGAAAAAGTATTGCCGAATTTAATCAACTCTGCTTACAAATATGAATTTAAAGGTTGAATTCAATGTATAATTTTTTTTATATATCTGGTATAACTTACTGAAGCAAATGGTTTGAAACAAACTTTCTAAAAGTCTCTACTGCTCAAAACCTCCCATAAACACACTTGGTTTCTGGGTTATCTCCGGTGCCGCGTTGTAGTTAGTTGCCTAAGGCCGCGGAGTGGCCATTTTCCTCAAAAGCTCGACTGGAACATAGCCTCTGATTGATTGATTGCGAGTTATCTGGCGTCACAACTACCAGGTCTTAGCCTCTGAGAGAGCCTTCTTCTGGACAGTGATACTGTGATGGGTGGGAGATTCCTCACGCCCACTTTCCTTCATAGTATTATTATAGTATTATTATCCAGCTCACGGCACGTACAGATGTTAAGAACTCTTGCATTAATCCAAATGCCGATCATATTCACTATATACATGTCTATTTCATTTTTTGAACCTCATTCTTGGAAAACTTAGGATAATGTTTCGTTTCTCAGTATCAATAATAACCTCCACGAAATGTACTTTTCTTCATTTGAATTTATGAATAAGAATACAATTTATTTCCCTTAATGAAACGTTGTCGAGGAAATTGCCAAGATTGGATGTGAGGGTCATTCAGCTCTGGATTACATATTTCAATAACATATAAAAAAAATATATATATATATATATATATATATATAAATATATATATATATATATATATATATACTATATATATATATATATATATATATATTTATATATATGATCATATATTTTTTTGTAGCATTGAGTGCCAAGCAGTTGAAAGAGAATTCCGTTTAGCCGTTTTTTTTTTTTTTTTTTTTTTTTTTTTTTTTTTTTGCTTTTTTTTTTTTTTTTTTTTTTTTTTTTTTTTTTTTACTATACCAAATAGAGTAAATGTACTTTCAAGAAATGCTGTATTATTTATTTTATTTTTGTAGGTTAAATACAGGGTATTTTCACTGACAAGTAATTCAAATAATAGTTACATGTTTGTCAATAGGACTGAATGAAAGGGAATTTAAGGAATAATATATCTACTAAGGAATTAAAAACGATATCAATCGTTCTCAGAATCAATGAAAAAGTGAAGAAATATGAAATATCATCTCCATAAATATAAAAAACCAACACACGAAAATGAAAACGTTCCTATCGGCTCATTTCAATCCCTCTACTGATTAATTTACCACTAAAAATGCAAATCTCCCGAGCGGCAACACCCCCCCCCCCCACCCCCCCCCCCATCATACCTCCTGCATAAAAAAAGGGGATAAAAAAATTTCATTATAAGTCCAATCAACCAAGAAATGGAAAAATGTGGATTTTATTCAAAACCTAATAAGCGCATTCCCTCTCGACCAAGTCAGATAATTGCCAAGGAGAAAAGAGCTTTTTCCCCTGGTCGTTCGCTGTGCTTGGGGGTAGAAATTATTATTTACGAATCGGAAAGTACTGCGTGAATTTAATTCCAAGCTTAGAAATGTTCATAAGAATGCGTCACGGAAAAGAAGGCATAAAAAATGTCCGTCAACTCAAGTCATACGTACCCAAAAGATCCTCTTTTGTATTTAATTTTTTAACCTGATCTAGAAAACTGAGCAGTATTTTTCTACAAACCCGTTAATCTTTCCTAATAATGAGGTGACTGTTTCCCTACAACAGCACTTCACTATGACTATCTTCATATATAACTTAAAAGGTAAAATAAAAGGTTTGGATGGATATGAAGAATGGCACAGATGATATCCACACATAGGTAATAGGCAGACACTGGCGATCATCATTTTTGGGAGTGAAAGAGAGAAGGCTTCCATAGCAAACATCTTCATCGAAATTTCTATGCAGAGAACTTCATTTCAGATCGGCTCACAACAATCAGGTTAAGATATACGAATATTCAATGCTTTGAGCGGTCAATTTGTGAAGAAATTGACTTGTATACAAACATAAATAAACAGTGCATAATCTGTTGACGGGAAACTAGCAAGGTTCACTAAACAACGAGCAGCACTTTATTAATATAGCGAGACCGTTGGAGAGAGTGAAAGGTGGCATACTATAGTAGATTCACATCAGCATTGCATTTGATGTATAGGCCAGTCCTGATTGGTTGTTGATAAGCCAATCACATGGCTGGAAAATCTCAGTCTATCTCGAGGGTTCACATAGGTAGGGTGTATGTTCCACCTCTCCTGAGCGATACTTTTGAAAGACGTATCCCTCAGGAGAGGTGGAACACACATCCTGCCCATGTGAACTCTCGAAAGAGAGAGTTTCCAGGCCTGTGATTGGCTTAGCAACAGCCAATCAGGACCGTCGTAAGGGACTGGCCTAGACATCAAATGCTTGGTTGATGTGAATCTACTATTGCAAGATTATTTCCGTCAACTGATTTACAGCCGGTATTCATATTCTAGCCGAGCTAACTTCATACAACATACGAACGACCAATAAAACAATGATTATACCATAACCGTGTTTAAAAAAATTCTTCTTCTTTCCCACCGTTATCCCTACATTAAGGGGTCGGTTGCCTCCACTTCCTTCTATTAAGGCATCATCCTCCACCAAACCTCTTCGCTCCACATCTTCCTTCACTTTACCTCGCCATCTAATTCCCTGTCGATCTCCTTCCTCTTAAGTTCCTCCCAAATCCTCTTCACTCCCTCCTCATCATCCACCTTCAACACATGGCCATACCACCTCAATCGTGACTCTCTTATCACCTCTGTAGTCTTTGTGTCAATCTGATTTCATTGCGTGGAAACAATAAAAAGGTAAACCTATCACGGTTTGGAAAGTAAAACAAAAGAAACAGAGGTTCGCTTGCAGGAAATGGCAATAGAACCGGTTCACTATATAATAAGCCTGAATGAAACGACTGATGATAAAACGAAACTGATCAAGCACCTGTCCTCACAAATTGCTGTATAAACTTGTACATCAGTTCAGTTCTAAACTGGGCGTCTACATAACAAAGGTTTGAAAGGCATACTGTTCTTTACATACACAATTTTATTATGCATAAAAACATCTGACAAGTATTTATTGGTTTTTAAAACTTCTCTATATAAAACTATAACGTTTATTTGCATTTTCGGTTACTCGGGAAGTAAGCCTACAAACTACTATGTTGCTGCTGTTGTTGGGGGGGATAGGAGAGTCCTATGGAAGAACCTAAAATGGTTGAGTTAGATACAAAAATTTCAAGATATTTACGATTTACTTATTAGAATGAAAATGTAAAAAATAAATAAAGTGCATATTAAGCGTGAGGGGATAATCTTGCACGCGTCCCGAGTAAGCTGGAGGTCGCATCATGCCTTGTTACGTTTTGGACGCCTGTAACCATTCTTAAAAAGAATATTGTTTAATCAAGGATCGCTGCTGCTCTGCTTATTTAGAGCAGCAATTATGTATATGTGTATAAATATATATATATATATATATATATATATATATATATATATATATATATATATATGTGTGTATAAATATATATATATATATAGTATATCTATATAATATATATATATATATATTATATAGTATATATAAGATATATATCTAATATATATATATATATCAATATATATACTATATATATATATATATATATATCTATATGATATATATAAATTATATATATAAATATATATATATATATATAGATATATGTATATATAGATATATTATATTATATAAATTATATTATATATAATTATATATATATAATATTATCAATTATATATAATATAATTATAATAATTATATATAACTATATATATACTTATATATATTAATATAATATATATATATAATATAATATATATCATATATATATATATAGATATAGAATATATATATATAGATATATATACATATATAGATTATTCCTAGATAGGTGACCCCTAAAGGTTTTCGGGGGTCGTTATTTCGACTAATACTTCTTAGGGGTCATTATCTTCATGATATTTACAGTCTTTCGTTAGTTTTTACTATAATCCCCAATGGGCTTGTATTAAGCAGGTCGCTAAAGTGGATAAGGAAACAAACACATTGTATATATCATATATTTACATATATATAAATATATATATTAAAAAGGTCCCAACTGTGGACTTTGTTCGCTGTGACAGACGCATCCGTGGGAGAGCCAGTGAGAAGTTCCTCTCTTTCAAATCCAAATGCAAATCTCCCAGACTTCGAGGCATGCAGAGAAGTTGTCCAAGTTACACCAAAACCTGTTACTCTGAATTTACTGAAGATAAGCGCAGAAATCAACCATTCACACTCTAAAAATTACTACTGATACGTTGTCGTCGATGACAGCTTATTATCAGAAAGTTTATCTCAAGCCGTTTGTGATACCCAAGGGATAATTAGCCGACGTGTGTTCAAAAAATGTTTTACAGTGGTGATTGTTGATTGTTCAAAAGCAATGCCGGAGTTCTAACTGGCCTTTATGGCAGTCGAATTCTTGACAAAAACTACAGACAAATGGTTTTTGGACGAAAGACATTTCCAGTCTAGTTTCCAGAACTCCTTCCTGCAAAGTTGGATCTATTTAGCCTGAACTAAAAGTGCCGACAGACTTTTCTCAGCCGATTCATAAAACAGAGCCCGGAATAAAATTGTCCATAAAAAAAAAGGGTGGTGGAACTGAAGGCTGAAGTTGACTGGAGTATCTGGCCTCATTTTACATATATCTTCCTGAAGCATTAACTAGAACTTTAGAATAACATGATTATACATCCACGACAATATATAAAACAATCATTCCGTCAGGGATAGCAATAACACATCATCATTCTCATACATTGACTAACGAGAAACAGTTGCGCTCTTGACCCAGAAAGTCCGACTTTTGCTTTTCAATTAGATAAATGGGTCAAACACAAAGCGTCAGACGAGACCTGGGGTCGCGTGCTGAACATTATGTTGTGGGGCTTCTCTCTCTCTCATCTCTCGTCACCTCTCTCTCATCGCATATGAACCCTAATTGTATATACGTGTATATATATATATATATATATATATATATATATATATATATAATATATATATATATATATATATATGAAGCAAAAATGTTACCAAATTGTAGTTGAAACATATTGAATGAATGTATATTATTATTATTATTATTATTATTATTATTATTATTATTATTGTACCATGTGCTGTTCATTGAGGGTGACACAATGAACAGCACACAAACAATAATAAAAACTGACTCAATGTGCGATGTTTTTACTATATATTTTGCTTCATATTATATATGAATGAATTATACAGCAGCGCGTAGTGCCTGTACGATTGAATGTATGTATTTATGATATATATATATATATTTTATATATATATATTATATATATATATATATATATATACACACACACACACATACACACGAATCGAAATACACTAGCCACAGCAACATAATAATATAATAATAATAATAATAATAATAATAATAATAATAATAATAATAATAATAATAATAATAATAATAATAATAATAATAATAATAATAATAATAATAATAATAAGAATGATGAGATGATGATGATGATGATGATGATGATGATGATGATAATAATATGCACTCACATTTTACATTCTGCTACAGTTTATGAGGACTAATTTATCCAGCACACCATAAAATAGTCTTAAAGTAGGTGCACTAGTCGTTCTCTTTACTCTCTGCACTGTGGAATGTGTAGTGCAAATGAAATAGCCCAGGAACTGTAAAGGGATATAACATCAATTGTTCGTGAAGAAAAATGCTGACTATCATCCAACTTAGGTGTCAGCAAAATTCTGTTAAGGAAAAGCTTAATATATCGCTATCAAATCGAAATGGCGATCATTTCAATGGTCTTCTCCGTGCCATGTCCATTAACCTCCAATATTACGCAACTGAAATTTGAGTCGACTGGAGTCTATAATAGAAGATATTGAAGACAAGATATTGAACAGCCAGCCACCCTGAACAGACACTGATACCACACACAAAGACGATCGAAAACCTGCCTGTGACCAGTGAAACAGATTTCTTTTGCACTTACTCTTCTAAAATCAATCAACACGAACAGAAATCTGAATTTCCAACAGTTTTAGTATTCTGTGAAAGTAAACTGCAGAGGTGAGATGACGACGTGTCTTGTCCATCTGCCCTCAGATCTTGATACTACTGAGGCTAGAGGGCTGCAAACTGGCACGTTGCTCACCCACCCTCCAATCATCAAGCATACCAAATTGCAAGCATCTAGCCTCAGTAGTTTATATTTTATTTAAGGTTAAGTATTAGCCATGGTCGTGCGTCTGGCACCGCTTTAGATGACAACGACACAGGCCACAACCAGGGAGGGGGGTGAACTTTTCATGGGCCGTGGATGAGTTTCATATAGCCTTATACGATGTAGAGACAACTCTATTGCGCCGAAGAAACTCAGTTTTTACTTGTTTAACTAACACGTTGCCTTCAGAATTGAGGAGATATTTTGTAACCTAAAAATATCAACTTTGCTTCTCTTGAAAATCGTCAGTACTACGAGATGCTGAAGCTCAAATATCCAATATGAAGTCGGAACTTTAACTTCTACTAAATATACATAAGTTGCCGTGCCTTTCCCCAAGCATTGTCCTGAACACTACCTGGAGAAGTGGACCACCCTACTGAGACACTGTCACAGCCGAGAACTCTCAAATAGCTTAATCAAGGAATGGGAGGGAAATAGTAGACCTCCATAATATTTTTTCTTCTTCTTCTTCATCTCTTCTTCTTCATCTGTGCTTTTCTTCCCGCAAGTCGTCGTCGATGTAGCAAAACCAACACCAGCATCAGCATCAGCAGCAGACCCTCAATGTCCTTGCCAGCACCATCTGTCTACAATAACCCCTGATGGCTCTCAAAGAAGGTAGCCACCTATGAGGAGAGGTCGATACCAGCTGGGTCTCTTCTCTTCCACCGAATGTGCCACCACGTCCCCCATTCATTCATCTCTTGCCTCACTTGGTGTGTGCCTAAACACCCCCGGGCCTTAGCCGTAGCCCTCCTCCTTCCCTCTTTCCGAGCTTTCGGTACCTCACGGAAAAATGAAGGATCCACACGCGCTAGCGAGGTATAAAGAAGAGATCGTTCCCCTCAAACTGAACAGAGTAAATGGACAGAAAACACCGACACCCTCACATTCATATGCAAGACGAGATACGCAAGAAAGCAACGAAGTTTCATCTTTCAATCTTTTGCCCTGATGACCTACGAATCAGGAAAGCACTTACCACCTATATAAAGCTTATACATGTTGTTCACACTTCAACGGTAACCTAGAGAGTTTAACGGTAAGGTTGCAAGCTTCTAGGATATTTCTAAAAAACTTTCACGTGGCGGGAGCGAACCAAAGATGAAGCAAACACATGCCTAGTGCTCTACCACGGAGTGACGGGAGACAGGGAAGAATCTATTCCACAAAATCCTGCGAACAATTCTCTCTCTCTCTCTCTCCCCTGTAATGCCACCTCCTCTCTCTCTCTCTCTCTCTCTCTCTCTCTCTCTCTCTCTCTCTCTCTCTCTCTCTCTCTCTCCTGTAAGCCACAACAAGGTAAAAAACAGACATGAACTAAACCCATAAAACCACCATAAAGACGCAGGCCTAACCAAGCCGCCTCTAACTTCTACGCTAATGGCCATCATTTTTGGAAATGAGGAAAACTTTCCTTATTTCTCTGTTTTCAAAGTGGGGGGGAAATACACCCAGATGATGAAAGGCCCTATGTAACACTGTTATCAGAGACAGTAAGGCAAAAGAATCTTACAAAAAAAAAAAAAAAAAAATTCCAGTGGAAAACAACAACAAAGCAGGTTCATCAAAAATGCTGCAATTAATAGAATGAAGAGCGCTCACGGAGGGTTCATATTTAAAGTCGCCAGGCTTCCTGCAACACAGAATGTTCTTTCTCATCCCAAATCTTTTTTTTCGACATCGTTCATTTCTGCCGCATTTTCTTCAATCACGAAAGTTGAATCGACATGATGCATTTCCACATGCATATTGCAACGTGTTCGGAGAATAAAAATCAAATCAAATCACGCTCACAGGACTTAAAGATGTACTGGCAGAGAGAGAGAGAGAGAGAGAGAGGAGAGATAGGAAAGAGAGATTGAGAGAGGATGAGGAGAGAGAGAGAGAGAGAGAGAGAGAAAGGGCGCATCCCTCCCCCAAGGTGAGATGAAGCGTCATTTTGACAAATCTTCCTGTGCAAATTTCGAGTCTGGGAATTTTAAAAAAATCACTTCAGTGGAATCACTGCGATATGATCTCCGTTGAAGAACCCAAATTGCAGTATTGGAGCATCAAATACTGAACATTAAATTCTGACACAATGATGAATAAACAACTCGATAAATACTAAAACTGATTCGCGATGTTTATGACACAATTATATAATAATTACCTGACATGAAAGACGCGTGTACGTAAACTTAAAAGTATGCGGCAACGGGGGGAGAGAGAGAGAGAGAGAGAGAGAGAGAGAGAGAGAGAGAGAGAGAGAGAGAGAGAGGGTGATTAAATGCTAATCTTGTTGTTTTAATATTGAAAATCGAAGTACTTTAAAAAAAAAAAATTCGTTGAAATAAACTTGGAGAGCAACAGGAGTAACAATAGTTAAATCTTACTACTGCCACCACCACTAATAATAAAACCAAAATAAAATACCCAACTGTGTGCTATCGTAAGTTCCCACCATATAATTTCTAAATCTTACTTTTGCATATCATTAAAAGCATACTTTTGTGAAGTTCCCTTTACTGAGCCTTTCCGTCTTTGAGAAGCAATTTCGCAAATATATAATAATTATAATAAATCAAGGCCGCAATCAAGAGAAAACTGATCCCTTTATATGAAACATTTCCGCTTGGGTCCTGAAACTTGGCATTTGGCTGGTAGAACCAGTTCGCCGACAACAAAAACTTCCGGTCGAGGAAAGGAAAACTACACTCAACAGGCGCCCCCCCCCCCCCCCTTTTTTTTCTGGGGGGGGACGTGGAAATAGGAAGGAAAAGTGTCTTCATTTTCGAGATTCCTTTTCAACCTCAAGTTTTCCTGCCCATTTTTTTTCCTGTTTCTTGTTTTTTTTTTTTTTTTTTTAAATACAAGGAGACTTTTTTCCATTAAATTTTCCATAAAAAAAAAAATTATTACGATTTCCATTAATCTCTTCTAAGATTGCTTGACACGAAGGGAAATCATTGTACAAACGCCAATAACACGTATCAAGCTTTTAATCTACTGGACAATATACTTTTAATCGTGTGGAAAATATAAACTATCGCTAAAACTGCCTTCACGCATACGGTCAAAGTTTATTAAACATCTTACTGTTTGCCATTTTCAATCCAAATTTATGTTGAATAATAGAGATATATCATCTGGCTGAATTCCATTGGAAACAATGAAAGCGACAAAAATGCTATTTTCGACATTCTCTCCATTTTCCATTCAGCTGCAGAAATGCGTATTGTCATTATCGTTTCTCCCGAGGCAGGTGCGGGCCACTTTATCAAACCCCCCCCCTCCCCCTTTTGTGGATTTCCTTTCCCTGTCAAATGTGATTTTACAGCGTTCCCTTATCCCCACTGTCTCAAAAGAGATATTTTTGGAGGAGAGACTTCATAAAAATAGACTTGGGGATCGGATAACGTCTTATTGGGTCATATATTTCTTTCGAAGTGGTCCTTATATTTTGAAGAATCACATGCATTGCGGGGGGGGGGGGGGAGACCAAAGTCCCACTATGATTGACTCCTCTCGTGATACGAATGAGAATTTAATTCGAGTTAAGGTCACATAAGGACACCTGTACTCTTCTGATCTTACTTTCACTATCATTAATTTATTCGCGAGAGTTTAACATAAGGAATGAAAGCAGTAAACTACTGAAGTGAAGGAAGAATGGGTAGACATTTCGCAGTCAAAGGGAAAAAAAAAAATAAAAACGGCGACAATAACTACGACTACCAAAGAGCAACCGAGCAAAACAAGGACTTTCCCTGAAGCTGTCGAGTGTCACTCGATTTGGTCATTGCAGAGGACACAGGAGGAAAGCTTCCTTCCTACCTATATGGGCCGTTCAACCTACGTTATCTCGTGGTTATCTCGTAGTCCTTTCCTTCCCTTCTTCGTCGACCTCGTCCCAAAACCTCAAAATCTACCTAACCTCTCCCCCCGGCCCCCCACCTTTCTTCACCGACCCCAGCCCCCTCTGCCTCAGACCCCACCCCACCCCATTCGCTCCCTTAGTAGCAGCAGGAGGTCTGATCAATACAACGAGGCAAATGGAAGTTGACGGCTACCTGTTGTTTGAGTGTTCTGTTTATGTGGCGGGAGACAGGTCGATAAAAATAAGCTTGCAAGAGTCTAAAGAGGGAAAATGTTCGTTCCCTGATGAGCATCAAGGTGTCGCTATAAAAGGGTGGAGCAACTGATTTTCCATAACACGCACGCGCCGTTGCACCGACGCACTCACGCACGCACACACGCCCTGCCCTCGCTACATAAAGGGCGAGAGACGATGTTTTAGTGCCACGGACGGACTTGTCACACGTTGAGCCCCAGCTTTGGCACTCGCGACACTACTGCCAGAAGTCAGTCAGTGGCACTTGTTTACTGGCTCCTTCTCCTTCTCCTCCTCTCTCTTTCTTGCTCGCTCGGTTCCCTCGCCCTTTCGTCGTGCTATGTGGGTGGCTGGGGCCCAGTTCCCGCCCTCCTCCTCCTCCTCCTCCTCCCCCATCCACCTCATCCCCTTCCTCATTACACAAAACGAAGGATTTGTGATCAATCCAAGATTCATTATAGTTCTCGGCTCGGTTCCGAAAGTTGTTCTCGTCGTCAACGTTGTGGTTCCCTTCCCGACGGCCGCCAGCTTTGGTGTGTGTGTGGACGGGTGTGTGTTGTGTCCACAGAAAGGGACATGATGTGGGTGGCACCATATGGTGGTGTTGGGTGGGAGATGAGCCGAAGGTTGTGACCAGCTCCCCCGGGGAGGACTATGGCCGCTTTCAGGTTGGCTCTCACCCACACCTACGACACCACGCCCACGTCCAGCATGTGGTACGCCCACAACTATGCTCAGCGAAGGACTCACGCCCGCAACTTCACCAGGAATCACTGCAGCCACGACTACAGCCACAATGTGAACCACGAGTACGCCCACGCTGCCCCGTCGGCTGTCTACGCCCACAACCCATATCACGTCTGTCAGGATCGCGCCATAGAACCAGGAGTGCACGCCCACGCCTCGCACAACGCCCACGGTGAGTACAATCGGCCCTACCAGGACTACCTGGTGGATTATGGTCACAGTGCAGTCCTCACCCACCCCCACGCTCTCGGGCAGAGTCGGACGCACACCCCGCCCGCCTCCTCCCACAGAAGTTCCCACAGTGCGTCCTCCCACAGCCTGGCCACCAGTCAGGGCGGCAGGTGTGGCGGCCACAGCGACACTCAAAGCAACTCTCCCTTGAGCGAGATCGACGCCAACCAATTTGGCGCCACGCACCCTTACACTCACGAATGTCAGTATTCGCGCGACACCCAGTCGAGTCGTGCCCGGCAGCATGCCCAGGAGCAGGGCAGCCACGCCTGTGCCCGTGAGCAGGGGGGAGGAGGAGGAGGAGGAGGCGGAGGAACCTCCCGCAGCAGGCACCACTCGCATCAGAACCGTCGCCACCGAACGAGGAACCACGACGTGTATCCTTTTTACCCGGAGTTCATCCAATCCAGCGAGGAGGAGGAGGAGGAGGAGGATGAAAGCGCCCTGGAGGATGACATCCGAGTGGATTTACCCTACACCCACCTGCACTGCCGCGGCCGCAGCAGCAGCGGGCGCGAGGAGTATTCCCACGGGCGTACGGAACACATCATCCGAAGGTTCGAGGATCCTCCGGACCCGTGTGTGCCGGAGGACGTCAGCACGGTAGGACTTTCTTATCAGCAACGGGCTGACGTCTGCACAACGCAAGGCCATCCCACACCAAGTGCCATCAGTGTCAGTGACGGAGATGCCCTCAGCGATGGGCGCACAGGACTCCTCATAGGCGAGGGTCTAGTCAGGGAATGGGTCAGGGCCGTGGGCGTCGTTGCAGCTTCAGGAACCCTCGTCACTCTCGTCCTGCTTGGCTTTGGGGTAAGTGCCACCTAGATACTAAGTCTCCCCGCCCCCCCGACGCGTCTCTCTCTCTCTCTCTCTCTCTCTCTCTCTCTCTCTAATCTCTAAAAATAAAAAAATAAAATATAAAAACTCGTTCTTCTCGCTCTCTTTCTAGACGACAAACTCGTTAAATATTTCAGATAAAACAAGCACAAACAATGTTTTAAAATTATAGTAGCTCTTACACATGAACTCACATTTGTGTGATTGATTGATTGATTTAATGAAGATTATCTGGCGTCACAACTGCTAATGGAATATAAAAAAGCGTATTATGCATATCCAGACGAACTCACATTTGTCTAAGCATAAAGAATCAATATAGAATCAGGACCGACACTGGTCCTGCAGTAAGGTTTCAGAATAATGAATGAGTAGGTTCAATGATTCACGGAAAATTCCTACCACATTTCTAATTCATTAAAGACGGGAAACAACAAAATGTGGAAAACCATCGAATACAAACATTTATATATATATATATATATATATATATATATATATATATATATATATGTATATATATATATATATATATACTATATATATATATATATATATATATATATATATAGATATATATATATATGTATAGTATATATATATATATATATATATATATATATATATATGTATATATATATATATATATATATATATATATATATATATATATGTGTATATATATATGTGTATATATATATGTGTGTATATATATATATATATATATATATATATATATATGTATAATATATATAATATATATATATATATATATATATATATATATATATATATATATATATATATATATATATATATATATATGTGTGTATAAAACTTGTCAAAAGTATAAGGTAGACATATGATGATGATAAAAATTTATTTCTTCATTAAAAAAGGGAAATAATTACCTTACGATACCATAGTAAACTGAGCTGTGGGTTATATAAAATCGCAGGAATGAACAATGGGAAAGAGAAAATGACATTAGCTTCCTTGGTAAAGATGAGAATACAACTTCGCAAATTCTCGATCACTAATATTTACCGTTTTAATTGCCTCATCAAATCCCATAAAACTTCCCCATAATGCCGCAATCAGCCCAAATTCATACCAGAAATCTCTTCACAAACAAGACACTTTCCCCCTCTCATGCGTATAATTGGAACTAAAACGTTAACTTACATATCTACGTCAGCTCCGCACCTAAGACTAGCGCTCAATATCGTACATCGGAAACAGAAGATTTGTGTGAATAGATAATGTAGCTGAGAGGGCATGAGAGTTCAAGAACATACGACTTGACTTGATTTGATTTATATAGATTTTTGGCATTATGCCAAGCACTGGGGCAACTAAGGCCATTCAGTGCTGAAACGGAAAATGACAGTAAAAGGTTTGAAAGGTGTTAAGGAAGGAAAACCTCGCAGTTGCATGATAAATTAATTGTTAAGAAAGGGTGGACAGGAAGATGGTAAAAATAGAATACGAACAGAGGTACAGTAAAAGGAATGACAGTGGCTGCAGCTAGGGGCCGAAGAGACGCTGCTGCAAAAAACTTTCAGTAATGCCTACATTGCACCGAGTGAGGTGCACTGACGGCACTACCCCTCCCACGGGAAAGAACATTTGACTGATTTCACTGATTAACTCCCTCGGATATGCCAAGGTCACTGATGCCAAATATACAAAAAGTTCATGGAAAAAATAAAATCTGTAATAGAGACAACGGAAAACGGTAGTGGATTAAAAAAAAAAAAAACAATCATAACAATGACCAATAGGTGCAAATAAAAAAAAAATAAATTCATTTCACAAAAACAATGAAATAAGATCGAGCTTATTCTCACCAGGCATCCGTTCGTTCACTGGAGTTCGTTTTCCACGAACCATTTCAGAGATGTGATGAAGTCGTCGAAAGAAAATTCCCAGTTTCATTTGTTATAACTGTTCGATAGAGATTTCGTTTGTAGTTAAAACTCTTACACATTTCTTGCAGTCAGAGGCGTAACTGGGTGGGGAGGTACGTGCCCTGGGCGCCGACCTTAGGGGGTGCCCCAAAATGAGCCTAGGGAACAATTAATGCCGCTTACAGGGAGCAGAGAGAAAAAAAAAAAAAAAAAAAAAAGTTTTTACTTTGTATCAGTATCATTTTATAATATATATATATATATATATATAAATATATATATATATATATATATATTATATATATATATATATATCATAGCGTTGCTATTTGTATTCTTCACACACACACACACACACACGAGAGAGAGAGAGAGAGAGAGAGAGAGAGAGAGAGAGAGAGAGAGAGAGAGAGAGAGAGAGATATACTATGCGAAAATTATTGCTTATCTCAGAGCCTAGCATTTCTCAGTATTGATATTTTTGCTTCAGCAGTCTCAGAGTCTAAATATAAATGCCGTCAACTTTTACTTTTCCCTAATCTCTTTACAATCAATGTTGCATTTTAAATGTTAAATCTAAGCAGTTTCAGAAGCTGACTAATTATTTCCATTTTTTTTATTGTTTCAATGAAAGTTCTTTGATTAGTAAGGGCTATTAGACAATGACCAGTCAAATCGTTACTCAAACTAACAAGTTTGCAACACTGTAAAGCTTGAGTGCATTTAAAAATTTGATGTATAACTGCTAATTCACACAATTTTTTTTACTTCAGAATTTCAGGATTATGTATTACCTTTTTTTTTTTTTTTTTTTTTTTTTACAAATAATAAATCCTTATTTTACTTATTTATTTTTGTGCGAATAGTGTTGGTAAAACATTTGTATCTCCCTCAATAATGTTGGTAACAATAAACTCCATGCTTATACATTCTGGTTTTAAATAATGTTAACTTGCACTAGAAAACTCAATATACCTTCTGGCAGTAAATATGATAGCTAGTTCATGTTGTCAACTGAATCATTTTGGTACAGATCAAAATCCTTATTATTATTATTATTATTATTATTATTATTATTATTATTATTATTATTAAAGTAGTTTAAACAGACCACTGAGCTGACTTTCAGCTCTAATAGGGCTGGCCCGAAGGATTAGATTAAAATTAAAAAATCCTTAAGATTTATTCATGACAACGAGTGCAATTTTCTGTGCGTGCCCTGGGCGCTGAACCATTTTGAAAGGTACTTTCGACTCGGATGAAACGAAATAATGTTGAACTAATAACGGAAAGCAGTGTTTATTCAATAACTAATTTCCTGGAGCAACTCATATGATGAAACAATGAAATAAAATAGTAAATGCATGAATGAAGTTTAGCAAAATAATGTGTAAAGCGTAATGAAGAATAACGGTATCCCTGAAAGTTTAATTGCTGTACACTGCAAAGGAACACTTATTTCTGATCTAGAATTTAGCAGACCTCTGTTTGCAATGCATTAGGGACGCCCAGATAATACCTGCTGCATTTTCTCTCTCTCTCTCTCTCTCTCTCTCTCTCTCTCTCTCTCTCTCTCTCTCTCTCTCTCTCTCTCTCTCTCTGCTGACGTAAAAGGTTAGGAAATTAAAAAGCCCAATATCATTACCCAGAGAGCTCTTGAAACAGCGACCTCTTTTATTCTCTTGAAATTAAACATCCAGTGAATCCTCTCTCGTCAAAAGACTTCCCCCCTGAATTTCGTTCGTTTGTTGTGACTCTCTCTCTCTCTCTCTCTCTCTCTCTCTCTCTCTCTGACTTGTGTCTGAAGAACAACTGATTCGTCATTCAGCATTTTCGAACGAATTCGCGAGCCGCACTACGCGTCAGAAGAATGGATATATATATATTAATACTTGCGTCACAAAAATCATGCAAGTAAAAGGTACAACAAGAATATCAACATATAGTATACGAGAATCTTCAAATAAAAATCCTATGCCTATTTATAGAAATTGTTTCCCTGACATCTCCTCCTGTGAGGACGAGCACTTTTCAAAATAAAATCTCCACGGTTTTCACAAATTCGGCAGAAAAGGTATGAGTGGTATTACAACACATCTCAGAGGGTGACTTGACAGACTCTGATATTTCAATATATAACTATGTCAAATCAACACTTTCCTTCTCACATTTCAATATCACCATCTAATGTCACTACTGAGAGCAGAGTGACCCAAAGATAAAATAACACTGTTATGTATTCTCGCTCTCAAATTGTGTTATATCTCATAAATTATCAAGTGAAAATAAATTTGCAAGTCAATACAGTGTATATATTATATCCATATACATATATAGTATAGTGTATAAAACATATGTAATTTAATTTGACCTAATAATGTATTCTATAGTACACGTATAAAATATGTATGTATGATAGCGAGATTACAGTGATCTGAAGCCTATACCAGTTGTTACCTTTACTCTGTGCCACTCTCCTCTCAGTAGTAACATTACACGATGATGATGATGATGATAAAGAACAATCATTATTAAAAGTCTATGCATCTATGTATGTATGTAAGTATATATCAATCTCACCGCCTCCAACGCGTGAGGCAGCAGGGCCTTTTGGTAAATTCCGCCACTCGAATCTTTCCCGTGATTTAGTTTCCACAAAGTACACTCCTCTCCAGCCTCCCTTTCGATAGTTCTCATCCAAATAAGACCGGGTCGCAAATTCCCGAGATGTATGCTATAGTAGATTCATATCAACCGTGCATTTGATGTCTAGGCCAGTCCCTTACGACGCTCCTGATTGGCTGTTGATAAGCCAATCACAGGGCTGGAAACACTCTCTCTCGACAGAGTTCACACAGGCAGGATGCATGTTCCATCCCTCCTTAGGGGTACGTCTTTCATAAGTAACCCTCACGAGAGGTGGAACATACATCCTGCTTATGTGAACTCTCTCTCGAGACGGAGTTTCCAGCCCTGTGATTGGCTTATCAACAGCCACTCAGGAGCGTCGTAAGGGACTGGCCTAGACATCAAATGTACGGTTGATGTGAATCTACCTTAGTAATGCACCAGCACCAGTCTTCTTGCCTTGGTCCTTTGTTAGGCTAGGTTAGTACAAGTAGGTTAGTACAAGAAGTCTCGATACTACACTAACGGTAATTTGGGAGTGGGAAATATGTTGAGAATATTTTCAAGAAAATTCTATGGTTGTTTTTTAAGATATGGCGCCCCGCTTTTTTCAGGGAAGGTCCCAATGCTCTGTTACAGTTGGGGAATATTAATATGAGACCGGGTATTCCAACTCACCTGGTGTTTACCACCAGGAAGCAGCTTACACTATCGAGTATAATTCTCCAAATTTTCTTCTAAGGACATATTCAAGAAATCTTCATTTGCCCTTTCTTTGCTGAACTGAATTCAAATTGAATACAAAATTTAGGCCAAAAGCCAAGCACTTGGACCTATGATATCATTCAGCGCTGAAACGGAAATTGACAGTAAAAGGTTTGAACGGTGTAACAGGAGGAAAACCTCAAAGCAGTTGCACTATGAATCAATTGTTAAGAGAGGGTGGAAAGAAAGATGGAAGAAAGAGTATATGAATGGAGGAACAGTAAAAGGGTTCGCTGCAAAGGACCCCAAGTCCACTGACGGCACTATGCACTACTCTCCTACGGAATCCCTTCTTTATCTCCTCATCTACAGAGGCAACTTCCGTAACTCCCCTCAACCATAATTATTATTTAATCTACATAT
Source organism: Macrobrachium nipponense (assembly GCF_015104395.2). NCBI lineage: Eukaryota > Metazoa > Arthropoda > Malacostraca > Decapoda > Palaemonidae > Macrobrachium > Macrobrachium nipponense. Next base: position 12,856,779 of record NC_061109.1, on the reverse strand, counting down.
TTTGAATCATATTCGAACAGCAATACTAATCGTATCAAGTTAAAGAAGTCTTAATTACTCACCCAAATTCAGTCTAGCAGATTTGCAAATCGTATCCAGCTTAACCATTGCTTTTTTAAGACATTCAAAAAATTCTTACTGGAAAAAAAACCTGTACAGATATCATTTGAAAAGTTAACCTCATTAATCGTTTCACCATCTAATTTTGTTTCATCTCTTTATACACCCTCCGTCATCATTACTTCCGTTTTTCTTAGATTTACTGAAAAACTACTGTAGATGCGTGAGCTACTCTACCGAGTGACCATTATTAATATAGCAGTGTTTTGCTAAATCTAAGTCTTCCTCCTTTCAGTCTGAACACCAACCAAAGCCTTCTCCAACTGCGACAATTTTTTTCATTATAAAATATATATCAATAGTAAAGGTGAAATAATCTTCTCTTGTAGCACCCTGGTATTACATTGGGTGTATATATTAGATTTAAAAAATATATATAATATATAATATTAATATATATATGCATATATATATATATATATATATATATATATATGTATATATATATATCTATTATATTTAATAATATATATATATATATATATATATCTCTATATATATATATATATATATATATCTCTATATCTATATATATATATAACATATATATATATATATATGTCTAATCCTATATATCAATATATATATCTTTATATTATATAATATATATATATATCTTATTTAATATATATATATCTATATATATATATATATATAATATATTAATATATATATATATATATTGTGTGTGTGTGTGTATACAACTTTCACTGAGTAGCGGCTAGCGATTAACGAAGCTATAAAACAGATACCCTGTAAGTTAGAATTGTATGTATGTATAAAACTTTCACTAACATTACCTGTCCGCGATTTCCAAGGCTACAAAAAAATTGCCCTGTACATTTGAAGGAAAAAAAAAAACTACCTGCCCACGATTTCCAAGGCTACAAACAATTGCCCTGTACATTTGAAAAAAAAAAAAATTAGTTAAATCCTCAGAAATCAGGCCATGACAGAAAGACTCGTGTTCACTCAATCCCCAACTCTGCCTTTACTGCCGTTTTATTCGAAGCCTAACCAAAAACCAATGAAGAAGCATCACAGACGCACCCACAATCACGCTCGCCACTCTAAGCCCATTTCGTATTTTGTTTCCCGATAATGGCGCGTTCTCCGTAGGTCTATAATCATTTCATAAGGAATGTCCTGCATGCATGTGAGCTCTTCGTCTCCGTATTATTGATCCCCAGTCACATTCCGCGTCGAAGCTGAACACTGGATTATGCATCCACAATAACGGTACCAGTATGAAGGCACGGCCACTGCTCAGGCTCCGTTATTTGTTTTAGCCTTTCCATGGTGCCACTCTGTATAATGAGTGATCATTATGGAAGTCATTTTTGTGACTCATTATTAACATAGGAGTAAGATTTCTACGGAGCAACGAATCAAGTCTGCGCTCAAGCACCATTACCCGATTCCTCTTGCTCCTTATTCAATCGTTCCAGTGAGGTTACTAAGACGGGCGAGGTAAGATAAGAGGGATATTAAGCGATTGTCCTCTAATTCCTCAAATACGGTCAATGCCAGGCAACTTCATAAAGATGCAAAAACACGATAAACACATAATACGACCGTATTTCACTGGGCTTTAATTCAGTTGCCATTTGGGTCTGCAATAACAAAGCACAAATGGTTCTCATATACCAAAATGGGTAAGGTAAGACGGCAATTTGAGATGACAAAGTATGTGCCTTTACAGCCCGAAGTATTTGGTGACATTCAAAATAATCGACGAGATAAAAGAAAGAAATAATCCCAGATATATTGACCCAACGTCCCCCCCCCCCCCCCCCCCACAACTTCGCCAAGGTCTTTCCTTCCTGCAAATATACATTATCCTCATGCTGAAAGTAACGTGTTTGATATATACATAATTAATATACACAACATAAAAAAACTATATATATTAAATATATATATATATATATATATATATATATATATATATATATATACATACACACACATATATATACTATATATATATATATATATATATATATATATATATATATACACATACATACATATATATATATACATATATATATATATATATATATATATATATATATATATACACATATATAAGTCATATCACATTTCCGTGATTCATATACATATATCGAGCTACAATGTCCTTTAATATCTAATTCGCTCTACCTCGGAATTAATATATTTTCATATATGCTTAACCGAAGGGGAATTTTTTCTCGATAATAGACTTGCCTGGACCAGGGCGCGAACCTATGATCCTTACAAATCCAGGAACGTCAGTTCGCGCCCTGGTCCAGGCAAGTCTATTATCGAGAAAAAATTCCCCTTCGGTTAAGCATATATGAAAATATATAATGCCGAGGTAGAGCGAATTAGAGATTAAAGGACATTGTAGCTCGATATATATATATATATACATATATATATATATGATGGATAGACCGATAGATAGACAGTTAAGTGGTCAAAGTCTAACTGTTAATAGCTGTCACTTGACCAAAGATTAAGGATCGAGCAGAGACCACATATTATCAGTTATAACTTCCCTTGTGGTACAAGTCATTCCCACGGCATGATGACTGATTGACTAATTTGTTAGTTATTACTGGCGTTGCACGGTATGGAGAATCCGATATTAAACGATATTTGGTCCTTTATATAAAATATATATATATATATATATATATATACATTATATATATATATATATAAGAATATATATAACATATATATATATATATATATGATATATATATATATATATATATATATATATATATATATATTACACATGGATGTAGTGTTAATTACTTAATACGAACGTTACACTAACAACAAATCTGGAGGATTGATTGATTGATTGCGAGTTATCTGGCATCTGGAGGAAACGTCATCCCACAACGGTGGAGAAACCCTTCCACTGTACACGAGAGTTCACAACCTGAGCACCTGATTTGGACATCTGGTGATGAGTTCAATCCACTTCTGAGTTAAGAGGAGATTCCGAGGAGACACTCGTAATAAAGCTGTAATCTTAAAAGTTCTAAACCGAGATCCCAAGACAGAGAGGGTTTTAACCCGGGTATGTATACACCTATGAGAGGCTAAAGTAGATTCACATCACCCTTGCATTTGATGTCTAGGCCCGTCTCTTACGACGCTCCTGATTGGCTGTTGATAAGCCAATTGCAGGGCTGGAAACTCTCAGTCTCTCGAGAGATGTTCACATACACAGGATGTTCCACCTCTCCTGAGGGAAACTTTCGAAAGACATATCCCTCAAGAGAGGTGGAGCATAGATCCTACCCATGTGAACTCTCTCTCGAGAGAGAGTTTTCAGCCCTGCGATTGGCTTATGAACAGCCAATCAGCAGCGTCGTAAGGGATTGGCCTAGACATTAAATACACGGTTGATGTGAATCTACTACAGTACTAAACACGGCATCCCATTCAGATTCCGCCAACAAATGTTAACAGAAAAAACGGGCTGTCGTTGCACACGATTTCTTGTGCACGCTACTTTCGCTTTACGAGAGAGAGAGAGAGAGAGAGAGAGAGAGAGTCCCTTCTCCATCTCTCCCTTGGTTCCTCTCTCTATTATCCAACTTCCGTTTCATTACAAGACCGTCTGAATCATGTCAGTTCATTACCTGTTTTTCTTGTGCCTCCGTTTAATTACCCCCCCGGTAGCAAACTGCCCATTAAATAGTATTTCAACTGGCATTTCCATTATTACGACTTGTGCACTTCCGTATACAAGCTCGCACCTTGATTAAAGGGGTAGTTTCGTCTTATTTGAAGAGCCAAATGACAATATGCTCATAAATAACGACCACACAGATACATAAACACGTACACACACACATATAATATATATATATATATATATATAATATATATATATATATTGAGCAACCAATAATACCATATATATATATATATATATATATATATATATATATATATATATATATGTGTGTGTGTGTGTGTGTGTGTGTGTGGTGTGTGTGTGTGTGTGTGTGTGTATGTATTGGGAAGAACCGAAAATTCGGTTCTTCCCAATTTTCTTCATATTGATTGTAGATATATATATATATATATATATATATATATATATATATATATATATATATATATATATATATAAAGGCTCAAACTAAAGTCTTATACACATAAGTAGACAAATGTGTCGCCAAGGATTTCTACAATATGAAGAAAATTGGGAAGAACCGAATTTCCGGGCTGCAAAGTTTTGGACGAAAAGAACCATGGCACTTGGCGCCACAACGGACGCCTACCTACACCGCAAAAGTTCTGGTCTTCCAACTGAGTGATTGATTGATCATGGAATTTAGGGCATAGCCCAAGCGCTGGGACCTGTAAAGGTTATTCTGATACCTCCAAGAAAATGGGCGTGAACAAAAGCCACACCGCTCATGTCATTTTGCATAACTCTCCGAAACAAATACAAATTTAATAACAATTCTGGATTGAAAACCGATTATATGAAAGATTTAAGTACAATCCAGTAAACTGGTCACCACACTCTCAAAGGCCTGACTGATTGAAAGAATGTTAACTACTTAACCACACACAAACATATAATACTATATAGGGCCTAATCAAAACTGAATAGAAGAAAAACCCTTATAACATTCTGAATAGAAGAAAAAACCCTTATAACATTTCTTACTTAAATTCCGAGAAATTCGGGAACTGGTTCTCCCAGAATTCTAGTAATTATTGAAAACATTTCAAAAGTAAGGAAAATACAAAATGGGACAAGTGAGATTTCAAAAAACTGGATCACTTAACAAAGTTCAACCGAAGAATAGAATCAACTGAAAATCAATTCACACAAGATATTTCTTGCGCAAAAGTTTGTAACTCGCCATGCAGATCGGAGTGTATGCAGTATATGAGGATCTTGAATGTTAAAACTTTTTCGGTTGGTAATGGCTGCTTGGAGGACCCATAAGACCAAGTAACAGCAAGGGAGTTGCTCAAAAGAAACTCTGTACTGTTGTCATGACATTCTGACATAGGGAAGCATGAACACTTTAGTAAGCAATTGAAAAATTTACACCAGCCTTCGGGAACGCAAATGAGAGAGAGAGAGAGAGAGAGAGAGAGAGAGAGAGAGAGAGAGAGAGAGAGAGAGAGAGAGCGCCCAAACGATTGCTCGCAAATCATCCACACGTAAACCCAAATGAAGAATTCCCAATGGCGATTCCATCTGGGAGTTAAGAGGCGCTTGAATATAAAAGCCGCCGCCGCGTCCATTTCCAATTCCCTCCAAAAGAAGAAATGGAAACGATTGAATTTCGTGGGGAGAGGGGAGTAGGAAAGAAAACGTGGGGAGCTGGATAGTGGGGGGGGAAGCAGGAATTTTAAAATCTTAGCATTTTCGCAAGCGAGGGTACATTTTGTTACTGATGGAAATATACGCTTCCGAAAACCTGAAAAATTTTCCTAATTCCAAAACTGTCGCTCTTTCAATACGAACGATATGAAAAGCCATCAGTGTCACTATAGGGAAATGCGATCAATTTACAGATCGACACATACTTGGCACCCATACTTAAGATTAAAGTGCCTTCTGAGTGAAACCAAACATTTCAAGACAGCCACACTGGAATTAAACACAATTTGAACATCATTAACGAAAAATATCAAGTGAAGATTACCGCAAAAATTTATTCGTAGCTAACCAGGCAAAACTTCCCCAAGAATAATTATACAGGGAAACTTTTGGAGTGGCACTACCATTCATGCCAAACACCAAAAGTGCCAGAACCCCCTTTATGTGAACTGGTTTCTGCTGACGATTTATTCAGCAGATGTTTGTTATATCACACAAAATAGCCAATTTTTTCTATGGCATAGACTACGGAGTCTCTTGAAGGTGGTTGGTTTCGTCAAGTTGTTCAGTCAAGGTAGAGAGAGAGAGAGAGAGAGAGAGAGGAGAGAGAGAGAGAGAGAGAGAGAGAGAGAGAGAGAGAGAGAGAGAGAGAGATTGACTCCAGCGATAGTTCGTCGACATAATTAAACAGGAAGGGAGTGAATCTGTTACTAGATAAATACCGGGACAACAGATACCGGATACTGCCTGACGCAGAGGAAATACCACGGATAAAAATAATCTAAATATCGCGTTGCTCGGGTGTTGCAGCGATTTCGTTTCAATGTGCAATTTCAGAAGCACAAACGCTAATAGACGCTGCATCATCATAGATCATAACGCACAAATACATTCTCAAAAGGCACAAGAGCTTCACTGTACGTCCTGAATTCTTAGTTTCGTGGTTCGCGCCCACGAGCTGTCAAATTCTTATCGACCAAAAATTCCCTTTTGGTTAAATTATGAAAATATATTAATTCCTAGGTAGGGCGAATTAGATATCAAAGGACATTTGTAGCTTAATGCGTTTGCATGAATCACGGTGATGTGATAAGATATAATAAATACATAAATAAAAAAAAATAATAAAAAAATCATATATTATATATATATATTATATTATATATATATATATATATATATATATATTTGTGTGTGTGTGTTACTGCCATTTCCATGTAACTTCTTAACATGAGGAATTCATTCTTGCTCCTAAACGGAACTCATCTACGGAATGTCGAAGCCTTATAGTACATAGACTGTGCCATTCACCTATATTCCGGCACGCACTTTCTCACCTCTCGAGTTCATAGATCTTCCACAGCATGCCATCTTTTCGTCAACCTATCGTCCTTTACTGTTCCAAATCACCAAACCGCGCCTCAGTGGCGTGGTTGGTATGGTGTTTGCGTCTCAACTCGGTGGTCGCGGGTTCGATTCTCGGCCATTCCATTGAGGAGTGAGAGATGTGTATTTCTGGTGATAAAAGTTCACTCTCGACGTGGTTCGGAAGTCACGTAAAGCCGTTGGTCCCGTTGCTGAATAACCACTTGTTCCATGCAAAGTAAAAACACCATACAAACAAACAAATCACCAAACCATCTTGAAAATACTACAACCCACCCTTTTACCACCGAGCACCATTTTTAACCATACACATACGCTCCCTCTCCACAGCTCCACCCTTTCTCTATCATTGACATAATATCGGCCACACTTGCTTTCCATACAGGAGAGATGGCACAACAACCGCTTCATACATCTTGACCTTGACTTCAATTGTCACTCAAACGCATCCCACCCAATCTTTTGCATACATCCTATTACCTACATTGTTTCAACCATTTATGTTAACAGTCGCTGTTCCATGTTCCCATCTTCCCGTTGTCTTCATGACCTTACCCCAGCTAACTTTCAATCCTGAATTAACCCTCTCGTGCAGTTTCTCTTCGCTATCCCAAATCGGCTCCCATCAACCTATACTCGATGCCATCGATCCTCCATAATAACCTTCACAATGCAAACAATTTCTTCATATGCATACGGGAATAAAATGGAAGGAAGCAGAATCCAACAAATGTGTAAATCAGCGGTCTTAACGGATGGCTTTCAAGGCGGTTTGTTCCCAAGAATCAGCGACCCACAAGGGTACAACACAGGATTCCATGACGAGCTTCTCCGACTGCGGAGGAAGAGAGGCCTTTATATATACACGCTCAGACCCCTTCCCTTTTTTTGCCCCCCGCTATTGCAAGTGGCAGTCCTTCCTTCCTTCCTTCCTTTCTTCCCGAAACTGACTCAGCAGAAGGCGTATCACAGTCCACAACCATAAAAGACCGACACACAACGACCTCCTCAGCGCCACAAAAGAAAAACTCTGGACACCATAAACTTGGTAGACCGCCACGCTTAACTTTGGCCCGACAGGAAGTTGCCGGGCCTCTGCATCCTGCCGATGCCACCGCTTCCTTCTCCAGTAGGTTCCCCCCTCTCTCTCTCTCTCTCTCTCTCTCTCTCTCTCTCTTCTCTCTCTCTCTCTCTCGTAGCCTTACCGATTTTAGTCAAAAATGGTTGTAAATCTTGTCGCAACAAAGTCACGAGAGAGAGAGAGAGAGAGAGAGAGAGAGAGAGAGAGAGAGAGAGAGAGAGAGAGAGAGAGAGAGAGAGAGCTCATACTACGATTAATGAAAATCCGGCAATGCTTATACATGCTTAATTAACAATTTTTCACTGGAAAAAAACCTGATCATTAGACTCGATCTAAAATGCAACATTTTGGTGACTAGTGTGTTATTTTCTCTCGTAATTTCGGAGGTGGCCTGGAAGTTTGGAAGAAATGCCCGAGAAAATTCATGTAAATACGCTAAATATGTCTCGCAAGACGGATACATCAATAGTTATACAAATCATTCTGCAAAGGTCCATGCATAAGAGAATAAATACCTCTAAATTAGCAGAGAGAGAGAGAGAGAGAGAGAGAGAGAGAGAAAAGAAAAATTGCTTGGTCAGAACAAACTTCAATCAGCCGCAAGTTTGGAAGACATCCTGCGTGTGTGTCATCTGGAGATCGAGAAAATCATAAACATGACCGGTTGTTTGATCTCATGACGTCATGCGCTTTAGGCACCCCAACACAAGAGAAGGTCGTGTGGAGACTGTGTCACCTACTGCGAGAGATTGATTGCCTGACCCGAAGCGACTACTGTTCTATCACCTTCTCTTCCGGATGATGGGAACCATTCGACGAGGAGATAAAAAGCTGACTGGGGCCTTTCGTCCCCCGGGGAAGGAATCTCGTCAACACAAAAATAACATTTGCTACCATAAAGGACCGGAGCGATAATGGTTCTCTCTCTTCTCACCGAGGTATACTCCTCTCATCTGGTTAGGCGTCTTTCGTTTCATCATTCTGAAGGCCATTCTTTTTTTCTTATTTTTCGTTCGCTTTCATCGCGTTTGGACTGCTCTGCATAGCACCCGACAGAATATGTATCAAATCTTTACCACTTCCTTGCCTTGGAGATCTGGAATTTAACACATTCTCTCTCTCTCACACACACACACAGAGTTCACTGGGAAGCAAATGTACTAAGTATTTCCCCAACTTGGGCAAAGCTTGCACTGGAGCAGATGCCTTGAATTAGATGCTCACTTGCAGGAGAGGAGACGAGCAGGCCGTTTACTAGACGAGAGGTGACAAACCGGGTCAAAATAGCCAAAAATGTGTGAAGTATCCACACAAACACAAGACATCACCGTTACTCAGCATAAAATTGACTGAAGGCAGATGGCTAATTTAAACGCTGGATTTTACATAATGTAAACAAACGAGGAGGAAATGACTAAAAAAAAAAAAAATTAATCTATATTGAAATCAATTCTCACTCGAAGCCTTACAAATTCTGCTTCTTGGTCGTTGTGTAACTATGCACTTGCTATAACCGAACATCCATTACAGCATCACCAATGACCTATATTCTGGAAATGACATGACCCAACATCCAGACGAGCATCAACAATGACCTGATTAACCTGACTGATTATGTCTGTTAAAAACTGGTGTCACAACATCTCGGTTATTGACACCGAAATAAATTTAGATAGAAAGAAGAATTAAATCTAAAATTAATTTCATATAAAAAATCTAAAAAATATATTTATATAAATATATTTGTTCAAATATATAAATTCTTACATAAATATTCTATATATGATCTAAATTTTGTTGAGGAGGCCAGCCTCCCTCAAAGATATATAACTGCTCTATATTACAATCCTTTCCAAGAATTGTAGATAGGATAAAATTACCTCCTCTATCACATTCCCATGACAGGAACCTATGTCTCAAATTCCCAAGTCTGGTACATTCACCAAGCAAATGTCTCACAGTCAGGGGCACAGTTCAATCATCGCAAAATGGAGGAATTTCACGGGACATCAAGAACCCATGGGCTACATTCTGGATATGACATGACCCAACATCCATACAAGCATCACCAATGACCTACATTCTGGAAATGACATGACCCAACATCCATACAAGCATCACCAATGACCTCAAATCTGGAAATCTGAGCTGTTGGAAATGATTCTTTCGTCCAGCCTCCGGCCCTTTCAGCCATCCTTTCGATTCGGGGCCGTGGCCCAAGGCCGAAATTCAGAGATACCAAGCGATTTCATCAATGCCTCAAATCTGGAATTGAGCTGTTTGCAATTGTGTTCTTCGTACAGCCTCCGGCCCTTTCAGCCATCCTTTCGATTCGGGGCCGTGGCCCATGGACGAAATTCAGAGATACCAAGCAATATAGAAGACCTGCAGGATCCTATTGATTTTCCCCCCGCATAATCTCCACTCATTACAGGAACCCTTCCAAATCATCGAGAGAAACAGGTCTTCTTGTTAAAAGTAAAAGGAGAGAAGAGACTCGAAAGGCACGCAAAGCGAGGCAAAGTCTGTATCCATTCAAAGCTTTCATTCTGTCACGCATTTCCACAAAGCCGGACGACTAAATAACTGTTGCAGTTAACAGGCCAAGAAATCTCTTTTCCAAGCAGAGGCCAAAATAAACTCATCTAGGCCAGCCAGCCTGCCTGCCTCTCGGATCGTGTCAAAATGCGATCAGGTACTGAGGTAAAAATCGGTAAGAAGAAGAAGAAGAAGAAAAGGAGCCATTCGTAATGACCCCGATTAAATGGGTCTTAAGACCTAATTCAATTTTCTCCTAAGTGTCCAGATTAGACCAACTTACATAATCAATTCCACCCGCGGGGCCTACCCCTCCCCTCCATGACCTCCTTACCAAGCCCCTCGAGCTCCAGACCCAAATTACTAATCGGATCATCCTGGGAAATCCATTTATGAGGGTTTGGGAGGAGGAGTTCGTGTCACTGGGTTATCGGCGGCAAAATGGTCGGGGAGGAGTGTTCCTATGCGGCCGCTCTCTGTCACCTGTCTGTCTGTCTGTCGTCTGTCTGTCGGTCGCTCTCCTCACTATGGGAAAAGACTAATTCGTCTCTGCAACAAACAACGGCTACCTTCACTTATGTATAATTATATATATATATATATATATATATATATATATATATATATATATATATATATATATATATATATATATATAACGACTACCTTCACTCAATGCAATAATTACACACACACACCACACACACACACATATATGTAACGGACGTACTACTTCTAAAGTCTATTGATAACATTCAAAAACTGTTTAAAACCTCTGTATTTCCAGGTGGGGAGACAGACAGACAGACACACACACACACACACACACACACCCACATAGTAAATTTACTGCATGCCTTGTATTTATTAGAACCATTTCTATTTCTCAGAGTATCTCTATGATACTTGATTTGGCGATAAAAGTTACCTGGAAATCTCCAGAGCTGTAAATCGGTAATTTTGCTTTCTATGGACTGAAAAGCGCTGGTTTTATTAGCCTCCTTGCAATAAATGTATGAATGAAGCAATATGGAATAATCAAGAAAAAATAAAATAAATGAAACCTATATTTGCGTCAATAAAATTTTCTTATATTTGAATAATGAAAAAGTTCAGTAATTAAGGTTGTGAACTTCCAAACAGGTTTCATGATCACTCCTTGTTCATGCATGCATGTATTAACAAGCATAAATATACATGTCCATACGGAAATGCGTGTGTTCACGCTCGCAATGGTAGATTCGTGAGTTATACATGATTTCCTGCATGAGTACTGGTTTGTATAAATTATTACAATTTCCGGATGTGTTGTGTCAAGAATGGGTGGAAACTAATTAGGAAGAAAAAATGCACACACGATAACTGAACTATACCTTTCCATATCAGTTTTAATACACATGGAAGAGCCACTTCATATAAGTAATATGTACAAAAGTAAATGTCCATACTCCTCGTACCCATGCATACAGAGAGAGAGAGAGAGAGAGAGAGAGAGAGAGAGAGAGAGAGAGAGAGAGAGAGAGAGAAGAGAGAGAGAGAGAGAGAGAGAGAGACGATGATTACGTTTCATGGTACAAACTTAATTTTATTTTTTTTCAATTCAGCGAAAGAATACTTTAGAATTTACCAAAAATAACTTCTGAGAGCATATACCTAAATATATCTACAATATATTTCATACACAGATACAATGTGTATGCATGATCATTACAAATATTCCCGGTAAATAAAAATAAGCCAAATCTAGAAATTTGAAATATTCAAGTCATTTCGTAAACATAAGTGGAAAATCAACAAAAAACGACTGGTCTGAGTGAAAGACGAAACACCGAAGAAACCTTCGGGCGACCTGCTGCCCCCTCCAGGAAGGCCCGACCGACGGATGGCCAGGAATGACGGAGGAGAGGAAAGAAATTTGGGTCCCGGCGATAAGAGATTTGCCCCAGTTCCTGCCAAAACGGTGTCGAGGTTCGATTGGATGCCGACAGAGTACGCTGCTGTGGCGGCGGCTGCTGCTGCTGCTGCTGCTGCTGCTGCTGCTGCTGCCGCCGCCTGCGGTGCCGCTATTTTAAAGGAGAAACTTACGGATGGTCCTGCAAGGGTTTTTTTCTGTTTCTCTCTCTCTCTTACCCTTTGCACGTGTGTGTGTGTGTATGTGTGGTAAGCTGTTCTCAACCCGAAAAGAGAGAGTGATTAGGGGAGGGAGGAGGGAGGAGGGAGGAGGGAGGGGGGGCGCAGGTAACCAAAATTTATAGCTATGAAATCAATACTTTAGCAGGATTTTACTGTGGTTAATGGATACTCATTGCGCTAAAAGTTTTCCTCGAAATTGTTTGCAAAATTTTAGTGAAATTTTGAAGTGATTTTGTTTACCAGATTTCGTAAAACCCTCAGCTGAACCTTACACCTTTCGCTCAACAAAATTAATTTCGTATCGCTTCCCTTTATCTAAATTAAAAATCGATGCTTTATTTTTTTTCTTTTTAGAGAGCTAGCTAAGCTTACCTTTGTGTCCGAGTTGGGATGCGAGGTGGCTTCAAGGTGTTTCCCCAGTCCCTCTCAAAATTCGAGTTGGGGGGTGGGGGGTGGGGGGTGGGGTGGGGGGCGGCTTTCTTTGTTGCTCACCTCTCGGCTGTGGGTGGGTGTTGGGGGAGGGAGGTTCAGCAGCGATCTATACCAGAGAGTTGGTGAGTCCTAAGACTTAACCTGCGCCAACCAACTACTACCATCTCCAGAACAAACCACTATATATGTTCTCCTTGTACGTGTCGTCACTACATAGCGATGACACGGCCTCCTTAAAAACACCCCCCCCCCTCCCCCAACACCCCACCTTTGGTTACAGTCCCTCAGTATCGCCCGAGGAAGCAAAAACCAAACTCGAACTTCAGGGAGAGAGAGAAATGATCCATTCGAGGAACTCAGGGGTGAACGAAAACACTGATTGCAACACTTGGCAACTCCCAGCATTAAGGTCCACGAATGCGATATTTCAACAGGTGGAGAGTGAGCGCCACGAAATCAATAAAGGCGATAATTGCACCATTTCACCACACGTAGATGACCCATGATGCATCATCCTACCAAAGAACAGCATCAAAAGTCGCTGTCGACAGCAAAAACACTGAAGGGTGACGAACCCTCGTCGTGAAATGAGTAACAAAGAGCTCGAGGACGGAAAACTGATCGTCGGAGAAATGCCTGATCTAAATCATGGAAATCGGGGCACATCTGACATTCTCAGATGAAGCCCATTCTAAAGACCATGTCAGAAAAGAGCTTTTTGATACACTGTAATGACTCGGTTTCCTGTTAGGGGGAGAAATAAAAAAATACAAAAGGGCCCCGCTGTGTCCTCTGTACAGGGGAGCGAGTGCATGTGTATTGCAGCTTTAAGCCGAACATATAAAACAGTGAGTGTATAGTTTCCTGTCTTCTTCTTCTTCTTCTTTCCCTCGTTCTCCTCCTGCCTCTACGACCAAGAATTAGTGGAGGTGGCGTCGTCACAACCGATATCGCTATTCATTTCTAAGGTGATTCAATCAACTTTCAGGTTTTCTCCGATTGGGTGCAGCGGAGTCTAGAAGACACAAACCACCACTTGATGACCAAACGTAGAGAGAGAGAGAGAGAGAGAGAGAGAGAGAGAGAGAGAGAGAGAGAGAGAAATGAAATGGGGAGACCCCTACATATGTAATGTCTCTAGACCTTTACCAGTGCATTCACTGATGTTGAATCTGCGTTACTGGAGTTTTGCTTACGACATATAAAACAGAAAAAGGCACAAACATTCACATGACTTTCAGCAAAGTCTTCTGCTAATAAATTTAGTCTTAAAATAAGCAATAAACCTGTGAACTTAGTGGTTTAATATATCAAGCGCAAACTGTAGTGTGCGCGCGTGGACAACAAAGTGTATTACAAACGATGCATAATCCGCGACTTAACTGGTTGAATATCCCTCTATCTTTGGATCTCCCGAATCACGAGGCCGCGGACAAAATGATAAATAGCTGCACCGTAAGGCCAGTCTCATCTGGCGAGCTGTGGTGAAGCCTTCCCGGAATGATTACTATGAAACATAGAACGGGGCCGGCCAAGGAAGGCGGCCATCCAAATTCTGCTTGTGGGCGATTCGCGGTCAATGGACCAAACAACGTCTCATAGTTTCGATTATTATTATAAAAATAGTTTAACCAGACCACTGAGCTGACTTTCAGCTTTCATAGGGCTGGCCCGAAGGATTAGATAAAATGCAAGGTCTGGGCCAAAGGCCAGGAACCGGGACCAAATAGGTCATGAAGTATAATAAACAAGAAATTTTAGAAAAACTGCACAGGGGAACAGACTTTCATACTAGACCTCAAACAGGCAATAAATACATTTACTTACGTTCCCATACATACTTACTAAAAAGGTGTATTAAAATTAATAACAGGTCAATAAAATCTCAAAAATTTTACCTAAAATTCATTAATTGCTCTGAGGTTTTTGTATCGGTATTATATTTTGTTAATTAAATCAGTTCTTTAGAAACGTCAAAACCGGCACCACTGAAAATGTGAAAGTTTCTGACAAAATTTCTTTTATTCTTTTATTTCCAAAAGTTGACAGCCTCTGGTGGTCGTCATACCTTGGGCATTCACACAACCCGTGTCCGACAGTTATCAACACCTTGCACTCTGGGCACTCCGGAGCAGGGTCACGTGGGCTGCTCATCAAGTGCCCATGTGTCAGACGAGTGTGGCCTATACGTAGACGTGTCAGGATTACCTCATAGTTTCGAAAGGAACATAGTTACACCTGAAGTTTCGCCCTATTAATCAAATGAGTAACAAATGATTCTGATCATGTTACCAATCAGTCGCTTCTTCTGCTGTCAAGATGAATGAAAGTGCTTCATCCATTTCTCTAGAATTAAAACTTGGTATTATTAGCCCTCCATTCCAACGGGAAGAGGTCGTTGAACGATGACCTTAGTTAAGGATCTGATTGGTCAGACTTGTTGCCTATTCTTACCTGAAAACAGAGGAATCCTTGTTTCCTGTCTTCTAAAACCCACTTAATTATCTACACATGACCTTACATGGATAAGTTGGAAAAAAACGCACACACATTCATACATGCAAATTCGCGCCCGCACACACACACACACATATATATAATATATATTTATATAAAATATATATGCATTTGCATTTATAAAGGCTTCCCCACCCATGAGTATTAATATGTACCGACAGTAATATCTCTGTGCCTGTATGTGTATTTATGTATATATTCACATGTACATTCATGCACTTATCAAGGCGTGCGCTCCCATGAATATACACATATATCCGAACATTCAACTGTATGTATCTTTAAATATACATATATAAAGATGCACTTGTATATAATTACACATATAAGCAAAAATAAGTACATATATATGTATATATATATATATATATATATTATATATATATATATAATATATATATATATAATATATATATATATAAATAAATATATATAATAAATAAATATATATAAATAATATTAATATATATATATATATATATATATATATATATATATATATATATATATATAGCAGCAAACAACGCTACAAACTCGGAAACAGCAGCCTAATAACGTCAACGTGCTAGAGAGCGTCATTCTAGGGTCATCCATCACTCCAACGCAGCAGATAAAAAAAAAAGAAAAAAAAAGAAGAAAAAAAAAGCGGAATGCCAGAGGGAGGGAGGATCCGTCATCTTGGGAAATTATTGATGATGATGATGAAGGTGGTGGTGGAGTCTTCTCATTCACTCTCCAAGTCTGTGCATACCCGGGGCACTCCGTGTCACTCATGGCAGGGAGAGGGAGAGGGGGAGGGAAGAGTGAAGAGGTAATCCTGTTAACACGAAAATATAATCTACATTGACGCCAATTCCATCTCGAGTTCATGACTTCAAAGGCTTCCTTCATTCCTACAGCATTTTTGTCTTTCAATGAACCTTCCCTCGGATCACGAGAGAGTTCTTTCATGCTTCAACATTGTCTACAAGAGTTCATTCACATCGTAACAAGCGAGGATACGGTATTGATTGATTGCGAGTTATCTGGCGTCACAACTACCAGGGTCACCGACGCCGAAAACAGTAGCATTCGATCAGTGGAAGTAGCTTGCGTCATTCTGATTACAAAAATATTTTGTAAAATGGCGGGAAAGCGTGCAGGCAGGCACTACAGATTACTTATAAATACAATGCATCAGCATTGCGGCTGTATCATTTCAAAGCCAAACTGAAACTCGAAAATTTCATCACTTACCCATTAAAAAATGAGCCCTTACGAACACACCGCTTTGAGGAGGCTATTTTTAACTCTGGCTGACTCGGCCAATGAATCTAATTGCAGCTGGCTTTTGGGCAACCATCCAAAATGCTGACAAACTCATCATAATTAAAGAGTGACAAAATAAGCCCGAGGCGAGGACGCCCACGAGACATTCACGACGACTCGTGGAAAGTAACTGACTTGCCAGAAATTGGAAAGACTTTCGTTTGATTTCTTACGGGAAAAAAATATTTCGTCGTATATCGAACTCTAAAAGTGTCTTGACAAGTCAAGGCAGCACGAATAACTCTTGGCAATTGCGTCACCTCCAAATAGTACATCTGGCATCTTTTGACTTTTAAAAAATGAAGCCAGCGACTGGAAAGAGAGTTCGATCTCCACATACCGCATCCCTCATCAAGATAGATGCCCCGATAGAAGCAGGTTGTCACTGACGCCTAAGAAATATGACAAGCAGCTGGTGTGAAGATTTGCGGCTCATGATCGCCGCGCAAATGAGTCATAAAACGATCTCTTGATCTTACCCTTGGACGAAGAATCTACTATATTCCACCACACCCGAGTTGTCCTCCAAACGGGACACCACGAACTCCACGGTGGCTCAGTTTTAAAGGCACTATTTATCAAATAATGTACTTTTCCTTACCCTGTTTCTATTTCTTCTTGAAGGGCACCCGAAGTGAAAACTAAAATCAGGCTACAAACATTCAATACCGGGCAAAATACACATTTTAACTGAATACGTATACTACTACTGTCAGCGTCATAACATGATGTTCCCCTGAGTTCAACATAATAATAATGAATAAAACAAAAATGATACTGCCTTGCATACTTTATATGGACATTGCGAGGCAATCCAAAAAAAAAAAAAAACCTTCACCTTTTCTTACAAATAAGGTGAAGTTAACAAAAAAAGGTTAGAGAGAGAGAGAGAGAGAGAGAGAGAGAGAGAGAGAGAGAGAGAGAGGGGGGGGGCCTTTTCCATTCTATGTGAAATAAAAAATGGCGATAGAAGTGGTGATAGAAGTTCACTCTCGACGTGGTTCGTTAGTCACGTAAAGCCGTTGGTCCCGTTGCTGAATAACCACTGGTTCCATGCAACGTAAAAACACCATACA
Organism: Macrobrachium nipponense; assembly: GCF_015104395.2. Taxonomy (NCBI): domain Eukaryota; kingdom Metazoa; phylum Arthropoda; class Malacostraca; order Decapoda; family Palaemonidae; genus Macrobrachium; species Macrobrachium nipponense. The sequence continues at coordinate 12,838,826 of NC_061109.1, read as the reverse complement.
AACAAACAAACTACATGAAATGAGAGAAGAAGAAAAAAAGAAGAAGAAGAATGAAAGGACGACGACATTCCCTGACCCGCATCAACCCACAAAGATCTCTTCCTCTGTTATCAGGACGACCTACTTTTCTGCATGAATACGGGCGGTATGCACTTGGCATCTTTATGAGTGATTTTCACTTCACAAAGAAGGAAGTCGGGTGGACGGATATTTATTTCTATTCGTTCTCAATTACATGAACACAAACAAAAACACTCGCACACACACACCACACACACACACACACACGAGTCTGTGTTCGTGCGCGCGCATGTGTACAAATTCCCAGTTCATTCTTCCTTCAGCGGCTTACTACTGCCAATTATTGTTCAAAGAGGACGATGCAATAAACGTCAGTTTGTATTTTTGCAACGACGTACTTTTACTCAAAAGACACAAGCACCCTCATCCGAACGAGATAAACTCCCCATTAGCGAATATCTAAGACCAGTCATAAACCGAAATACACAGCTAATATCTGAGATCAGTCATAAATCGAAACAATGAAATAATTCTCATAAGTTAATCGAATTTATAAAGGTGTATGCACAGTTACTGCTAGCTTCGAAATGCGTCACAAGTAAGTCCAAAAAAGTATACCCATCTTAGTTTAACCAGACCACTGAGCTGATTAACAGCTCTCCTAGGGCTGGCCCGAAGGATTAGATAGATATTTCTATGTGGCTAGGAGACAATTGGTTACCTAGCAACGGGACCTACAGCTTACTGTGGGATCCAAACCACATGACATCGAGAAATGAGTTTCTAATCACCAGAAATATTTTTCTTTGATTCCAAGTTGGCAGAGAGGAGAATCGAACTGAAGCGTCTAAAACATTATATATGCTATGTACACACACACACACACATATAAATATAATGTATAGTAAAAAAAAAAATTTGAATAAATAAAACTTCCTTTATTGAATGCCTAAACCACAAAAACTCGAAAGCTATAACAACAACTGTGTTGTCCGTCCGTTCCCCGAAACGTTTGCGAGAGGCCGATGATCAGTGCTAGCCATCAGAAACGTTGCCGCACAAAATCCTAGCCCTAAATATTATGCAAAGTACTGTCAAGACGACTGGTTGTCTCGACGATTTCCTCCGATTACAAGAGTTTATGTCGGGGCCAGCTGAGAGAGAGAGAGAGAGAGAGAGAGAGAGAGAGAGAAACGCAGTCTCAGCTTTTCGTTTGCAAATTGGAGTGAATCCGCGGCGCAAGGATAAACATGATTCAAACTCAGCAGTATCTATCTTTTTACATGCAGCTTAGATATGAGAAGAAAAATTTTATTAAAGATTATTATTATTATTATTATTATTATTATTATTAATTATTATTATTATTATTATTATTACAGTAGTTTAACCAGACAATTGAGCTGCTTTTCAGCTCTATGTTATAGAAGAAAAGAGTTTATAAATACATATGAGTATGTATGTAGTATGTGAGATATATATATATATATATATATATATATATATATAGATATATATATATATATATATATACATATATAGTTACCAAATCGCCGTGATTCATATATACACATTTAGCTACAAATGTCCTTCAATATCTAATTCGCTCTACCTCGGAATTAATATATTTTCATATTGGTCAACCGAAAGGGAATTTTTTAGTTGATAATAATTTCGTCGGCTCGCGGGCGCTAACTACGGAAACCAAGAATTCAGGACGTACAGTGAAGCGCTTTAAACCACAAGGCTATCAAATATGAAAATATATTAATTCCGAGGTAGAGCAAAGACTCACTCTCTCTATTCTTTTCCCCCCACACTCTTTCCTTAACACCCCTCTCATTTCCATCCTACTAAATTTTGAATATGCTTACCATTACAAAATTACAATGAAGTCCAATTAGAGCAACCTCGCCCAACAGTGGTGAAGATCGAAACCATTCCCTGTGTATTGGTACAGTGGCAAGCGTTTCCAAAAAGTGTGAGGAAAGGAAGAGGTTGAGAAGTTACTGAGGCTATTTCGGATATACATATAGTAAATTTGGTACAAATGTGTCCAGTAGATTATGGTATGTATGTACAATTATAATGGGGGGGGGGGGGGGGGGGGGGGGGCGGGGGGGGGGGGGGGGGGGGGGTTTGGCGCTTAAGGGTTTTATAAGAATAAAGGAACATTAACAGGGGAAATAGAGGGTCAAATATTCATTCAGAAGGGAACACTTAAGCGAAACAAGCAGCCTGATGAGAGTGAAGAAGGCAAAATTCGCTGAGAACAGAACAGACAGGGAGACCTCGAGCACCAGACGTGGCAAAGCAGCCTTCTGATATCTCGGTCAGAATTTAGGATAGGTTAAGGCTGCATGGCTACGTGGTTGTTACCTGTTGGGAGTCAAGGGAAAGACGCCCAAGGTGCTGTGTACTGGCGGGTTGAACAAGATGACAAGTGGGAAATGTGATGTGGATCATTATTATTATAAAAATAGTTTGACCAGACCACTGAGCTGACCTTCAGCTCTCATAAGGCTGGCCTGAAGGATAATATACGATGCCAGGTTTAAGCCAAAGGCCAGGAACTGGGACCAAATAGGCCATGCAGTATAATAAACAATAAATTAAAATTAAATAAAAAACTGCACAGAGGCATAGGTTTCCATACTAGAACACAAACAAGCAATAAATACATTTCCAAACATACTAAAAAGGTGTATCAAAATTGATAACTCATGAAACTTAAAAATTCTATCTAAAATTCATTAATTGCTCTGAGGTTTTTGTATCTTTATTATATACTTATTTTTATATTTTATTAATTGAATCAGAGTTCCTTGAAATGTGATGTGGAACTTCTGCTCTTCCACCGAGAGAGTGAGCAAAAGATGGTCATTCCAGTGGCCTCTGAGAGTATAAGGAAAGGTACGAGGTACCTTATAAAGGGAGCATGACAGTAAGAGAAGAATAATGAAAGGAACGAGTTAATGGAATTGTATCAAACGAAAAACTTTTTTTATACCAATGGGGAAACGAGTAAAGAGGTTAGCCGCCACACTGACATGAGAAAGGGAACATGAAATTTTTCAGAGGTGATAAAGTAAAGATAACTGAAGTAGTCCTGCTAGACAGGGTAGTTATCGAGTTTTATGTTGTGAATATAAAGGTACAGCCAAACGAAGCACACGAAGAGCAGAATTGGTTCCTATCCAAATGTCCATAAAAACTAAGGAACGAAAATATTACACATCCACCTTGACTGCATTATTCAAGAAATGTACGATATCTATACACACAATACGCATACATTCGTTAATTAATATAATATATATATATATATATATATATATATATATATATATATATATATATATATATATATATAAAAGTTACAGCCACGAAGGAAAATTGAAACACAGGAAATGTTAAGTACTTCCGTCTTATTATACCAAGACAGCAACTAAAGATGCACATAAGCAAGGGCCTCTAAAAATGGTGGGTACAAGTCATAATTGAATACAAAAAGGTCGGGAGGTCACGGAAAGGTCAAGAGATTAAAATCGAAATCTACCATATTACTTACATTAAAATTGTTAACTGAATCAAAACAGATTCTAACAAGTTCCTTCAAATAGTTTCGTTACAACGTGAGAATATTTGAGCATTGCGTCCAATGTATTCTGTGGGACTTTTCACTTAGTTGTAAAAATAAAGCATTATTTGTCACCTTTTCTTACTGAGTATTTGTGTTGTTTTAATCTGCTGTTCCATAATGCACGGAATTTTGCATACAATATTGCTATCTCTCCGGGGCTATATTTAACAAGAATATCTTTTACGTTATCATATGTGAAGATACATTTGTATCAAACCGTTTAAAAAAAACAAAAAAAAAGGTTTCACAGCATCACCAGTGTTTCAGTTTTCCTTCGTGGCTGTAACTTTGTTCGTATAATCATTAAGTTTTATATTCTTTGTGATTTAAAATTTATATATATATATATATATATATATATATATATATATATATATATATATATAAAATATTCGAGAGAAAGAGAGACAGAGATATATATATATATATATATATATATATATATATATTATATATATTTATTATAATATTCGAGAGAGAGAGATAACGTACATAAAGGCCCAAGAAAAAGGAATTTACGTTTAAGAAGCCCAATAACTTTCTCGGTAAAAGCGACGCTGTAGTTCTGGAAACTTCACCGTCGGGATGTCGTTCTGTTCCCGTAGCCTTACTTCCATACTCGAACATTTCCTCAGTAGACATTTTCTTTGATCCTGCCCTAGTTCCAGCTCATATTTCTAGTTTCCCTCAGATTTCGTGACAGAGACCTCCCTCAGAGCGCCAGCACCCCAGCCCTCAACAACCAGAAAAGTTCTGCCATTATCCCAAATATCCTTACTCTTCGCTAATGCACTTCTCACCTCGTGCGTGGCTGCCAAATGTACGTTCGCAAACTCCACTTCCCATTAACTCGAGAACACGTGATTTCCCTTATCTATTTTTTTATGAATGACGTGGCAAAACACTACGGGCGCTGACGTCGGTCAGTATATTGAAGTCTTCTAGTGAGTGGGTTGTCATTGATACATAAAGATATCGTTATGATTTATTATTGTATCTCGTGAACTTCCTATATACCATACGCGAATCTCTCGTGAACTTCCTATATACCATACCTGAATCTCTCGTGAAATTCCGATATACCATACGGTGAATCTCTCGTGAACTTCCTATATACCATACGCGAATCTCTCGTGAACTTCCTATATACCATACGCGAATCTCTCGTGAACTTCCTATATACCATACGTGAATTAAGTGTACCGATGCGTAAACACAAGGAGTAATACGCGACAAAGTCTACGGTAACCAGGCGCGGCATTTAACTGTCGACATTCTCGATTTTATCGCCAAGTGGCAATTATAGCAAGATGTTTCATTGCATCAGTGAGGCTAAAACTTGAAGTGGCCATCTGGCCACTCGCGTTCTCAAAAGATCAATGAATGAAGAAGAAATTAAAACGTCACGAATAAGCCTTCCAATAGCATTCCCGCTCTTTAACCTCCACTTCGAGCATCAAAAGTGTTCATCCCACAATATCGAGGCGCAGAGAGCGAGCGGCCAGAGTCCTCAAACAAAGAGCCAGCAGACACTCCCATTTTGTCAGGCCATTCGTTGGGCAAAACTGCAACTTTCTTTTATAAGTGAATCGCTATAAATACGGATGCTCTAATTGGAGTGTCATCAGAGAGCGATAACTTTCCAGCAGATGGAGCAAGGGGCGAGGCGAGGGGGCCGCTCAGGGGTGGGGCTGTTGGTGGTAGGGGCTAGTGGGTAGGTCCAATGATTCGAACACAGGTGAAAATGATCGTCGAATTTTCTGAATGCAATTCTGTTAGGACCAACAGAAAAAAAGGTGCAAATTAAGAATTGGCTTGGTATTTAGGACACTATGGGAAAAAAAAAAGTAAAGCTGCTTTGAATAAAAATTCATCAATAACAACAGCATGAGAGAGAGAGAGAGAGAGAGAGAGAGAGAGAGAGAGAGAGAGAGAGAGAGAGAGAGAGAGAGAGAGAATGAATGAAAACGATCTATGTCACGCAAGAAATGGACAAAAAAAAAAAAAAAAACCTTAAGTGAATGGCGCTAAATGGCCAATAACGCAAAAGTTCTCGAACAAGGCGAGCAATTAATACTTCCAAACTTTTTCCTCCATGAAACAGGGGAAACCTTGTAACGCACAATCTCCTGACTACAAGATCCAATTGATCGAAGACACTCTCTCTCTATTCTTTTTCCCCCCACACTCTTCCTTAACACCCCTCTCATTTCCCTCCTACTAAATTTTGATGCATTGTGACTGAGCGAACATGCATACAGGAGACGACAAACTTCATCTGTCCTTTAAATATCTGAATGAATTTGTGGATGTTATCAGCTGGAATACTTTCAGGGACTGCATAACAGGAATACTCAACAGGAATTCACATTACGTCGTTAGACAGAAGGCAGAAGTGGAAAACCTGATTTCTTCTTTTCATGGAATATATTGCCCAGCCAATTGATTACAGTGTTTTAGCTTGAGCTGGAATACTCTCTCTCTCTCTCTAATTATCCTCTTTATCCTTCTCTCTGTAACAGTCTAATCTACTCTCCCACTCTCTTTATCCTATTATCTCTCTGTAACGGTCTCTCTTTAACCCTCGACATTACATTTTCATGCTATCTTGATATCATCCAAACAAGGCCCAGAGAGAGAGAGAGAGAGAGAGAGAGAGAGAAGAGAGAGAGAGAGAGAGAGAGAGTAGTAGTAGTAGTAGTAGCTAGATGACACGACCACCTTCCCATTCTCTGACGGAGGCATTTTGTACCAGAGGACTGGGAGTAAATCCAGGATTTTTCCCGCACGAGGTCGCCATCTTGTGAGAAAAACGAGACACGTTACAGTCATGAAAAGTTTAGTAATGGGGCCGCTGGCGTATGAAATAATCTTAGACCCACAAGTTGGAATAGGGTCTTGGGGGAAGCATCATTTCCTTCTTTACTCTCTATTTTTTTCTTCTTCTTCTTTGCAGTTTGTTTTGCGGGTTTGCCTTTGTTTACAGCCCAGGTTTTTGCTTTTATGACCTTGTTTTGCCTCGAGATTTGTCCCTCAGCTGCACCACCTGCTTTCTGGAAAGAAGAGGAAGAAAATAGGAGTTTTCTGGTCTCCCGACGGAATCTTCTGAATCTGACTTGTTATAAATTTTACTATGCTCTCGATAAGCTTTCATGACAGACGTTTGACAAAGATGTCTCTCACCTACAAAACAATGTCTACTGTCAAAGAATTGAAACAGCAAATCAAATAAATGAAGATCTCTGAAGACATCCATCCAGGCACTGAAGCAAAAGGTTGCTTTATCGCTTTTTGCCCATCAGCATTTGAAGGTGAAGTCCTTTGAATATCAGAGCATCCTCAAACAAGAGCCTCGTTTGCTGAGTCCATCCCCTTCAAATAACATTAGAGCGGTAAGGCAGCTCCCCAGCACATTCCCCCCCCACCCCCCGCCCACTGTCCTTTCCATCCCGTCCCACGGTAAAGTGACCGTGAAGGAACAACACGTCGTTCGTATGCATCACCGTCCCATAGAACGGAGGAGCCTTTCCTTCCAGCGTCATAGCCACGGAAATATCCTGTGTCGGCGTTTTATTTCCCAACTCTCTCTCTCTCTCTCTCTCTCTCTGGAGGGAAGGATTAGCATCTGGCATATTAAACGTCCAATTTACCTTCAGATGACCTTCCATGTGGTTTCATCTTCTTTTAACCTCATTTCAAGTATCCAGTTAAGAATCTTCCTCGAGTCCCCAGGAAGGAGGCTCACTTGCGTTCCATAGCCAGCACAACCAATGTAGCTGTAATGCACCCTTTTCAATAGAGAAGTGAGATCGATTTAGGAGTCACCTTCAATACCGACATTTGCTTCACGAAGAACATTTTCACAAACTGCACGACAGTCAGTAAGCGCCCCGCACAAATCTGCTCATTTTTGTGATCGCTCTCATCAACAAACGGGGAGCATATTCCCGAACTGCAACCGAGTACCGGAATCTCCCCTGAAAAGACGGGACGCCATATCATACAAACTGACAATAGAATCTTCTTGAAATTAATCTCGTTATGTTTCCCATACTCATTCCCAGAAGCATACTTATTTCAAATAAAATAAACTAAACTAATCTAGCCTAAATAACCTCAGGGCATTAAAAGAAAAACGGGTTGGTGCAATACAATAAGCAGGTTCACTTAAAAGTAGATTCTTAGATGAGCACCGTGCTTACGAGACGTTTGTTTGGCGGCCGCTGATTGGCTGGTACCGGGAGGCAGGCAGCTCCCAGCCAATCAGCGGCCGCCAAACAAACGTCTTGCAGGCACAGGCACAGGGCTCATCGAAAATCTACGTAAAGTGAACCACCTATAGTATACATTTCGGGAATTTGCAACCCGTTCATAAGCGCTGACCAGCAAACTATGAGCGCCTAGTATCGAAACATTCCAACGACGAACACAACACACAGAATCATCTGATAACCGGCAGAGAGAGGCGTCTGTTACCTTGAATGACACTCAGCCAGAGTTTCCAATTCTAACACCTCCACTACTACTTGTGCTCTGGCCATAAGAAATCGTCAACACTTGTGATCATTTCATGTTTTGTGGTCCCAGTGATTTGTTAAGGAACGGCGCAAGCATCAGGCGTCCGACTCTATTGTCCCACTATTCTATGCTTGACGTTTGACCTACATTGTAGGTCAAAGGTCAAGCGTTGGGACCTATGAGGTCCTACGGCGATCCTCGTTATGAAATAGTATGCTTGACCCGATTCCTTCCCATTCGTTCTCTTGAGTAACTGTATCAAAAAATGAGCTAAGAGACATCTTCTCTGAATGCAATCAATGGCCGTCTTCATTCACACTAAAAATACTTCGCAGAATCGTCTCCTTCAGTATAAATCTAACACAAATCCCATGACTACTTCGGGCTATTCAAACAACTCTACGAAATACAATGAAGTGTGATCATCTATTAAAACAACTCCGAAGTACTCGTCTATTAAAATCACTCAAAAAAAAACAAAAAAAAAAAAAAAAATAATAATGAAGTGCTCATCTATTGACACTTAACTCCCCAAAATACGATGAAGTATTCAATAAGTTAAAAGCGCGATCACATGCAATAAAAATGAATCATCAGCAATAGTTCACCGTAATTACTGTTTAACTGAGATTTATTCAAAACTAGCTGCTGTATCCGGCGTTGCTCGGGAAAAAAAAAAAGGGGGGGAGGGGGAGGGAGAAGGGGGTTGTGCATGCCGTTCGTGATGTCAAGCCCTACAGGGGGTATTATGCAATCACTTTCAGAATAAGCAATCACTCGGTATCCTGTCAAGCCGAAGAAGTTGTGAAAACCCGAAGAGTTAGCTGTCAACTGCGAAAGTTTTAAAAAATGAAAGGGCATGAAAAAGAGGGGTTAAGGCCTTACCCCCTTGGAAACGGCCCTCAACGAATTTCAGGATTTTGACCCAAACCTTCCTGAGAGAGAGAGAGAGAGAGAGAGAGAGAGAGAGAGAGAGAGTCTGTGGTAAAATTGTAAAAATGTGGTAGCCTTTGCTTTCATAGTCTGGGATTGCATGGCGAACTGAGAGACGAACAGACGTAAATTGCCTTTTATATTATATAGCTGAATCCCCAATGCGCTTTCTGAACACCTTACATTATTCGACCCTACTTTATCACAACCTCATGAGAACATTAACAATTCGCCTTCCTGTACGATTATGTTCTCTTTTATCTCCTGCCATTTCCAATACTCTTTGGTTTCTCTCCTAACTGACCTTCTTATAAGAGAATCTGTTAGTTTTTTGTTACTTACTTTGTATATATATTATGTAATGTAGCATATGTGTGTGTGAATATATATATATATATATATATATATTATATATATATATATATATATAATATATATATATATATATATATATATATTTGTGCGGACTAAAATTTCTGGACGAACAAGCTCAAACATTCCAAGACGGAGCAGTTCACCGAGCGGGCACGAATGGTGTTTTTACGCTAATTCCCAAGATATTCCGAAGGGAAACGAGATTAAAGAGAATGTAAAATGAGGTAAACATATCAAGCGAGGGAAGAGAGGACAAGGAGAGGAGAGGAACGGAGAAAACTGCACAGGGGGGCAAAAGAGGAGAGGAGGAGGAGGACGAAGCGCAGAGGGGAAAATGGATGCATTAGTAATTCGGGAAGCTTTGTGAAGGCGACTACTGAGGCAGATCTCCCTTTGAAGCGCAGTCCACCAAAAGGCCACGTCAGGGCGTGACCTTTGCCTCAAGAGGCTCCCTCCCAGAGGTTCTCACGTACAAAAGAAAGGATCGGCAAGTCTTCTTTATGACTACCTATTATCGGCTTCGTAAAATCTGTATGATCATCAAAATGGGAATACATTTCTATAGAACTATTATAAAAAGAACAAAAGCATCCACTTAAGAAAGCTCTCACATAATCGAGGGGCCTTTAATGTAAGTAACTGAAAGGATAAGTCAGCAATTAAAAAACGATTAACGTAAAAGTATTTGAACAGCACTTGATAATCAAATCAGACCTATTGAAGCTATTACAAGATCACACTGAAGCTCCTAGAGAGTTGCTCTTCACTTGATTATTTATGAATCAGTGGAACGACAGACTTCAGCTACAGGGAAGTTGAACTTCGTACCACTGAAACCAAACCTAATTACAGAATGTTATACTGCGACGCAAACCGAATGTCAGGCACTCGCTTCCCAGTGGGTCAAAACTAAAGACGATGTCTCCAGGTCGCGGAAGAATGGGGGTCGAAAAGGATCTTCTCCCACGACTGGTTTCAGACAAAATGACCAAGGCTAAGAAAAGGAGACCGCGCTTCCGATAATATTATATCTGCAATAATGCTCTGGAGAAGCTCCTGACATGCACACACGAGTTAAATATTGGCCGAGATAAACATTGGCGTATAACAAACTACTGAAAGAATCTGGAATGAATGACAGCACCTAGCGCAGCTACGGGGCCTTTTTGTAAATACCAAATTTGGACAGGTCTGCTTGATACAAAACATCTTTAACTATCCCTTTAAACTAATGAATAAAACACTATTTCACAATCATTCCTTACACTTTCATATTTCTTTACATTCCAAAATTCACTACAGCTTGAATTTTCCTGTCTGTTTTATTCGGACTGTGCTCAAAAGGAAATTCCCAAATTCGTTGTACCCCAAAAGCTCATGTAAGACACAATACCGTTGAGGTACACATACAGTGATGAGACTCTCGCTAAATTTAATTCTCCTTAACTTAATTACGAATCATCGCCAAACTCCTAAGACCATTTGCCATGTTTGCCCCAACCACAAGACAACCTAAGACTCGCCCTCGCCCCTGCATGAAGTACTCAAACGCCTCGTGTGCATCTTATTTTAATTTGCACTTTATTATTTTATGATTTTATCGTTTAATAAACAACAATACAGAAATAAATAACATTTCGAAATGTTCAACAATCACTGCGTAACTTGGAGAACTTTGTTGGAGCTATTCAGAATAGACTAAGATATCGACAAGATTCTCACTTCTGTTGAAATGGCTCTGAAAGGGCAAAAAAGAATTGGAGAGAGCCAAGGGACGACGGAAAGAGGCCAACCTCTAGACTCTCGAGAACTGCATCTTCATTCCAACGAAGGAAACAGTAGAAGAGAAATGAAGTTAGTCGTTGATCAGTGATGTTCATTCTCAAACTATAAACATCAGTATATGAAGCATTTACTTGTGAACCAAAAGAAAAGAAAGGCACATACATCCATACATAACTGAATAAAGAAGTGCTACCTAAATATAGAGACGACCGTTGGAAGCAACAAAGACACAAACAAACAAACATACAAACAAAAACAAACAACAACACACACCCTCTCTGTTCTGTTGCCCGTTGTTCAAAGATCCATCGTATTTACGAAAGGGGGAAATGGTGACCAGTATACAGTTGAGGGACATAAAAACATTTCAGGTCTGAGAATTGCCAGGCCGGAATCTCTACAGTGCAGCGCTCGGTAGGGATTAAAGCCTTTCGAACTGGTGGATCCCGAAGTGAATGTCCGGTGCATAAGGCTTATATACTATACACAGCACATACCTACTGCTTCTGCCTCTGTGCGGGCGTCACGGTTTTTCTTGCCATTATCTATATAAGTTAGTATGCAAGTAAGTACATACGTACGTATAATATATACATACATATATATATAGTTAGTTCGTCGTCTCGTGGGATCGATCCGTCGAATAGAGAAGAACTCTTCTATAATGTTTGTGTGTTTGGGAAAGAACAACAGAAAAAAAATGAAAGAGCATCAAAATGCGTTGTCCTCACCCGCCACAAATAACTACTCTCCGGAGAGCGCTCTGGGTGTCGGGGTCAGCAGACACCATATTAAAAAAAAAAAAAAAAAAAAAAATAAAAAAAAAAAAAAAAATGAAATGAAACGCTTTCCAGAGCAACGCTAGACGCGCATGGCCGGCCACAGCACTATACTGGGAGCCTCCGCTGCGTGAATTTTCATCGTATTACTATCATAGAGAGAGGCGTGTAATAAGTAGCTATGTTAAGCTCATTTGCATGCAGTCATGCTTCACACATGTTGCTTGCTCGTGACTCCTTGTTTTCCCAGGCTAAGGTCAAGAAATATGTGCTTTTTATTCCCTCCGCGTTTGGCCGGGTGGTTTGTGGCCAGCCAGTGGTGGAAACTAATGCTGAATTCCTTGTTCATTCTTCTTAGGGAGGTTTTTATGATCTCGCGAATACCGAGGCCAATTTTTTATCTACTTTTATAACATTCTCATTCATGCTGCCTTAGAACATCTTAATCAGGTGACAACTGTATCCAAAATTTGTAGGATAATAATAATAATAATAATAATAATAATAATAATAATAATAATAATAATAATAATAATAATAATAATAATAATAATAATAATAATAATAATAACACACCACCACCAGGACAAACTTTCCTCCCCCAAAGGGGCTGATGAACTTATAGGGACTATCACATGAATGTTAGTGTGAAACAGTTATTATACTTATTACCTAATATTTTTGGGAGATATCTTTATATTCAATTATCCCTTCACAGATCCATTTTAGAGCGCTAATTTTTAGAACAACTAATTAACTGAGTCACCATATTTGTTATGATTTAACGTAACCTCCCAACAGCAGCAAATATAAGAAAATATACAAACGAAACATTAAACCCCCCTGCATCATCTTCTTTAAAGTTCCCCAAGCCTTGAACAATTTTATTCAACACTTTGTTTGTCAAGGGAGATCAAAATCTGCTAGAGAAAGAGAGAGAATACAGCACCTCTTTAAAATTACTGTCCAAGACGAACACGAAAGAGAAATAGGCGGAACTCGCACAAGAACTCATTTCCAAACATGCAACACTATCAATCCAACTCAAAGATTAATAATGCACAAAATCGAGGTTTCTTGTGCCGACTGACATCTCGCATTGACAGCCCCCTCCTTTCATCACAAACTACTTGGAAACTTTGTTTGTTATGAAGCGAGCCTTCATCAAGTAGCCCATAATCCCCCTACCCACAAATATACCAGTCAACTTCTGGTGTTGTCTCCTACGAGCTTAACTGGCGTCGGTGTCTTCGAAGTGAACCTGTCACTGCTTCCAAAAGTTACTAGTTTCTTTAGCATCTCTGATCACTAGACATGTATAACTTAATCATGTATATCATATATTTATACCTCGATTAAATCAGCCGTTGATGTTCAATTCCTTTAATGCAGCAGAGGATGAACTATGAATTTTCGCTCTATATCTAAAAACGCAGTAATATACATAGTGTGAGATTTTAGTTTATTTGCAAAAAGAAATTATGAGAAATATATGTGCACGTCCGACACTGATAAAAAACAAATGTATACATTATAACTAGGCAAGGGAAACTATCCATGTTATGAAATTACCTATAAAATGTAACACTTGAATAAAGTGTGTGTGTGTGTGTGTGTGTGTTTCACATATTCAGAATGGAGTAAATCCCTTCTTTCAAACTATTTGAACCCCCCAGCCACCCATATGAAAAGTAATCTTGCAAAAAGAAGGCTGGTAAATAATTTCATCCAAAACAAAAAATCCACACTTTTTTTTTTAACCACTTTCATTCAAGTTTTGGAACAATTACCACTCGAGTTCATATGAGCATAATTCTCTATGAAAATTGTAACCGAGAAAAAGAGCTGAAAGACCATAATGTCATTTCATACAGAGAGAGAGAGAGAGATGAGAGAGAGAGAGAGAGAGAGAGAGAGAGAGAGAGAGTGCTATGACCCATCTGTTCTCTTCCGCTCTCATTTCCCGGCAGGAACTAACCCAGCTCCCTCTGCCTTCCCTTGCAGGTCTACAACATGCTCATCACCACCTTATTCCTGCTCTTCGTGCTCACCACCGTCGCTCTGCTCATCTTCCTACTGATGCGAAGGCCTCCCTGCTGCCCCTGCTGCCAGGACCCTTATGATACAACTGCTTCTACCAACGGAGACAGCAGCTCACAGGTAGGTGGTCGAAGAGACCAGCCACTCTATTCCAGGTTCGTTGACAGCCACCGGAGCGAGATAATGTTGTTAATGCGTAAAAGGGCCTCGGCGCCAAAGTCAACATAAGTTCGAGCGCGGGGGTCGGGGGGGGGGGGGGGGGGGGGGAAGGGGGAAGGGGGAAGACGACGATGATAGATGGAGGGATAAGTAGGACCCAAACTTCGTTATCGAGGATCAGGCGGGGGCGCATGCGCCTTCCTTCCTTCCGTCAGGTTGGGAAATTCTCGGGTCGAAAACTGACGGAAGACATTCCCTCAGCCCTTCCTTCCCGGTGTCTTGGGAAAACTACATTCTACCATAGACAGATCATACGAACGAGCGAACGGGGAAATCAAGGAATAAATAAAAAAAAAAAAAGTGAGTTAAGTGACGAAAGACATTTTAGATAACGAGGTTAAATTATCTAGAACCGACATGAAATTCGATCTCATCAGGGAATTACTGACCACTACAGCATACCGGCCACATTTCATGTTGGAATTTAGACTTTAAGCCAAAGGCCAACAGCTGGGGCCTATAAGGCCACTCAGTGCTGGAAGGGAAATTCAGAGATCTAAAAGGTTTAAAGGGAGGAAAAACTCGAAGTTGCGCTATGAAACAGATAGGAGAGGGTGGAGAAAACAAGATATAGGAAGGAGAATGTGAACGGAGATACAGTAAAAGGAATGAAAAATAAAAAAGATGAAAAGTTGACGGTAAAGGTCGAAGAGACGCATTTCAGCAGTTTCAACTTGCTGGTTTCGTGAGCATTTTTTCACCTAACACAATGCAGAACAATTTTCTGACGGGGAGAGAGAGAGAGAGAGAGAGAGAGAGAGAGAGAGAGAGAGAGAAATGTAAGTTTAATAGGTGCCAACAAGCTCTAGAATTATATTTTCCCTTGAAATGACATCAAAATTCCCTTGAAATGACATAAAAAAGATGACTAGTACTGAATTAGGACATCTATTCCTTTCGGAGAGGACCTTAAATTCAAGCAACGAAGTTGAAAATCTCGGAAGGCCCCAGAACAAATCCCTGGCTGCTCAAATCATGCTAAGAAAACATAACGGTCTGGTCTCTCTCTCTCTCTCTCTCTCTCTCTCTCTCCTCTCTCTCTCTCTCTCTCTCTCTCTCAATTTTACTAATGTAAATCGCAAACATTTAGGGACTACATTTTTTTTTCTTTATTTATTTATTTATTTTTTTTTTTTAACCGAGATGCTCGTGATATCTATCCGAGTCTTTAGAGTCGCTTTCTCTATTCATTGTAGTACGAAAATCAACCGTCTGGGCGATTCGAATGCTTTTGATTACTGTTTGGTTTGACTCCTAAAATGAGCTGTCAATATTTGGCAGCCCCGACGAAGGGACTGAATTATTGACGAAGTTTCTGGAGACAAAAAAAAAAAACTCCTCATCTTTGTAGAGGCTGGATGTAGCTCCGCCTTTACGATAAAACAAGACACGAGCTAATCTTTCCTCGCCCAGACAAACACGACAGAAGAAAGGAAAAAGACAGGGTGCAGAAAAAAAAAAAAAAAAAAAAAAAAAAAAAAAAACGCCGTTTCAGCTTTGATGACAACACAAGACTTCTCTTTCCGGGTAAAAGGGCCGATTGATTGATTCATCAGTTCTTGCTGTCGTCGCAACAACGAGGTTATTACAATAAAAGGGGCGTGTTTTGCTACTGCTTAATAGCAGAATTACGAACTGAAGACATGTGAGAACTGTGTGGCGGAGAAAAAATGAAACTAACCTTGATGAGAGTGATTGTACCAAAAGAACCCACCAACTCAGGGATGTTCGAAAAGGTAAAGATGTTCACGCTATGCACTGGTGACAATGGAAGTGACGAACCAAGCCATCTTTCTTGGAAAACGCCCCCCCCCCCCCCCCCCCCCCCCCCCCCCCCCCCCCCCCCCCCCCCCCCCCCGGGTCAAGAAGTCAACGAAAATAAAAGTGGTTTAAAGTTATGGAAAACAACTTCGAATGTTTGGTAGGCGCCCTACTTCCACTGGGGCAAAGTAGGTCAAGCATCCATGATACAAATCAAGTTAAAAATCCGCGGAAGTTTCTTCGTCGCAAACGATTTTCCATAGAGCGTACAATGCAGTATGACACTCTCAGCCGCGGCCCATAAAACTTCCAAGTAAAATCAAAACTACTGAGGCTGGAGGGCTGCAATTTGGTATGTTTGATAACTGGAGGGTGGATGATGAACATGCCAATTTGT
Source organism: Macrobrachium nipponense (assembly GCF_015104395.2). NCBI lineage: Eukaryota > Metazoa > Arthropoda > Malacostraca > Decapoda > Palaemonidae > Macrobrachium > Macrobrachium nipponense. The sequence continues at coordinate 12,822,355 of NC_061109.1, read as the reverse complement.
AGCCCCCTACCCTCAGTCGTTTTTAAGATCTGCTAAAAACAGAACCCAGAACAAAACTTAAAACTAATTTGGGTCCCTAAGATCATACAGTGTCATGACACGTTAACAGATATAATTCAACTGAATGATGAATTTGCTTCCAAAGAGAAGAAACCTCCCTCAAGTACGTTCGGCTCGCAGAACCTAAAGCCCATAGTACCGAATGTCTTGGCCATACCAAGTGCTGAGTCTGGTGACTATAGATTTTTTAAGATCTTGTGCGGAGAACTATCCTTAGACTCGCACACATACATACATATATACATACATACACACACAATATATATATAGATATATATATATATATATATATATATATATATATATATATATATATATATATATATATATATATACTTGTAAACTTGTTTATCTTCTTGCAACCTTCTCACGCATTAGGAGAAAGGAAAAAGAATCCCTCCCATTTCATTTTTTTTTTCAGTCGACGGAAAAAGAAAAGGGAAATGAAAAGAATCTCGAATAATCCTTCCTAATTCCGGAGTAGCTTGCTAGAAGAGATAAAGAAGAAGTTTAATAGCCTGATTCAAAGTTTCAATAAGAAGACAGTGTTCGCAAATACTACCTGTAAAGTTTACCGATACCTATTCGCGCTTATGCACCTACACGATTGCACTGGAGCAACATAAAGGAAAATCCTACGTAACAATCCATCAAGTGGCTACTGTCTTACTGTCCAATGTGCATGGTGTTCCGAGGTTTTGTAATAAGGTGTGAGTCATGACCTCATCTCGCAAGCCTCTACAAAACTCATTACATAACTAACTTAAAACAAAGGTGGCTCCAGCAAAGGCACCAAAATGAAGAACACGTTGACAATTGCATCTACTCGCACACAATATACTTAGAACATCTTTATGGAAGACAATGGATATCCAAGGAATCTCAGAAAATAACTGCATTGTCACCACCCGATGTCAGGCAGCTTAAGGGGCAGCCAAGACGGGCCAGCAGGCACAAAGAGTTGCATGCGTGTGAATTCCAGTCAGTGAAGCAATCTCAACTGACAGGCGGAGGCTGTTGAGCCGAAAAGTGCCCCTAATTGTCAAGTCCATTCATACATGCACACTACCAACAGGAAACCTATTCCCATAAGCACAAAATAAAAAAAAATCCAAAAGCGTTCTACGATATAAAGGTAAAATAAACACGGGCTAAACAGTCATCCAAGAGCAGAACAAACAAAATCCTATTTCTACCTTTCTCAATAAAAAGGGGAAATTCAAACACTGACCACTGGGGATGCTGTCTCAAAGAGACTTTTCCAGACCACTCAACCTGCCCAAAGAAACCTAATATTTCGTGACAAAAGGAGTGTTGAACCTACGGTGCGCTGACGCTGTTTACAAGAGGTTGGGTATAGAAGCCCCCCCCCCCCCCCTTTCCTCTCCTACGCCTTCCTTCCCTTCCGTTATAAAAGATAACATCAATATAGGTCCCTTTGAACAGCTTCTCCCTGTCAAAATATTCATTCGCGTGTAAAGGAAGCCTTGGTACTACAGAATACTTGGGAGCTTTTCGAAGGTGTTCGTAAACACACACACATTTTATATATATATATATATATATATATATATATATATATATATATATATATATATATATATATATATATATATATATATATATATGCTCGCTGGTGGTCGATGCTTCCGTCAGTACCGTTAATTGCTGGCCCTTGAGGGTAGCTGGACTGGAGGGTCCTGAGTAGAGTGAAAGAGCGGGAACGTTTTCTTGGAATTTTTCTTCTCTCTCTCTCTCTCTCTTTTCAAGGGTTGGCTATTGTATAACTCTTTTAAAAATTGCAAAAAATTAATAGTCAGCTCTCTGTGCATCATCCCTCGAACATAGTGGAAAACACTTCCTACGTAAAGTTCCCAAAAGAGGAGGTCTACTACAATGGAGGACCATTTTCCATTTGGGTCTCCTCGCCTTATTAAACTGGAATCTTTAAGCTTTTGGCTTCCATTCTGCATCAGCCGCGAACTCCCCGTGATTTAGAAGGTTCTCTCGAGTCACAAGAATTTCAAAGGAAAGCTTTTTAAATTGTCTTTTCTCTCTCTCTCTGCTCTCTCTCTCTCTCTCTTCTCTCTCTCTCTCTCTCTCTCTCTCCAGGTTATCTTAGATAAATTAGGAGATTTAACCTTTACGACAATGGGCTCTTAATGATATGTCTTCAATCGATTCAAAAGACTAACCAATGCAGATCAGAGCGTGCAGTCAATTATCTCCTCAAAGCGCAGGCTATGAGTACTGCTATGGGTACCAAGTACTACAAGCCTATACCCAAACAACGTCTGGACATCTATTTTCTAAAACAAGACATCTGTTAATTTTACACTTATAATCATTATGATCAAAAATGCTTTTGCAAACGGTTATGTCTTTGTATCAGGACGTTGCACACAAGCAATTCCTACCCTCTGCCGAACTGGAAATGATCAGGCCGGATCAGACATGTGAATTCTGGCACCAGTAAATCGAAAGTCCGTCAAAACAAACATGAACCCGCGGAAATTGCAACCAGGTTGGACTGTCGGATTTTGCGTCGCTGCTCCAAATAATAACAAATAATAAATAAAAAGACTAAAAATGATAAATCAAATCAGACAATGGTTAAAAATGAAAACTTAAATCAACAATAAGAAGACTTCTAGCACAAATCGCTGCGAAAACTCAGCTTCATTCTTCAGAACAGACAAAACAATTCAATCAACCTTTTTCGTCATGTCGTCAGAACTAGAGATCAATTGAATACACCGAACCTTCATATGAGCATCTACGAAACGAATAATAATATAATAATAATAACAAAAGTGACTAATCCTTCAACTGGCTATGCGCTGATCTACTAATCCAATCCGATTACTGTGACGTTCCTTCCTGATTCGATGTCGACCCGATATTGAACCGGAATTCTTAATTGGATCCCCATTATGACTTCCGGGTAGATAGATCATCCGCATTTTCTACGTCAAAACTAACAAGGCCGTAATCCGACCTCCAGCTTACTCGTGACGCGTGCAAGACTTTCCAACGACGCCATCATATTCCTAACTTAACGTGAAGTAGTCTTCATAAGTAATACTCATAATTAGTACCACTCATAATAACAACGAGGATCAAATAAAAACACAAAATCATTGAACAGAAATATAGCCTCTAAATTCAGTCCATCAAATTAATTAAAAAGTGCTAAACTCTACGGACAGATAACCCGTTGTTTCGCCAACGAAAATTAAAAATCTAATGGATCTTTTATCAAAAATAATTTTTCTGTACTATATAACAAACTCATTATTTATTTTTACATTTTCATTCTAGTACATAAGTCACAGATATTCTATCCCAAAAATCCTGTATCTTTCATTCAATGCAAAACACCTTTTCCAGCCATTAGACTCATCCATAGACCTTTCCTAGCCCCACCAACAACGACAAGAAAGTTTGTAGGTTTATTCCCGAGTAAGCGACAACACATCATTAAAACACCTCCCAGGAAATCTGACTGAATCCTGTTACTGACGCATCAAGCAACAAGCACAAGATTTAGTCAACTCGCTATTTCAGATCCTGAACAAAAAGTTTCGATTTATGTCATAAAATTTCTTATTCAGCAGTTTCAGTGCTGACAATATTCCCATTTTTCTCGGTTATTATGCAGCTACATTAACCATAAACTGAAGCTCTTGCGGGGTAGCTGAACAAGCAGGCTCATGAACATACACAAGTACAAAACCATCACTCAGATAAATTGAAAAAATTAAAAAAAAAATTTTTATTTTGCGTTATGAGCGCGCGCGTTCAAAAAGCGTATATATATAAATATAAAATAAATAAATACAAATAAATAAAAATATATATATATATATAATATATATATATATATAATATCAATTATTTGACAATATTAATTATATATATAAAATTACATACATACATACGTACGTGCGACATTCACTGGAAAATAGTACTCTCAAATAATCACAATGATCTATA